>NC_079884.1:27131967-27438935 GCF_029227915.1 Hydractinia symbiolongicarpus
AAGGGAGAATTGTGCTTTTAGAGGCATTTTCTCTAGAGGAGTACAACCTCTAGCTTATTTCCAAAAACCTAACAGGTTGAGTTCATCATTGCGGTGGCTAGCCACTGTGCTCTGCTGGCAAAAGGTGGGAATTGATCTCTCCTTGATCGGGGAATTATCCGAGATGTGCTTGATTATGGGGTGCTTATAGTTCTTGGCGAGCTCACTGATCCGGGCGTCAATCCTTTGCATACACTTGATATATTCGGCCTGATACGTATTTTCTGGGTCGATGATAAAGCACACTTGCCACTTGGCGGTCTCGTTATATTTTTGGATACCATAGCTGTTTTGCTTGGGAGCCTGGATGCACAGGGATGTGATCTTGTCTTCAGACACCTTGTATCCCACATAGATGCGCTTGAACTTGATCGTAGTGGCATGGGCTGAAAAGTCGACCATCGACGAGATCACTACCTTGTTCACATCGACTTCGGAAGGTTTCATGATTTTCGAGTCTACATTGATTAAAAAGTTCGTAGTTATTACTATTACCGAAAAGTTTAGTGTTTTGTTCATTTTATCAGACATGTCTCTTTATTTGTGGAAAAACAAAACCTCAACTAGCATCACATTTACAGCTACCACCGTTATAGTGATGTACTCTTGGTAGCAGTGGCAGCACAGCAGCTTAGCTTTTACTAAGAACCTCCGTCCACACAAGCATCTGGAGTACTCGTTCACACTCATCGCATTGTTCATTCATGGTTTATTTACTCCACAAGAGCTTAAGGGCTGCCTTTTCATCCTCTTAAAAACACCAGTCTATTGCTCTGTCGGGATGCCAAGCCCCTGGTAGCAATTCCTTTTTAATACTATACTTCTCCGCTTTCCGCTGACGATAGGCTTCGAGCAGATCATTGTTACCCATGCACATTTCCCGGGTCATGAACCAATCTGGAACATACTAGAGCATCTCCGGCACCTCTTGAACCGCTCTGGTACACATTTAGCGGGTTTTGAAATGATCTGGAACATCCTCTTGAACCGCCATAGCGCACATTTTCTCTGTTTTGAAATATTCTGGAACATACCAGAGCATCTCCGGCACCTCTTGAACCGCTCTAGTACACATTTCGCGGGTTTTAAAATGGTCCATGCGTCCATGGGTTCTGCTGAACCGCCATGGCACACATTTCCTGCGTCTTGAAATGATTTGAAACATATTCGAGCGTCCATAGGTTCTGCTGAACCGCCATGGCACACATTTCCTGCGTCTTGAACCTGTCGGGAATATAATTGAATAGCCAGGGGTTCTTTGAACAACCTTGTTGCACATTTCCTGGGTCTTGAATTGGTCCGATACATACCTTACCACCAGGGGATTCTCTTCAATCAATTTTCTCCATCTTTCTTACCTCCAACTCATCTTTATTATTCCGACTTTGGCAAGGGATCCTTGAGTAAGGGACTTTCCCCTACTCAATTGTGCAATGTCGGCATTATTCCCGTTAGTCGCTATTGCGCATGCTCGAGAATTATCGGAATCGGAATTGTTTTCGGATTATATTGAAATTGGGATTTCGAAAATTTGAGGGAATTTCCCTTGTCGTCCGTCGACTGTGCTAGAACATACATTTTCCTATCTCTCCAGTGAACCCTTCTTCATTTCTAAATGCATTAAAACCCATGTTTCTTATGCAAGGGGTGCTGCTTTTAATCCGATCTCTCAGCAAGATGCCTTAGGGATTCTTGAGTATCTTCTACCAGAGTTGTCCTGCCTTTCCTTTCTTTGGTAGATTATTCAACACTCGTGTGAAAATCTGCACTACTTGCAGCGCTAGCAATAATATTAGCAACTCTGAGCAAGTAAGTCCATTTCTTCAACTGCCCTTGACTGTACAATCTTCAATAGATAAGTTTTTGGAGAGCGAAGAATTGTCAGGTGTCAACACGTACTTCTGTCACTACTGCAATAGTTACCAAACTGCAACAGGTAAAAAAGAGGTCGCAGAGTGTAGTTCTATTTTGGTTCTGCAATTAAAGCGCTTTGCCTATAACAAAGATCTTGTGTCTAAGGTTTGTTCTCCTGTCACATCTTACCCGCACACCCTTTCTATACCTATCACTTTAGACTTGTGAAGTCTCTTGTCGCAAGCACTACAACTTCAGGGCTGTAATTAACCACTCTGGAAGTTTACAATGGCCATTACGCTACTGTTGCTTATAACCAAGTGCATCGTAAGTGGTTTCATTGCAACGTCAGAGCAGTGGTCTCTTGCAAACAAAACTTGCTAAATGGCGTACAATATTTTCCTTGAAGAGCTTAGGTAAATTGCAGTCACCAGTTTATGTCAGCAAGTTATGTTTGACGATTCTTATTTTTATTTATTTTTCCAAAGACCTAACAGGTTGAGTTCATCATTGTGGTGGCTTGCTACCTCTTTGTAAATTATTTTCTTATTGCTACTGTCCGAAAGGATATCGAATGACAATCTGGAAAGACAGATTGACACTGGGAAAGACTAGACTCTTTTTATTTATTTGTTTATTTTGTTTTGTGTGTGTGTATGTATGTCTGTTGTTTTTCTGTTATTCTTCTGTTACATGTAACATCACACTCCCTACTGTCAGTCACCACTTATAAGTGATAGCAATAGACAGATAGTACTGTCACGCAAGGGGTCAATAGGTAGAGTCGTGGGATGGCATGAAAAACATGCCTGCTGAGCCCGCGTAAAAGTTGGCACCCCCAACCCAATTGTTATCTGTTGCTCCCACCAAGCTTAGGCCGGCCCGTGGAATATTTATGGTCTATGACAAAGTTAAATTTTTTAAACAATGATACCCCCAACGATATAGACTCTGACTGTATTAGGACTACCCCTCCGGATATCGATTTCGTTATTACTAACTCCTCTGCCCTTCCTGCTACCTGTGATTTTTCGTTACTCCCTTCCACTAAGCATTGGACATTAAAACCGTGTAAAGTTGTTTTGCATGATGTGCTAGCTGTTGATTCCACTGAAAAGTCTCGGCTGCTAACCGGGATAACTCCCACAGTGTTCTTTCTCAGCAATCAACAGAACCTGACCATCTTAGCACTATGAAATGGAAACAACCTATTGCTTGGCTGAAGTCAATTGACACAAAATTGTGGAATTCCCTTGATGATGCAGTTTTCCACAATCTCCTAGGCTCTTACACTTTGTCCAAAAAAATGGAGCTGTTGGAATCAAGAATTTATTACCATGCGTCTCACCTGTTTGGTGTAAGGTCACTTCCCCAGCACAACGTATCAGGTTTGAACAGGAGAGCTTTACGCAGCATCAGTTTGGT
The DNA here is from genome assembly GCF_029227915.1 of Hydractinia symbiolongicarpus. Lineage (NCBI taxonomy): Eukaryota > Metazoa > Cnidaria > Hydrozoa > Anthoathecata > Hydractiniidae > Hydractinia > Hydractinia symbiolongicarpus. The sequence continues at coordinate 27,135,286 of NC_079884.1, forward strand.
GAACGAGAAGAACAATCTACTCCGAACTCTTAAGAGCACATCTGACCCAGTTGAGAAAAGCAACATGCAAAACCTTTTAGATGATATAATGGCCAAGTTAAGGTTACTTCGCAGAGGTGAGCGGAATAGGAAACGACGTTGGAAAATCTCGGATGCACGCCGGGCTTTCTCTAAGAATCCTTATCAGGCTGGAAAAAATATTTTAGATCCTAAATGTTCAATAAAACTTAAAGTTGCCCAGGACGAAATGGATTCACACAAACATTCAAGCCTGAACGATCCTTCACGCCATATACCTCTTTCCGATCTCCCTGGATTGCCTTCACCACCAAATCTAGTCTCAGCTTTCGATTCTTTCAAGCCAAAGTTCAAGGATTCCCAAGCTGTCCTACATTCTCGTAGAAATGCTTCTTCTCCTGGGCTGAACCAAATTCCTTACACAGTATATAAGAATTGTCCTCATATTGCATCGTTTCTGTTTAACATCTTTCAAGCTTGTCTAAAGATGTCTTTTATTCCTGTGCAATGGAGAATTGCATCAGAAGTTTACATACCTAAAAACAACACACCTTGTCCATCCAACATAAAGGATTTTCGCCCCATAGCTCTTCTGAATGTTGAAGGAAAGCTATTTTTTACTTTGATTTCCAAGCGGTTAGAATCGCATATTATAAAGAAAAACAACTTCACTAATACTTCCATTCAAAAAGGTTGTATGGAAAAAGTTCCGGTTTGCTGGGAACACGTGTCTATTGTTTGGTCCACATTTAAGAATGCGAAGGCACAACATTCTTCACTTTCAGCCATATGGCTTGATATTGCTACGACAGCCTGTGGAGTAAGTCTTTTTCGGCTTCTGCTCCATCCAGTTGGCATCAACACTGTAGGGGAATTTTTATCGGCTGTACACTTTCCATTATACTATTTCTTGCAGCTATAAACGTTATTATTGAGTATGTGTGTGTTACCCTCGGCCTTATTGATACTGAAGGTAATAAAAACAAAATCCCAGACCAACCCCCAATAAAAGCTTTTATGGATGATATGTTCTTAATGTACTCCAAGTACTCAAAATTTATTAAACAGGTGTACAACAGCTCTTGATTGGGTAGGCATGTCGTTTAGGCCTTCTAAATCACGCAGCATTGTTATTGATAAGGGAAAAGTCGTCCAAAGTTCACCGTTTACAGTTGGCAGCGAAAAAATTCCATCCATTTATTCTAATCCAATTAGGTTTTTAGGCAGAACAATAAACTCATCCTTGTCTGATTCTGCTGCAATACAAGAATTTCTAAATGATGCCGAGGACAAACTTATGGCTATAGACAGGTCATTTCATAAAGGGGTCCATAAGGTTTGGTTCTTACACCATCTGTTAATTCCCAGAATCCGCTGACCATTATTAATTTATGAAGTTTCTCTATCTACTATCACAAAACTAGAGCAAAGATTTTCTGTTTTCATTAGGAAATGGTTAAAACTACATCATTCAATTTCCAACATTTCCTTATATTCCTCGACATCGCCTTGTCCTCTTCCCCTGAAAAGTCTTCATCTGTTCTCAAATCTGCCAAAATCAGTGGGCATCTGTTACTAAGAGATTCTGTCGACCCTTGTGTGTCTAAGTGCGTACCAGATTTAAAAGCTGGAAATTGGAAAGTTAGTGAGGCAGTTCTTTCGGCGGATAGTCAGCTCAATTTCAAAAGGATTTTAGGTTTGCATCAGACTGGTCGAGCTGGCTTAGGGCTCTTAGACCACAAAAATATACCACCAAAAGGCACTTATGCTTACCGAAAGCTTGCTTCCAATATCATTGAAGAAAATGAAGAAGATATTTACCATGCCAGAGCTGTACAGTTGCATGTGCAAGGCAATTGGACAAAATGGTGCTCTTATGTGAGGAATGTTTTATCTTGGAGAACAATTCATTCACTGCCACAATGTCTAACTTCCTTTTGTATAGGGGCAACCTACGACACCCTTCCCTCTCCAACCAATCTTGTGAGATGGGGAATTGAGAAAGACAAAAGTTGCATTCTGTGCAAGAAATCATCCTGAAATGTCACTCACATATTGGGTGCCTGTAGGACCTCCCTTACGCAGGGTAGATACACATACCGTCATGACTCGGTTTTAATAGTTTTGGGTATCATATGAACCTCTTAAGGTTTCCAAGTGCAACAAAATTAATTTCATTCTGGCCGGTCAATCAACATCTAAGAATAGGCATACAAAGTGTGCAGGCCTTCTTCACCTTGCTGCCGATTGGAAAATACTTTCAGATTTAGATTCCGTTTTAGTTGTTCCACCATTCATTGCAATAACACAACTACGCCCAGACGTGTTATTAATATCCAGTTCTTCCAAAACTAAATATGGTAGAACTGACTTGTCCATGTGAAGAGAACACCGAATATTGGCACAAACGAAAGCTTAACAAATATTCTTCACTTTGTTATGCTATGAAAACCAATGGATGGATCGTGCATTTCTTTGCCCTTGAGGTGGGAGCAAGGGGTTTCTGTTCAGAATCAGTAAGGACCTGTTTTCGTCGCCTTGGCTTCCCTAACAAGCCTTTGCGTTCCCTATTAAAATCCCTAACTTTCACCTCCATGAGTGCCTCTTTTTACATCTGGATGTCTCGAAATTCTACCACTTGGGTTGAGCCTGAAAAGGCCCCAATCATTCCTGAAGTTTCTTCTGTTACAAATATGGAATGTAAGAAATCAAAAACACCTGAGAAATCTTCCGCAAGTCACACAAAATCTTGTAAAATCAAAAAACCCGAAAAACTTGCTACAAGGTCTTCCAAAACAACAGTGGCATTGCCATCTTACCCATCTCAGCTGCGAAGGGAAGTGCATTTAATATCTTTGCTCAGTACGACGTCCCCGAGGTTCTTGAATTTCTCCTACCTGGTCTGTCATTAGACTTTCCATTTCTTGGAAGTCTTTTTAGTATTGGCATCATGACATCAACCACTTGCAATTCATGTCATGTTACCAGCTCCTCAGAAGTTATAGCACCATGCATCCAACTTTCTCTGCACCCTACGTTACAATCTTTCTTAGATAATTTCTTCGAAAGCGAGGAGTTGTCAGACACCAATGGCTACTTCTGCCATGTTTGCAACGCTCATCAAACTGCTCTAGTTGAAAAAGAGGCAGTGTCGTGCGGTTCCCATCTCATTTTACAGCTAAAACGTTTTGCCAGTGCCAACGGCCTTGTGTCAAAAATTGCCTCTCGTATTACTGCTTACCCTGGTACCCTTTCCATACCTTTTCTGTAGATGGAGAAGTGAAATTTCGTAAAAATTTTCAATTAAGGGCTATTATCAACCATTGCGGAAACTTAAATGATGGTCACTACACAACCATAGCCTTCGACCAAATGGTACGCAGGTGGATACATTGCAACGATAGAGCAGTAATTTTCTGTGATGACCGCCTTATTAACAGTGACGAGTCATATGTTTTCTTTTTAGAAGAGCTGAGATAAGAATATTTTAACCGGATTGAGTCAGCAAGGGGGCTTGACTACACTCAGTGTTGTCTTTGGAGAGTGACGACTCCACTTATTACCCCAGTCAAAAGTAAAACAAAATCAAATAAAAATTAAGTTAGCAAGGGGGTTTGATCATACTAGGTCTTGTCTTTGGAGAGTGACGACTCCACTTAAAAAATAAAAAAATAAAAGTATAATATTAGCAGGGGGGTTTGATCACACATGATCTTGTCTTTGGAGAGTAACGACTATACTTATTACCTGAGTTAAAAACAAAGAATAGCAAAGTTGAACACAAAGTGGTCAAAGTTTATTTTAGGAAGATAGGGATGTCTAGTTTCTGCTGATGACCGTCCGCGGACCTTTTCGAGGTGACCCAGCTAGACATTCAGGGTACTTAGGTTCAGAAATATGGGTCGAAACCTACCTGCTCTTGATTAAAGTTCCGTTCATCTTTTTAAATGTGTTGTGTCCTTTTTATTTATTTTTTTATATTTTTATAATTAATTCCTTGTAAAAAGGGAGAATTGTGCTTTTAGAGGCATGTTCTCTAGAGGAGTACAACCTCTAGCTTATTTCCAAAGACCTAACAGGTTGAGTTCATCATTGCGGTGGCTTGCCGCCTCTTTGTAAATTATTTTCTTATTTTCAAGGATTAGGGGCGTTCCATTTAATATTAACACCCAACGTTCCAGAGATACTTTTGCACATCTTGGATGAATTAACAAGTACCGTTATTGCAAACAATAGCATTACTAATATTTTAACAACTACCATGTCATGCAATTCGTGACTCTTTTTATCTAGTAGGGATGAGAGGAGGACTATTGTGCCACTTGCTACCTCAAGTAGCGTTGTAAACTCCTGTCAATTGTTTTTCCTACCCGAAGAGCTGACTGGCAATGACATATGGCTTTGTCGACAGTGTTCTTCCCTCCATGATAGTAATAATAATAATATAATAATAATGGTATATTTCGGGCATATCCATATTTTACAATGGCTCTTCATCCCTAATTAAAAACAGCTATTTATAATAAAAATTAAAGAAAATTTTAAAAAGCGTAATATATATTTCAGTATAAACATTAATCAACTAAAATTAGACTCGAAATGGACATGAGAATAGAGTGGATAGAACTAGTGGAGAAATGGCTGGAGGCATGGTGGGATGCGATAGCGTGGAATCGATTGGTGAGAAAACGTATGGACAAGGCAAAATCAACAAATAAACAGATTATATATTAAAGAAATACTATAGTATTAGTATATGTAATCAAATAAAGTCAGAGACTGAAATGGACTTGGAATAGAACGAGTAGAACAAGCGGAGAGAACAAAAAACAGCCTGGGGGAAATAGTAACTTGATTGGCTGGAGCTATGCGCATACTGAGGACATACTGGGTAGAATCGAGACTGTTGTTGGAATATATAAGAACAGGACAAAATCAACAAATAAACATGCAATCGTAAAGTCGTAAATAAAAGTGAACAGTGTGTGTATATATTGAATGTAATATTTTCTATAAAAAAAAAAACAAAAAAAAAAACCAATGTTTATTTATATATTTTGCAAGAGCTCTATCTGATAAATAACATTTAGCTCCGTAAACAAATTTTTTATAAACCACTTCTTTTCGTAGACTGGTGGGAAGATCGTTCAGTTGTCGACTACTTCTTCCAATAAAAGTTTTATCCGATGCGTTAACTTTGAATTCGGACACACATCTTTCAGAACTTCTTGTCGTTCTTTCTGTTTTCTTCATTTCCAGCCCTTTCAGGTATGTGGGAAATTCTGTTTCGTGCAAAGATTTGTGAGCGAGTTTCAACATGTTCAAGTTAATTCTCTCTTTGGAGGGCAACCATTTCAAATTCAAAATATCTGCTGTGGTACAGTAGTGCGCTGTAACAAAGGCTGCTGATAGTACAAGAGAGACGGCTTTTATTCAGTGTGGAGATTTGTTGATTCTCCAACTAAAAAGATTTACCTGTGTCGAGGGAAGATCAGTAAAAAACAACCAATTTGTTAATTGTATCTCTCAATCTGGCAACATATTGGAGGTACCTTCACATCTTTCAGATGATGTATCTTTTACCAACTAATACAAACTAGTGGCAACTATAAATCATTCAAGCACACTAGCAGCAGGTCATTATTTGGCATTTATTAAGATCGGAATGTAGACGAGTGGTTGAAATGCGATGACAGGGCAGTAGTTAAGATTAAGCCTTCTGATATAAATAACTCAACAGTGTATATCTTGTTCTTTCTCAAGCTGTGAAAACGCAAGTTTTGCTTTGGAAAAGGGGGAGGATTTCTCTTCCTAGCGGTTTTATTACCCCGGCTGTTATTTTCACCGCATGCCTACCGTAATTCAGGAGTTTGCTCACTCTCCACTCTCTTACAGAGTAATTAAAAGAAGCTAAGCAAGGGGGGTTGACAATCTGTCTTGTCTCTTGGCGTGACGGCCCCACTTTTAACCCCAGTCCATTAGGGAGGCCACGTTTGCTCACTTTATCTACAGGGTTAACGATCCTGGTGTACCCACAGTTATTGTTCTAAGAAGCTTTACAGGGGGGAGTTGAAATTTATTTTCTGGTCTTCGTGGATTTACGCTCTAGTATTTTACCCCAGTAACTTCAGGCTGATCCTGACATAGAGCTGGTCCCAAGCGTCAATCACCTGTGTAAGGCTGAGTGTTGGGATCCCGTAACACATGTGGAAAGCTACGGCCAGTTTCACAAGTGCTGGCGCATGGTTGTTGTCTGCTCTTATTTATTGTTTTATATTTATAATATATTTATTTGTTTCTTTCAGTGTTGTATAGCAATTTGTAACTGTCAGTAGGTGTTTGTGATGAAATGTTTATAGAGGGTCATTAGTTCAATTACTTTAATTCTGCAGACTATCCTTGTAAAAAGGGAGATCTTGCACTGAATATAGATCTCTAGAGGGTGTAACCTCTACACTTCGAAAACAAAAGAGTCAGTAGACTAGTTCCATCATTACAACTTGCTGTTTTGTTATCTCACAATCAACCTTAGTTGTAAGAAAATTCACAGCAGCTGTACAAAAAACCAATTTTTTTACCGTAAATATTTTATTAAAAACACACCAAAACACAAGTGAAACATACGTACAAACTGAAAATTGTTGCATAATTGCACTAATTTGAATATTAATTATGAATTATTTAGTTCGTTTGCAAGCCTAAAATATTTAACTAATTATAAAGTTTTAAAATTGCTTTTTAAAAAAATAATTTCACTTTGTAATTGTAGGTAATATAAGAAATTTTTGCATTGCTAAGTTTTCCAAAATATTTCATATTTATTACTGTGGAAAGTTTATCATTTCTTGAACATAATAGTTTAGTAGGCGACGTTTCGGGAGATCCTTCTCCCATCATCGGGCAAAGTAAAATGGTGTTGAGCATGTATTTATATAATTGCAGAGGATCGAAATTCATAAAAATTAACCAATCAGAAACGGGCTGATAATTACGGTTAATTTTCTGTAAGGCTGGTAACCAAATCTCAGGAAGTTGATACGAGATGCTGTTTATGTGTTTGTTACGTGCTACACTGTTGATGGTTTCTTTAATCTTCCTGGCTGTTGTTCTGGATTCTCTGCCAATGATTTTCTTCTCATCCCAATTAAACGGATGACTTCTGCTCCAGCTGTGGTCCGCAATTTCGTTTTTCTTCACATCTCCGTTTCTCACTGCGCGCATATGTTCTTGTACTCGTTGCTTAAACTTTCTTTTTGTTTCGCCTATGCACACTGCATCGATCTTTACACGGGATTTCGTGAACAACATTGCATTGTTCTTCCAGGTTTATTTTGTCTTTTGGTTTTGACAAAGTGCTTCTTAGGGTGTCTTTAGAGTTAAGAATGCATTTGATCTTGTGTTGCCTTAAAACTCGACGAAGGGTCTCGCTAGTACCTGGTACAAAGGGTAGGAATGCTGATGCGATGAAAACATCTGATGTTTCCTTGTTGTCTCCGTTGCATCTTCTCTTTATTTTAATTTCTACTTGCGTGATGACTTTATGACTGTATCCATTTGCGATTAATGCATTTCTCACACGTCGAATTTCTTCTTTCCTCTCTTGTTTGTCACTGACTACGCTGTTGGCATGATTCAGTAATGAAGATATGACACTTTCTTTGCAAGATTTCTGATGGTTTGATTCGAAGTTAAGGTACTGGTCAGTGTGTGTTGGTTTACGATACATTGAAACTGAAATGGAACCATTCTTGCGTTAATTTTTATTTGTTGAAAAATACGATGACTAGTGTAAATAAAATGTAACGTATGTTACTAAAAAATGAAACGAAAACAAAATTTGCTTAAATTGTTTTTTCTTTAGGTACGAGCGAAGATTTCAAAATTGTCAAAAAAAACAGTGTACACCAGAAGATTGAAAAATATACATCAAAACACTAAGTAAACCCTATATAAGTAGATATTTCTGGAAAGCTAATAGAAAGTGGAATGTAATTCGACAAAAAAAAATTTATAGTGCTGATGTCAGTAAAAAATTTAATTTCGTTTAAAAAAAATATTAGTAAAATTTGAATTCAAACTGACCTGTAGTCTTCAAAAAGCGTCAAATTTACTTAAACTTTCTAATTTTTCTTTTTCGCCATTTTTCTTTCAAAACATGATGAACCGCAACACATTTCAAATAGAAGTAAGCCTTGGACCCTAAAGAACATAAACATAATATATAACCTGAACATGATACAGTTAACTCAAAACCGCACAAAAAATACATAATAGTTCCTCATCTGATGAACATGATAAAAATCACTTTTTTGATCGGCTTTTGGTGTGATAAGCTTCAAAAAACCCCTTGCAAATGTACTTATCACATTTCGGATGATAGTTTGATGTTTTCTTGCGGATATAATTTCCGTCAACTTTCTTATACCCACAGACTGCAACACTTTCTGATTGGGTGTTGGATTTTGGGAAAGTGCTTTCCTTGCAATCGAGCACTTGGATTATCACCTTTCCTTTTACCGACAATTCCACCAGAAGTTATTTTGTCTAGTAGTGGTGGCACAAGCTGGTGTATCAAATCTTCCCTGAATTTCTTGAGGCTTTGATAAGTGCTTTTTTGGTCTGGATTTTGTTTGAAATAAATTATCATACTGTTGATGACAGGCAATTCAAAAATCCTAACAAAAACTTTTTTCCACCATTTCATCGTTTTCCGACAGAATGTGTTGGATGCTAAGTATTGTTATAACCAATGACCATCTACGGTTTTGTTATAGGGTCGCCATTTCTTCTTTCAACCATTTCAACACCTGTTCCTTTGATGCTAGAGAGAACAAAGATATCTCTTTTATCTTTCCAATGGAACGCAAAAAGGTTACCACAACGCATAAATATGGATTCGCCACATTGTAATCTAGCGAACTTGAAAGTATCTGGAAACCTTCCTCTATCACTCCTGATTGTTCCACATGAATATGTATCTCTACTTCTAGATCTTGAAACAGTTTCACAGTGCTCTAAAAATTGTAAAAAAAAGATGGTGATTCTTATCCAAATAATCCTCCATAAGGTCAAATACAACCCTGTTAGCAAGTCCACGTTCTTGACCCTCATCAAGTTTACCGGTGTAAGTCTGGAATTTTGAACAATAACCAGTATCAGCCTCGCAAATAACTCAAACTTTAATCCCAAACTTTACAGGTTCCTTTGGCATATATTAAATAAAGGCGATGCGACAACATGTGCCTATCATTTGTTCATCAACTGCAAGATATTTGTTTGGCTTGTACCGACTCGAAAACAATTTATTTATAACAGTTGGAAAATTTTCCAGTTTGTAAAGGGTATAATTCGGATTGCCCTTTGGTGGTTCCTCTTCATTGTTGGACAAATGAAGGTATCTCAAAATTTGAAAAAATCTGTCTCTAGGCATAACACTTCCAAACCATGGAACAGAATAAAATTTACCAGTTCTACTAGCCCCATTGCAAGTAAGATAGCTAGAAAAGCTTTCATTTCTTCAATTGTAATGTCGTTCCATTTGGTACCATCATTCCCATTATTGTGTTGTTGGTGATAAAGGTTACTTTGTTCAACAACAGCTGCGAGTATCACATCCTTGAAAAACAATTGTAAACAATCTAATGGAGTTTTCGCACACATCGCCATTCTGTCAGGTCTTTCTGTCTCATGAAAACCTCTCTGTGAATTGATAGAAAGGTTTCCATAGAATTAATTTCTTGGGTATTATAGCAGATGCCAAACCACGCCAAAACAACAAGGTCCGTCTTCTTCGTCTGACCATTCAACTTCACTTGAATTACTTTCACTAAAGTCTTCTTCGGAGTCTAAAACTCTTTCAAGAACTTCTTCAAGAGACAGTGTAACCCGCCTAGCCATCTTGAAAAACTAAACTATGAACAAAGATTCCTTAAACCACTTAAAGCGGTTGAAAACGCAAATTTGAGCGTTTACATGACTGTACGTAGCATTTTTGTTGCAAGAATTAGCCCGCGCGGCTCAGAATTGGACTTTGATCTTATGGGGTCGTTAACGACCCCATACGTACCCAAAGAGTTCAAAAGTGTATCTTAAAAACACATTTATTTTTCATGACTGCCATTAAAAGGAACTAAAAAAGTTTATTGAATTATGTAACGTATGTTACCTACAACAACTCAAATGAAAGCAGAATAATAGAAAAATAAAAACCAAATGAAGAATGATTAAACATTTAAAAACAATCAGTGTTTCTTGATCCAACATTTTAGCCTATATAATTTCATCTCCAGTACTGTTCCGTTTAAACTTTTCCTCTTTCCTCTTTTATCAAGAATCTCTGCATCCTTCAAAGAGATATGCATCATCATAGCAGTTGGAACAATAGTATGAAGTTTCTCGTGCTTTGATTTTGTTATTATGATTAGTTGATTTGACAGCATGCACTTTCATTGTGCCTTTCCCGGCTAGGATACCAATCATTAGGTCAGCAAAAATATTTTCGCTTTTTTCATAATCTTCAGCACTGATAAACAAGTAATCAATGTAACCTTCTTCGGAAGAAGCTCAGGAATGGAAGTCAAAAGTGTCTTGGATGACTACTTTTCCATGTCTTCGGCCATATCGGCTAGAAACTTTGCTGTAATACCAATTGGGTCACATGGCCCCCTGCCGTGTCCAACTTCTGAAAAGTTCTAACTGACCTGTAAACCAAAATGTACCTTTTGACGATCAATGATCTTAAAAATGGTTTATTCCGGTATTGTGAGGGTTGCGAGTCACTGAAAAAATGACAATGCGTGGCATTTGGAACAAGCAATTTAACATGTGGAATAATTTTTTTAGAAGAACGAAAACTAACCTGGCGTCGTGCCGAGTTTCGTTTGACAGAAAAACCAAACTCTTGACTTTGACTTTTTTTGATTCACGAAAATATACCACCGCTGGATGTGGTGTAACAGTGGACGTATTCCAATAAGCAAAAATTGTCAAAATCGACTCCTAACATTTTCTAAAATTATAATGTTTTAAATCTGTAGTTACCCTATATTACCTTGTCAATATACTGCCGTTATGTTGCTATCATCGCTTCCTAGCATGGTGAAGTTATGAAGTTTGTTACTAAGATAAAACAAAGATAGAAAAAAATGATAATTCATGCAAATAAAATAGTAACGTTGTTATTGTGTTACCTAAGCAGCATGTGTAAGATGTGGGTTATTTGATACATACGTGATAGTAGTTTTGTTAAGATGTTTAAATTTTCCACTGAATTACTTTCACAATTCAACTTTTTAATACAACATCGGTGGAGGATTTCGCAATTTCACAGGCTTCTCCTCCTACGTTGGTAAGGCTTACCAACAAATTAAACCGGTAGTTAAGATACATATATGAATCAGAAACACTTTAATACGACCACATTGTTCCATCATTGCAGAACTAGTCGATTAGGCCCGTGGAAAAATCCACTCAGGCATAAGAACAATGAAAAACTAGAAGATTTTCCGAATTTTTATGACGTCAGCAGTGTCCTGTTCATCTACATAAAAATTGAATGCGTTTTTGATAGTTGGAAAGGCATGTGGAAAAATGACAAAAAAGCAGTAAAAATAAGGATAACTTACGAAAAAGATAATGTTACGAAAAAGAAAACGTGGGGTTTTGTTTTCCATAAACCTCCATAAACCTAAAAAATAATAAATTATGATGATAATACTTTCCTATTTTTGTTTCCTGTAAAAAGATAATTCAATAGTTACATGCAGACATACAGAGCATATAATATTAATATATTGGTAGGTATAAGTTACCTGCAGTTGATGCTTCTTGAGTCTTTTCAATACCAAAAATATGTGATGCAATTTTAACATGGCATGCCCTGACTTTTAGTTCATGAATTATCTTCCCTAAAAAGAAAATAATCCACCTAACGAAGCGCGCCACGGGCAAGTCATGGGGCTTTGCGCTTCAACCTAAAAAAGAAAAAGAAAAATACGTAGTGTGCTTTTGTACTAAAGAGAGTTACTAAGGTACGTTTTGGGCAATATGACCAATTCCAGTAGCTTGTTAGCCCTTAATACCAGTGAATGTTGAATTGAACTAAATGTATTTTAATGTTTGAATACATAATATAGATAACATTAAAAGTTTTTTATAAGAACAGAATGTTTGAACATATGGCTTCAGAGGCCAAAAAGTTTAGAACGTGTTAAAAAGATTTAAGTCTTTGACAATATCACGAAGTACGGAAATGCTCCTTTACACTTACACAAAAAATGCCGATATCAGAGGAAAATTACGACCAGTTTAAGAACAATTTAAAAAGTTGAATGCCTTCTTTGAGTGTTCTTATAAAAAAAGATGTACCATAAAACAATTATTTTTTTTATTATCAAAATAACTATTATATTTAGCTATTATAATTACTATATTAAAAATAAATTATCATTAAAATAAACCACTCAACAGACAAACAAAAAAACGAACCTCTGAGGTATCGATTACAAAAAAAAACTGAGTAATAGCACATGCATGAAATTGATAAAAGTAGAGTATACAATGATCAATAATTATCGTACAGGGTGAAATAATGGTGCAGGGGACAAAAATAAGAACAAAACAATTGAATAAGCATTTTTTACAATTTTGTAATCATTGCTTAGATATAAATAATAATGCCAAATACAATAACTAATTGCCGTTGTGGCATTATTAGATACCTCAGAGTAAAAAAACTAAACACATACACGAACATAAAGTCTAATAATTTAAAAATTTGATACACTCATTTGTTGTTTGTAATGGTGCAGTTGTTGTACCTGAGTTTGAACAGTGTATGTGTGTTGATGTTTGTGCTTTCGTCTGCGGTGTTTGTTTTTCCACGAAAAATTCGGTATATCCTGACCTCCATGTGTTCTCCACCACTTAAATGATTTATTGGACAAGGGGCCAGGGTTTGCTTTCTATAGGCCACGTAAGCTGTGTACGTCAATACTAAAAAAATATAAAACAAAATGGAATATATTATAAAAATAATAAAAATAGACACTATTTATTATGAAAATATCCGTACCTTCTTTCGTTTTTTCTACTTGTTTTTCTGTGTTATCTAAAAGTAATAATATTGCTGTTATAATAATCTGGAAGGAAAAAATATATTAAAAAAATTGAAGGCGGAGGTGACAAAATAGGACAACAAAATATACCGTGCACACTTTCAACTTCACCTTCTAAAAAATTTAAGAATAATATCGTATTTTCCGGTAAATAACCCGCACATAGTATAACCGCAGCTCAAGTTTTTTAGGGAGTTATAAACTAGATGCTATCAGATAGCCCGCACCTTCGTATAACCCGCATAAAATTTCAATCGATATGTTTTACTTAGCCGCAACTTTGCATAACCCGCATCGTGTTAAGAAAAAAAAAATCAGCATATTTTTACTTACCCTAATCATTTTATAAACATGTGCGTGTGTTCTGTTTTTTTCATGATGGAGACAAGTGGGGGACGTTTAACTCGTGAACCCCAAACACGAGAACCGAACGTCTGAACTAGCGACTGTCTCAGTCTTAACTTCCTTGTCTCCAATTGTCGAAATATTAATGAATAAAAATTAATTTGACAATGCTGTTTTCCTTTCAATTAAACAAACAAACAAATAAAAAAATAGAATCTCTGTTTTTTATGTATATTTAAGTTTTTTTGGCATAAAAATAAACAACATATTTTTTGTAACAACGATGTACGGAACGTTCTTTTCTAATGTTCATAGAATTTTGTTATCTATTTATATCCCAGCAATCAGAGTGTGTATGATAAAATGAATGGCGAAAATGAGTAGGAGATAGTTGCATGTGTCTTATCAATTGTATTTCATATTTATTTTTGATATTTTCAGTAGCCACCTGTTGCTCGAAGGTAGCTAAGATAAAAAAAGAAAATTATTTTCTATACTTTAATTTTAACATTTTTTTAATATTTTTAACAGGAATTTATAATTAAGTCCTGGGCACTAGGTTCTGAAATACGTGTAAATAATTTGAACAATGGCCAATACACTACTGTTGCTTATAACCAAGTGCATAGTAAGTGGTTTCATTGCAACGACATAGCAGTGGTCCCTTGCAAACAAAGCTTGCTTAATGGTGTACAACCTTACATCCTTTTCCTTGAAGAGCTTAGGTAAATTGCAGTCAGCACTGCAACTTCCGGCTTATGTCAGCAAGGGGGTTTGACTATCCTTACTTTTTTATTTTTTTATAATTTTTTTTGGAGTCTTGTCTTTGGAGAGTGACGACTCCACTTATTACCTTAGTCAAAAAGAAAGAAACAAAAAACAAAATAAAAATTATGTCAGCAAGGGGGTTTGACTACACTGGTCTTATCTTTGGAGAGTGACGACTCCTCTTCTTACACCAGTAACACAAGATTGTACAGAGTAGGACAGATGAAAAGTTATGGATGAAAGAAATGTCAGTTCCTGCTGAAGACTGTTCGCAGACCTCTTTTGAGGTGACTCAGCTAGACATTTTGGGTACCTTGGTTCAGGAATATGAGTCGAAACACTTGTACCCTTTACAGACGTCCTGTCCTACTCTTTCTGTCTGTTTGTTTGTTCAATTTTTGTGCCAATTATCTCCTGGAAAAAGGAAGAATTGTGTTCCTTTTTATGAGCATATTCTTTAGAGGAGCAAAACCTCTAGAATTTAAATTTTAAGACTTAACTGGTCGAGTTTATCATTGTGCGTGCACTTTGTAATTTTCATTCTCTAAAAATGATACGTGATATATAACGCTATTACCAGAAGCAAATCATTTCAATGTGCTCAATGTGATTGCAAAGATATAAATAGATTAGTATTACATTCAACACAAAAGAAAAATGATCTAATATCGTAATATTAGCACTGGCAAGCAACAGAAATTTAAAGCAATTTCACTGTGTAAAAAAACTTAAATCACGCAGTTGAGGTAAGATTACGTAGATATAGGATCGCGCATGCAGTTATATTAATGTATGCATTTTATCCCGTTGGTACTATTTTCTTCATTGAATGTATAATCTTTAAATTTCACAATAATTGATAGAAAATATAAAACTTATCACATAACCCGCACCACATTATAACCCGCACCGACAGTGAAAGTCGTAAAAATCAACTTATAACCCGCGGGTTATATACCGGAAAATACGGTAAAAAATATTAATCCCATTATTTAACTTATGCTGTAGCCTGGAGTATAAGAAAATATTAAAGTGTAAAATATAAGAATACCCTGCATTTCTGCAACTCGTCCGCTACTCTCTAAAAAACAAAAATACACGACAATAAGAACTATTAATCCCAATGTTTTCCTCATGCTGTACAAAGAAAATATTAAGATGTAAAAAATTAGGAATACCCTGTCTGTTTTCAACTTGCCACCTTTTAAAAAATTGGAAAAACTCTTACTAATCACAATAAAAAATGGATACTTCCTTTGTGTTTGTGTGATCATGGGTGTGTAAGTATATGAAATGTTTGTGCTGGCTGTTATTATGCTCTAAATAACTAGTCGATAAGGCCCGTGGAAAAATCCACTCAGGCAAGAGTACATTGGAAAAGATAATCATAACTTACATTTGGATGTTGTCCGTCAATACATAATAATGATAGTTATCTTCAACCGCTTCCAAGGTATAAGTACATTGTAATGTCTTCGTTAATTTAAATTAAGTTACGTTAAATTAAAGTCTTTGACGTTGTAACGTTTAATTTGTCGATTAGCATTTAAAAGACATATTTTTAGCAACTAAAAAGAAAAATGAACATATCCAATATGCCTTTCACAGACTCATCGTATTAAGCATCATACATTAAAAAAAATAGTGAACAACTTACCTCCAATAAATCTGTGATGCATAAGATGCCATGCCCTGACTTTCAGTTTGTGATTTATCTCTATAGAGAAGAAATAAGTCACTTAACGAAGCGCGCCACGGGAAGGCAAGTCATGGGGTTTTGCGCTTCAACCTAAAATTTAAAAAAAAGATATTGTTAAAAAGATTAGGAAAAATATTGTATGGAGCAAATATTAGTCAGTCAACAATATACCAAAATATGAGCTAAGTAAGCTTATGACGGAAGATTACAACTTGAAATCTCTTTGAACATGTGCCTCGACTTTTAGACGATTAGTATATGGAAAACATGAGAATATAGAGCTACATTCCTACACGAAATATTTGCATCAGTTTTAGCTTACGCATTCTGAATATTAAATGTTTTTGGCAATAACATTTATATTCACATCAGAGGTCAGTTTTCTTTCGTAACGCCAATATAAATTACACAATAATCAGCAGAGATTTTAATCACAAAAGAAAAGTGAAGAAGTTCTAGTTGCTAAAATAAGTTTGGCAAAAATTTCTACCCTAAGGTATATTACTTTGACACATTAAATAAAAACATGTTCGGATATGATAACGTATATTTCTTAACACACATATATTTGAGTTTCATAACATCGCGCCTTCTTTAAACACTGCTTTAGTTAGTTTCTGCTCATTACATTCTTTTTTTTTAAAGTACGCGGTTCATTAATATCAACCGCTTAATGAAGAAACTAATCTATATTTAATACCATTATTTGATTTGTAAAAATACTTAACAAACTGCTGGGATGCTAACCTATTTCAAAACTACCTTCAGCGCTCAGAACGAAAATTCCATAAAATGTCTAACTAATGAAACAATTTAATTAAGGTAAAAATAAATAGCTATTAAATAAAAATAAATAAATAATTAAATAAATAAATATTATATATAATTTAATGCATGTGTATGGTGCATTTAATGTATTTTGCATTGACGTGTGTATGCTTTTGATTGTTGTTATTTTTTTGTATTTTTTTATTTTGTTTTGACTTTCGCCATTTAAAGTTGGCTGAATCCTGACCCCCGTGCCGCACCCACCATTGGAACGAATTTCGTGACCGAGGGCCAGGATTCTCCTTCCTAAATTTGATATAGGCATCAAATGTCAATTCTAATTTTTTTGTACCATCATGCTCAATATCGTTACCTAAGTAATAAGCGAAATTATATATGTTTTATAAAACTGATATTTGTACGGTTAATTTTAACATAGTAGTGAAAATAAATGTAACATTCCAATAAACTTTTCCCAATAATATATTGCCCTTGATAAAGAAAAATATTAGGGTAGTAATGGAAGTAAGATCACGATTGAAGAGAAATGTGACATACCTTCTACAACTGTCTGACCTTCTGTATTTTCTTGTTCGTTTGTTTGTTCTTAAGAAAAAAATATTTGAAAATAATAGCTTAGATTTATTTTGTATTGGCATATTTTTCTTTTGTATTATTATAACTATTAAACATAGTACGCACATGGTTTCCTATTTGGAGATTGTAATATTTCAATTTCATTAATATCCATTTTTGTTATATATTGTCTGAAAAATAAATTTGTCAAAGTAAAAATAAACCAAAAGTCCAAACGACAAATTAATTATAAAACGGCCAAATTAACTCCATTTCCATTTTCTCTGCTTTTCCATGCCCAAATTTAAATTTTCTTTTTACATCCAATTTGGTCTGGTATAGATACTACATACTACAGAAATTGTCTGACTTTCCCTTAACTATAAAAAATTGAAAATAATTGCCTTGGCTTTTAGTTTATGATTTGCATGTTAGGTAGAAATTCAACGAAACTTAAATCGTTTAAATTGAAGTTTAAAGAAAGTGTGAACTAAAAATATCAATTTACGTTTTAATTTATTTTTTCTAATAGATTATGTTTATGTGTTTTGTGTTTCAAAAAATTTAATGGAACTTCCTGATAAAATGTTATGTTTAAGTTTGGAAACATTAACCTTTTCTTCAAAATCTTTTCCATAAAAATAAGAAACGAATTTTTTTTTTTTGCTAAGTCAATAAATACTATAAGAGATGATTGTTAAATACTATAAGAGATGATTGTTAAGCATGCTTTACTATTACATAGCTACAATTTTTAAAGTTTTAAGAACAGAAAAAAGTAAAAAGCGATGCATGATTTTAACATTTACATTTTTTAAATTGTTAAGTCTTGAGGTAAAAAAATCGTCCACTTTTAAAAATTAGGACCCAAATGTTCTACGCTAATTCTAAATTTATCTTGTATATGTCTCTAACAATTTCTACCTAACATGCTAATCACTTAACGAAGTGCACCACGTGAAGGTAAGCCATAGGACTTTGCACTTCACCTAAAAAAAAAGAGATGCATGTCTAACACACATTAAATAAAATGCATCCTTACAATATTTTTAGGATTAAATGGGACACAAAATACTCAAAATAGTAAACACGTAAATGAACTTTCAACATGCAATTATAAATACCCACAAAGAGTAGTTCAACAGCCAGAAACCTGACACTTCCATATACACGTATGTGACGGAAGTGCACCCAACGTCAGTATTATTGCACACTGATACGCAGCATATAACAATGTTTGTGAAACAGTATTATATAACTACGGTGGTGCACAACTACTCTCATGTTGTATAACATTAAGGTCATGCCAGCGTCAGAGGTTACCTGGCCATATACCTTCTATAGAGGTATACTTTTCCCTTTTTGACAGCACAAATGTGTCATATTATACAACATGGTGGATAATAAATACAACTTCTAGTAATTTTCAGATAAGGAGTAAAGATAATTTTCAAATCCAAAGCAAAACTGCTTTAAAATTAGATTCGCATATATTTATATATTGTTTGGAAAATCACGTAAGAACTTGTCGGTAAACAATATTTTGAGTATAACATTTCCCAATTGTTCAATAAATTATGTAAGAACCTGACGGTAAACCACATTTTGAGTATAACATTCCCTATTAAAAAATCCTTGCCTGGATGAGGGAACAACACTTTCTCGAACATCACCAAATGCTCTTGCTCTAGAAAAAGCAACATACAGCTGACCATGAGAAAAACATGGCCTGCGCAGCAATATTCCAACCTTTTCAAGGGTTTGACCTTGTGCCTTGTTTATTGTCATAGCATAAGACAGCCTTAGTGGAAGCTGTCTGCGACGTAAGACAAAAGGCATACCTGTATCCGAAGGTGCAAGTTGCACCCTTGGAATAAGTACCCTATCTCCAATGGCATTACCAGTGAGTACTTCAGCATCGACACAGTTGTCATGAAGACGTCTTATAATTAGGCGAGTGCCATTACATAAACCATTATTTATGTTTATGTTTCTTAATAACATAACAATGGCACCAGTTTTTAATTTAAGGCAATGAGGAGGCATACCTGAAGGTGTGATACTATTTAAAAATTCTACCGGATATTGATTCCGCTCCTCCTCATCATCACACACAACATCATCTGCGCTAAAATAAACTTTTTCTTCACCAGGCAACAGCGCCAACACCTGATCATTAATGATAAGTGAGTCATCATTTGTGGGTGTTAGTACCACAGATGATGCCATAATTTCCGGTGAAAGATCCCTAAACAAAGTATCAACAATACATTCATTTTGTATCACACATTGGGATGGCACTTCAATTGCACCTTGGAAAGGTTCATGCTCCCGAACAGGTAAAACACCTTTCCCAAGTTGCAGAAGCCATGCAGCAAATTGTTGTTCTCCTGGCCTTGTTCTCATGTTTCGATGTAATCGAAATTCTTTAACCAAGTGCCATAATGGAGAACTTTTTAAACACATGTCCACAATTTCAGTTGGTTTTCCTATTCTGACAACAGGCAGTAACTGTGAAAAATCACCACCTAAAAGAACAACTTTACCTCCAAATGGAAGCTCATTATTACAAATATCTTGTAGAAGACGATCTATTGCATGAAAAGCATGCTTAGGAATCATGGAAGCTTCATCAAGTAAAAAGAGACTCTTTTGTCGCAATTCTGCAGCATAAGCAGAAACCGGGGTTATGCTGCATGTACTGTTCTCTACAATAGGAACAGGCAACCGGAATAGTCTATGAATGGTGGTACCATTTTTCAAAAGTGTTGCTGCTATGCCAGTAAATGTAGCATTCCAACTTGAAAACCTCTACCTGCAATTTCAGAAATAAGGTAATTATAAGTAAAGGTTTTACCACTACCACCAGCACCTTCTAAATAAAACAGACGGTTGTTTTGGGCTGCATTGTTAGCAACATTTACAACAGCTTCTATGACTGCATTAGCCAGTGCAGTCTGTTCGTCAGTAAGTTGACCCCCTAGTTGAGAATCTCTTTCAGCCTGCATAGCTACATCAATGTTTTCAACTGGGGGTAATTCATCTAAATGAGGAAGATTATAATCAGTAAGAGATTTACCAAATTGCCTAAGTACAGAATTAATATCTTGAAGCAGCCTGTACTCAGCCTGTTCCTCATTCATTTGGTGAATATAATCTTCATACATTGCATCCTTGTACCTTGTCCAGAAAGTAAAAGGACCAGAAGGTTCGCAGTGAGTAAGTATCACAGCAAACAGTTGCCTTAATTGTCGAGGCATCTGAAAGTTAACAGCTTCCTGCAAAGTATTGTTCCATTCAGTATCATCTTGCAGGAGACCACGCAGTAAACAGGCGTCACGAAATGTTTCAGCAGCATTGCCATTGACAGTTCGTAAATCTTCAAAAGAAGTTGCACCAGGTGTATGCAATAGCAACATACGTAAATAAAAAAGCTCCCCTGCGCGAAGACTCACACTATACATTCTGGACACAATTTTACCATGACCGCGTTGTCTTGGTTTCCAAACTTTGTTCTTATTAAAAACAAAATAAAGAGGAATATCTGGATACATATATTGGCGAGCATCATGATTCTCTGCATTTAACACAAACCAAGCTGTTAATTTTGTGGTCTGATCTGCAGCTCTGTCCAGAGCCTCTTCAGCCTGTCCTTGCTGAAAATAAACAATATGGTTATTTGACAAGTGCACTGGCAATCTATGGACAACATGAGATTGTTGGTGCATGTTAAATTTAAAATGACGCCATATTGCTTCTGGTGCACTGACGTACCGAGCATCCTAAAATGTCTGCACCTCATCATGATCAACATGTTCGTTGATCTCAATGTTGGCACAATCATGACCTTTATAAATATGTTTATAGAGGCATTCAACAGATTTAACAGAGCCTCCAAGTTTATATGTGCATTTTACTTCTTGGAAAACCACAAATTATGTGGAACAATCTAGCGACTATCTATGTCAACATTGTTGACATTGACATGTATACCATTATCACGACGTCTATATAATGGATATCCGTTGACTTCAGCTACCGTAGATGCTAAACATTTATTTGGAAAACTTTTCGTGCAAGCACCATCTTCCATACATCTGGAATTAGGATTCAGATGTCCACATGGTCCATGAATCATACACGATCGTACAATTTCAAACAGCTCAGGGTGTTCCTGTTGATTAGGAATTTCTGCTGAAATAACACTGTCTATGTCATCTGCATTCCTAAGTTTGTCATTGGGATCTAAATGAATTAACAAATGACAATGAGGCAAACCCCTGTTTTGAAATTCTATAACATACACATGTGCTATAGTCTTACCTAGAACTCCCATTTCAGTAACATCTTTAAGGAGTTCATTTAGTTTCAATTTAAAAACTCGAGAAACTAAATCAGGCCGATCGTGTGTACGTTGGCCTGCAAACAAATTTTCTGTAATTTCACGCCATTTTGGATTGCACGTAAAAGTCAGAAAAAAATCAGGTTTTCCAAACTTACCAATAACTGCCATAGCATCTTGATAGTTTTAAGCCATGGCACGTGGACTTCCTTGAAAACTCGAAGAAAGAACAACAATACGACCTGGTTGAAGGCCTCGCTCTTCAGCTCGTGCATTCAAATGGTCAGCTAAACGTTCATAACTAACAACACGAAGGTTGGTTTGATTTGCTCGAATGTAATTTAAATTATTACCTTCAACTTTAACATAAGAATCAACACAATACTGCTGAAACAATTTCTTACCATAATGAATCGGGCTGAAATATTCCCGAGCAGCTAAACGGTAAGTATAATACTGCAACATTGTAGTAGTGTTGCGAGTACGGGTTGCACGTACAGCAACATGAGGTATCCTATTATGCCAACCTGGTTCACCCCTTGGGAAAAAAAGAGGATACACCATTGGCTCCAAGTTTGCAGACATTGTGGAAATATTCTGTAAATCACCTCCACGCGGATAGATAACAACATCCCTGTGTCCAGGAGGTGCTCTATCTTGGCCAACAAATACTGCCGCAACTTCATCATGATGTGGCAAGTTGTAGCGCCTTCGGTCATTGCCAACTCTCATGTACATACGCACTTCAGATGGAGCACGGTTTTGTGCTGCTGCCTGATTTAATTTTTCAGCTTCAACTTCAGCCATGTACCTAATGAATAAAAATTAATTTGACAATGCTGTTTTCCTTTCAATTAAACAAACAAACAAATAAAAAAATAGAATCTCTGTTTTTTATGTATATTTAAGTTTTTGGCATAAAAATAAACAACATATTGTTTGTAACAACGATGTACGGAACGTTCTTTTCTAATGTTCATAGAATTTTGTTATCTATTTATATCCCAGCAATCAGAGTGTATGATGTGTATGATAAAATGAATGGCGAAAATGAGGAGGAGATAGTTGCATGTGTCTTATCAATTGTATTTCATATTTATTTTTGATATTTTCAGTAGCCACCTGTTGCTCGAAGGTAGCGAAGATAAAAAAAGAAAATTATTTTCTATACTTTAATTTTAACATTTTTTTATTATTTTTAACAGGAATTAATAATTAAGTCCTGGGCACTAGGTTCTGAAATACGTGTAAATAATTTGAACAATGGCCATTACACTACTGTTGCTTATAACCAAGTGCATGGTAAGTGGTTTCATTGCAACGACATAGCAGTGGTCCCTTGCAAACAAAGCTTGCTTAATGGTGTACAACCTTACATCCTTTTCCTTGAAGAGCTTAGGTAAGTTGCAGTCAGCACCGCAACTTCCGGCTTATGTCAGCAAGGGGGTTTGACTATCCTTACTTTTTTATTTTTTTATAATTTTTTTTGGAGTCTTGTCTTTGGAGAGTGACGACTCCACTTATTACCTTAGTCAAAAAGAAAGAAACAAAAAACAAAATAAAAGTTATGTCAGCAAGGGGGTTTGACTACACTGGTCTTATCTTTAGAGAGTGACGACTCCTCTTCTTACACCAGTAACACAAGATTGTACAGAGTAGGACAGATGAAAAGTTATGGATGAAAGAAATGTCTAGTTCCTGCTAAAGACTGTTCGCAGACCTCTTTTGAGGTGACTCAGCTAGACATTTTGGGTACCTTGGTTCAGGAATATGAGTCGAAACACTTGTACCCTTTACAGAAGTCCTGTCCTACTCTCTCTGTCTGTTTGTTTGTTCAATTTTTGTGCCAATTATCTCCTTGGAAAAAGGAAGAATTGTGTTCCTTTATATGAGCATATTCTTAAGAGGAGCAAAACCTCTAGAATTTAAATTTTAAGACTTAACTGGTCGAGTTTATCATTGTGCGTACACTTTGTAATTTTCATTCTCTAAAAATGATACCTGATATATAACACTATTACCAGAAGCAAATCATTTCAATGTGCTCAATGTGATTGCAAATATATAAATAGATTAGAATTACATTCAACACAAAAGAACACAACAGTAAACGTGTAATTTTGATAGAGCTTACCTGTCCATGTGAGGAAAATATGGAAATCTGGCATTCAAAGAAGCTTTCGAGGTATTCACCCTTAGTTGAAATTAGGAATATTGGCACAAACGAAAGCTCAACAAATATTCTTCACTTTGTTATGCTATAAAAAAAATGGATGGATCGTGCATTTCTTTGCCATTAAGGTGGGTTCAAGGGGTTTCTGTTCAGAATTAGTAAGGACCTGTTTTCGTCACCTTGGTTTCCCTAACAAGCCTTTACGTTCCCTATTAAAATCCCTAACTTTCACCTCCATGAGTGCTTCTTTTCACACTTGGATGTCTCGAAATTCTATCACTTGGATTAAGCCTGAAAAGGCTCCCAATCATTCCTGAAGTTTCTTCTGTTACAAATATGGAATGTGTGAAATCAAAAACCCCTGAGAAATCATCCGCAAGTCACACAAAATCTTGTAAAATCAAAAAACCCGACAAACTTGCTACAAGGTCTTTCAAAACAACAGTTGCATTGCCATCTAACCCTGATTTTAGGAATAGCGGTCTAAAAAACTTGGGAAACACATGTTATGCAAACTCAATCTTACAATGTTTTTATAACCTTCCAAAAGTTAAAGATGCCATTTCTGTCAGCAAAACAACCTCGAAGTTAGGCGAAGCATTTGTAGGTGTTCTTTTGGCTGCTTCTAGAAGTCCAGTTGATCCCTCCCATTTTTTTGCGTGCTATGAAACATCATATCGCAGCTGCGAAGGGAAGTGCATTTAAGGTGGTAGTAAACCTTTAAAACCAAATTTTTAAATATTAATATATTGGTT
Source organism: Hydractinia symbiolongicarpus (assembly GCF_029227915.1). Classification (NCBI taxonomy): domain Eukaryota; kingdom Metazoa; phylum Cnidaria; class Hydrozoa; order Anthoathecata; family Hydractiniidae; genus Hydractinia; species Hydractinia symbiolongicarpus. The sequence continues at coordinate 27,159,845 of NC_079884.1, forward strand.
ATCTTTCTGCAATTTAAAGATAGCTTAGAACTGGAAAAATACATTTCCATGAAAAAATATTAAAAAAACATTTTTTTGTCTCGCTTAACCCGGAAACAGGTCAAAGAGTTCAAAAGGTTTTTACAGGATATCTTCTAATTAGAAAAACGTTTTGTAGCTCAAACTTTCCACATCTTTTCCTTGCAGTATGCTCTAGGAGACATAGTAAAATCATTGGCATAAAGCCATCAAAAGATATTCAAAAATAATTCAAAATTCTATTACTTACTAATAATATATGACAAGCAGAGATATTTTATTCTGCTTTGTTCAGTTGAATCAACCTCTTTTTACTATGTCTCCTAGCCATATATCTACTGAACCTATTCTGAAAATTTGAAGCAATTTGGTCAAAGCTACGAAGAGAAATGACGTAAAAACTAAGCGAAATACAAGCAAATTTTAAAAGCGAGATAATCAAACTTTAAAAATAAATACAAATAAAAAATTACAAAACTAGAACTAAAAAGCTAGTAATCTCCTGTAGAGTATGATGGTTTGGGTTCATTTTCCTTCTCTGTGTCTATGAATCCATTCCGAACAGCTCTTAGGTGTTTTCTTTGAAAAAACCCGGCTTCACCCTGATTTCCTCTTCATGGCGTTAATTTTGCTGGTGCCGCGTTGCGCTAAGCGATTTTGTAGAAAGCACAAATTGTTGAAACCAAGTAAATCAAAAACAGGCTTTAGACCACAGGAACCATCATTGAACTCGATTATTGCAGAGTAGACACCTAATTCAAGTATCTTCTTTAACACATACTGACTTTCGACATTTTTTCCAAATTACTCCATTCAGCGACTCATTATTGTTCTGTGTCTTTCCATGCGTGCATTTTGAAAGCAATTCTTCACTCGATAAATCTCTAAATATGCCAGTCAATTCAGTTTTCAACGCTAATGGGAGACTAAGTTTGGGTTTGTATGTACTTTTACCAGTAATTTGATCAGATTGCCACAAACACTAAGAGTTGACATCTCTAGGACAGAATTGATGACGAGTAATCAAATCTGCAATGTTACTGTTGTGATATAACACAGCATATACACACTTTTTCATTTTATATAGGTTATTAACATTTTGCCTAAGTGCCATACCGTAATAGTTTTGCAAGGTGTTAATGGCTTTTTCCGTTAATCTACCTTTCCCATCGATACGTTTACCATCTGAAAGTATTTTTTCCTTCAGTTTTTTGCACAGATTACGACAACGTGTTCCAAGTCGTTTTTGCACATGACCGACACAATCCAATTTTGTTATGATGTAATCGGCGTAGGGCTTTGACTCTGACACTACAGAGATCGATGAAGTGTCTCCATCACCTATATACTCAGTATATCGGAGTAAGTTTCTATCAACAGAGCGATGGAAAATCTCCTTAGCGCCAGCAGCTTCCATTGAACCTGAACTGCTAATATGATTTGCCTGACACACATGGTTTGCCTTCCAATCATTATACCCTTGTGAATTTTTCTTTTTGTGCCACATTTTACACCCAAAACAGTTTTTCGACATCACATGAGCATCTAAACATTTACCGTTTAAACTGTCAGTGGAAATTACAGTCACGACACCGTTTATAGATGCGTTACCTCTTTTCTGCCACGTGCCATCAACCGAAACTTGACAATTTTGAATTTCATTTACATCGCTTACTTTTTTTCTAAGACATTCAGCAGCAGAGGCAGTTGATTTGTCAGCAACTTTCTTGTAAGTGGTGTGTAAAATGTCATTTAGATTGGTGTAAGTTGGTTTAGAAAAAGCCGGTGGCATGTTCATCAGCGCTGAAAGCAATTCAATGGATTGATAGCCTTTTCCAATTTTTCGAAAAGACCATACAGTCTGAAGATTTATTTTAAAAGGAGCTCTCCCAGTGAGTGCTTTCACAGAAGACACTTCAGAACTGTATAACTGTATTTTCAAGTAAACAATCGTTGCAGTTGATAACCAGCTGATAAGAAAATCCCTGTTGCTTTGAAAGATTGTTCAGTAAACATACGTCATTATTTTTGCACCGAGGGCATTGTAAAAACAATTCTAACAGCTGTTTCAAAATTCCAAAGTTTAAAATTACATTATAGTTGTCCTTGTCATTGCCACAAGAGGTTTCAGGGATGTTGATTTTGTTTGCACTAGCACATAACAAGTCGGTCTTTTTCGCTGAAGCAGATTCACATAATTTTTTGTTGCCTGGGAACTTTCGGGTTTTTTTTCTTGCTCTATCTCTAGACATTTTATATTAGTTTTATCCAGCAAAAAGGCAGATGATAATGTTATACATCCAATAATAAACTTTTTACTTGTTAACTAAACGTTTCTGATGCAATAAATCAACTTTCTTTAGGATCTGTGGTTGCCTTTTAGTCCCTCTCATAACACACATCTTTCGGTTGAAAAAACGATAATCCTAGTGTTTTTAAGCTGTGACTTCCAGATTGCCGTTTGCATAAAGGCCAGTCTACACTATGTCTTTCTATTAGGCCTATACACACTTGTTTACTTGTTAAAACCCCTAAATGACGCAAAGAAAAGAGGGTATAAAATACTTTTTTAAGGAGTTTTTTTTTAATTCTAATACCATGGCCTGTAAAATCCTATTTATTGCTACTTTTACAATATTTATGGTATTAAAGCTATATAAATTTTAAATCTACGATAAATTTTGAATAAAACAAGTCAATAAAATTTTTCGCTAAAATTTACGCCAAGAAGTGTTTACTACCACCTAATATCTTTGCTCAGCACGACGTCCCCGAGGTTCTTAAATATCTCCTACCTGGTCTGTCATTAGACTTTCCATTTCTTGGAAGTCTTTTTAGTATTGGCATCATGACATCAACCACTTGCAATTCATGTTATATTACCAGCTCCTCAGAAGTTATAGCACCATGCACCCAACCACCCTACGTTACAATCTTCCTTAGATAATTTCTTTGAAAGCGAGGAGTTGTCAGACACCAATGCCTACTTCTGCCATGTTTGCAACGCTCATCAAGCTGCTCTAGTTGAAAAAGAGGTAGTGTCGTGCGGTTCCCATCTCATTTTACAGCTAAAACGTTTTGCCAGTGCCAAAGGCCTTTTGTCAGAAATTGCCTCTCGTATTACTGCTTACCCTGGTACCCTTTCCATACCTTTTACCGTAGATGGAGAAGTGAAATTTCGTAAAAATTTTCAATTAAGGGCTATTATCAACCATTGCGGCAACTTAAGTAGTGGTCACTACACAACCATAGCCTTCGACCAAATGGTTCACAGGTGAATACATTGCAACGATAGAGCAGTAATCTTCTGTGATGACCGCCTTATTAACAGTCACGAGTCCTATGTTTTCTTTTTAGAAGAGCTGAAGTAAGAATACTTTAACCAGAGCTCCGCCGATGTTTGTTGGTGTAGTAAGTGGCGCACTACACAAGTGCACAAAGTGTGGTAGGGTTTGTGTAATGTTAAGATTTGATATGCTTTGTGGCTTATGATACAATGCTTATTTTAGTAATCTTAGGATAAGTTATTTATTTCTTGTTCACATATTCCATAACTTTGATGGTTATGTTAACAAATTTTTAATAGATGACTGTAACTGTCTTGATTATTACCCCAGGAAAAAATAAAACAAAATCAAATACAAATGAAGTTAGCAGGGGGGGGGGGGTATGATCACACATGATCTTGTCTTTGGAGAGTAACGACTCCACTTATTACCTGAGTTAAAAACAAAGAATAGCACAGTTGAACAGAAAGTGGTCAAAATTTACTTTAGGAAGATATGGATGTCTAGTTTCTGCTGATGACCGTCCGCGGACCTCTTCCAGGTGACCCAGTTAGACATCCAGACTACTTAGGTTCAGAAATATGGGTCGAAACCTACCTGCCCTTGGTTAAAGTTCTGTTCATCTTTTCAAATGTGTTGTTCTTTTTATTTTTTTTATATTTTTTTAATTAATTCCTTGTAAAAAGGGAGAATTGTGCTTTTAGAGGCATTTTCTCTAGAGGAGTACAACCTCTAGTTTATTTCCAAAGACCTAACAGGTTGAGTTCATCATTGCGGTGGCTAGCCACCTCTTTGTAAATTATTTTTCTATCTTCCTCCATCACTATTTCCATTATATTATTATAGAGACTAAAAGAGAATGTTAAGAATAAAATGTACATTTTACGACAGTAATGGTTCAGTGGCAACTGTTGTGACAATACATATATGGCTGAATAAGAAGAATACAGTTGACTCTCTCTATCTCGACTACCCTCTATCTCGAACATCTCTCTATCTCGAACCAAAGTCTCGGTCCCTTGGACATTTGTGTAGGCTCTAAGCTATTTTCCTCTCTTTATCTCGAACCTCTCTATCTCGAATACCTCTCTATCTCGAACCAAAATCTCGGTCCCGTCTGACTGTTTCTCTCTCTATCTCGAACTTTTCCGGATTTAAGAACCTATTTACACTAAAAATCGAATTAAAATGTTCCATTTTCGAACGAAAATGTTTGACGTTCGAATTCTAAAGTCACTCACAAAACATTGTTTACAGTGTTTTGAACCAGAAACCTTCTTGAGGTGAAGATGTCGGCTTTAAAAAGAAAACTCAATAACGTTTCTTTAATTCAAAAATGTCAAATAATTCGGGAAATTGAGAAAGGAATGTCAAACAAGGAGGCAGCAGAAAAATACGGGATCCCCAAAAATACAATTTCAACTTGGATGAAAAAAAAACATAAGATCCTACAAAGCTTGGAAGAACAAAAAACCGCGTCTGGTTCGAAAAAGGTTCGAGGCTGTGATTATGAGCAGATAGACAAGGCTGTTTTCAAATGGTTTACTGTTCAAAGAAGCCAAAACATTCCGATCGATGGCAATTTGATAAAAGAAAAGGCACTCAGTTTTGCTAAAAACTTTGATTGTTCAAGTTTCAAGGCTTCCGATGGTTGGCTGGACAAATGGAAAAAAAGGTAAATAACATAGTTATAATTTTCATTTCGTGTATAAAAACAACGTGATTACATATCAAACACTAAAATTACAGCTTCTGTTTTTTCAAAATCTCTACCATTGACTTTTGCCCGGATAAGCTTAGAACACAGGGGACCTGCATTCCATCACCATCTCCAAGATTAACTGCCTTTCCAGTAACAGTTATATCACATCTCCCAAATTGATCAGCACGGAGAAAATAAAATATGGTTTTAGCAAACTTTCCATTTTCTCCTAACGGCAAATGTCCGACTAGTTTCCCATCTTTTTTAACGGCTACAGCGTATTTGTCGACAGGGTTGTGAGGTTCCATTTCTCCTTGTAGTTTTTCTTGTTGGACTGGTGTCCATAAACTTTTGTAAACATGGTACCCTTTTATGTAAGATGTAATGTCAGTGGAAGACAAAACGACGAGTGGCATATTTTCAGTTAATTCAATTTCTTGTCCCAGTAAATTTATAGCCATATTGTTCATTACAGATTCTACTACACTCCACGTGTTCAACAATATAATTTGTAAACAGATAAGAATCGAATCGAACCAATCTTAAAATTTATGTTCGATTGTGTTATGTTCGATTAATATTAAGGGCTGCTTTACACGAAACATTTTTATTTATTTACTTTTTCAGGCACAGCATTTCCTTGAAAGTTATCGGTGGTGAATGTAAGTCAGTTACAAATCAAATGACAAGCTCCTGGAACGAAACCACGCTCCCAACCATTCTGTCGAATTACAAATTGGAGGACACTTTCAACGCAGACGAATTTGGTTTGTTTTACCAATGTCTTCCCGAGAAAACATACCACCTCAAAGGAGAAAAGTGTTCTGGGGGGAAGAAGAGCAAGTTGAGATTCACTGGAATGGCCGCAGCAAGTGCTACTGGAGAAAAGTTGCCAATGTTCGTCATTGGCAAATCAAAAAAACCTCGCTGCTTTAATAACATCAAACATCTCCCTTGCCAATACACATCACAAAAGAAAAGTTGGATGAATAGTGAAATATTTGAAAACTGGGTCCGGAAACTGGACCAAGAGTTTCGTGTAGACGGGAGAAAAATCGTTCTTATAATCGACAACTGTCCAGCACACCCATCGATCTCGAACTTAAGAAACATTCATCTCGTTTTTTTGCCCCCTAACACAACGTCTGTACCAAGGTGTCATACGAAGTCTAAAAGCGCATTACCGAAGGAGAGTTGTACGTTTGCTGTGCAGTGCTTTGGAGAACAACAAACCTTTCCCAAAGATTTTAATTTTAAGCGGAATGAAGATACTGGCTGATTCTTGGGAGGCTGTAACTAAACAAACCATCATCAATTGTTTTAAGAAATCTGGAATCTCTTCTACAGGACAACAGGATGCTATTGCTGATTCGGATGACCCATTTAAAGATCTCCAAGAAAGTTTGGATGATTTAAGAGAGGCTGATCCATCATTGGTACCAAATGATCTCAGTGCTAATGATCTTGTGACCTTGGATGATGAGGTTTCGCAACCACCCCTCAAATCTCTAATGAGGATATCATTGATGAATTTCGGAAATCTCAGGACGACGAAGCTGAAGACGATGGCAGTGACATGGAGGATGATTCATTTGATATAGTTGTCGAAAAACCATCAAGATCAAAAGTCGAGTGTAGTATTGATCTTTTGAAAGATCTAGCAATGTGTTGCGAAAAAGGCAATGAAATGCAAATGCTTATCTCCAAATTCGAAAAAATGTATAATGAAGACAGAGTGGCATCACTTAAACAAAAAGACATAACCGATTTCTTTAAATGAAGCTGTAAATTTATTTTATGTATTTATTTTAAAAGAAGTCTTGTGCATTGAATGTTAACATTTTAACATCTCTCATTGACCTCTATCAACTCCCGATACACTGAAGGTTAAAAATACGTTTTTTTACGAAAAAATCCAATTTTTGTCAATTTTTCTCTATCTCGAACTTTCTCTATCTCGAACAAATTTTCTGGTCCCTTGCGAGTTCGAGATAGAGAGAGTCAACTGTAATGTAAAAATACGAGCAATGTGAATTCATTTGAAAATGTGCCTTGGCTTTCAGTTCATGATTAGCACATGTAACGCAGCTATTTTGCTACATAAAGTTATAATATTGGTTGAATTAGTAAAAATGCTTTTTAAGCTCAATTTTTCTGACAAAAACCTTTTATTCGCATAACGAAAAAGAGGATCCTAAAAACTTTAATCGGGTTTTTTTGTTAATGAATTTCAGTTAAATTAAACCCAGACGGATAATTAAATTTTGACTTAACCTTATTCTGTTTATCCATCTTCAACCTTTTTCGTATCTGAATGTTTTTTTTCTATTTTTACAGACTTCTTACTTTAAAAATTTAATCAAATAAGAATTTTTTTACCTTATATTTTTCATTTTATAAGATTGAGTTTAAAATTCAATTTCAAGATTGAGTTTTTACTACCGTTTAACGCCCTGAAATAAACGCTGATATTATTTTTAAAGTTGTTAGAACACCTGATTTCAATGTTTCTTCATGTTCAAAAGGTGATAAAAGTCAGTAAAGCCACAATCGTTTCTTATCGCAAAATTTTCTAAGCATTTCTAGGTGTTTTTTTGTTTGTTCTGATATATAAAGATTTAAAGCTACAATCCCGGACAAAATATATTGGAACTTATCACATTTTACATGTTTTTGCCCTGCTCACATCCCCTTCCCCCTATTTCAATGTTGCAAGGTGCCTTATAACCAGTGGGCAGCCCGGCAACATTGAAATAGGGGGCAAGGGGTCCAAGAAGAGGATTTTCCTCAAAAGTTCCAAATATTTTGTCCGGGATTGTAGTTTAATTAAAAATACTGCACAAAATTTTGCAAAAAATATATTTATATCAATCCTTAGTTTGCGATAAATCAATTTTAAATTTATGCGTTCATATGCTAATTATTTAACAAAGTAGGACTTTGCATAGGACTTTGCACTTCACCTAAAAGAAAAAGAGAATGTGCAACACAACATTTAAATAAAATGCATCATTGCTGTACTTTTAGGATTTACAACATATTTTTGACATACAATAAATTTGAAAAAGCCAAAATAAATATCAACAAAAGAGTAGTATCATCAGCTTTTTGTAAGGGTTGTAGCAATTTTCCCAAATTCACTGTTTTTAAATGTAAATACGAAATTACTATCCTGTGATGTTACTTTGTTTTCCAAGACTTTCCTTATCAGGTAAAAACCTCCTCCCTGGCTTTAGGATACTGCTGAACCCTAATTATTCTGATGAGCCTTACAAATGTATAAGACATGGCTGCGCCGAATAGGAACATTTACCTATAACAACAGCGCACGCTACTCTGATGTTGGCAGTACATTTCGCACAACACGGCGGATAGATATAAAGAGCAAATTATCTTTTTTGTTTATTTTATATTTGCATTACATATACTACAACACAATTGTTCAATGAATTATGTAACAACCTGACGGTAAACCACATTTTGAGTATAACATTCCCTATTAAAAAACCTTTGCCTGGATGAGGGAACAACACTTACTCGAACATCACCAAATGCTTTTGCTCTAGAAAAAGCAACATACAGCTGACCATGAGAAAAACATGGCCTGCGCAACAATATTCCAACCTTTTTAAAGGTTTGACCTTGTGCCTTGTTTATTGTCATAGCATAGGACAGCCTTGGTGGAAGCTGTCTGCGACGTGAAACAAAAGGCATACCTGTATCCGAACGTGCAAGTTGCACCTTGCGAATAAGTACCCTATCTCCAATGGCATTGCCATTACTTCAGCATCGACACAGTTGTCTTTTAATTAGTCGAGTGCCATTACATAAACCATTATTTATGTTTATGTTTCTTAATAACATAACAATAGCACTAGATTTTAATTTAAGACAATGAGGAGGCATACCTGAAGGTGTGCTACTATTTAAAAATTCTAACGGATATTGATTCCGTTCCTCCTCCTTATCACACACAACATCATCTGCGCTAAAATAAACTTTTTCTTCACCAGGCAACAGCGCCAACACCTGATCATTAATGATAAGTGAGTCATCATTTGTGTGTGTTAGTACCACAGATGATGCCATAATTTCCGGTGAAAGATCCCTAAACAAAGTATCAACAATACATTCATTTTGTATCACACATTGGGATGGTACTTCAGTTGCACCTTGGAAAGGTTCTTGCTCCCAAACAGTTAAAACACCTTTCTTAAGTTGCAGAAGCCATGCAGCAAATTGTTGTTCTCCTGGCCTTGTTCTCATGTTTCCATGTAATGGAAATTCTTTAACCAAGTGCCATAATGGAGAACTTTTTAAACACATGTCCTCAAGTTCAGTTGCTTTTCCTTGTCTGACAACAGGCAGTAACTGTGAAAAATCACCACCCAAAAGAACAACTGTATCTGCAAATGGAAGCTATTGCATGAAAAGCGTGCTTAGGAATCATGGAAGCTTCATCAAGTAAAAAGAGTCTCTTTTGTCGCAATTCTGCAGCATAAGCAGAAACCGGAGTTATACTACATGTTCTGTTCTCTACAATAGGAACAGGTAGTCTATGAATGGTGGTGCCCCTTTTCAAAAGTGTTGCTGCTATGCCAGTAAATGTAGCATTCCAACTTGAAAACCTCTACCTGCAAGTTCAGAAATAACGTATTTATAAGTAAAGGTTTTCCCACTACCATCAGGACCTTCTAAATAAAACAGACGGTTGTTTTGGGCTGCATTGTTAGCAACATTTATAACAGCTTCTATGACTGCATTAGCCAGTGCAGTCTGTTCGTCAGTAAGTTGAACCCTTAGTTGAGCAGCTCTTTCAGCCTCCATAGCTACATCAATGTTTTCAGCTGGGGGTAATTCATCTAAATGAGGAAGATTATAATCAGTAAGAGATTTACCAAATTGCCCAAGTACAGAATTAATATCTTGAAGCAGGCTGTACTCAGCCTGTTCCTTATTCTGTTGGCGAATATAATCTTCATACATTGCGTCCTTGTACCTTCTCCACAAAGTAAAAGGATCAGAAGGTTCGCAGTGAGTAAGTATCACAGCAAACAGTTGCCTTAATTGCCGAGGCATCTGAAAGTTAACAGCTTCCTGCAAAGTATTGTTCCATTCAGTATCATCTTGCAGGAGATCACGCAGTAAACAGGCGTCACGAAATGTTTCAGCAACATTGCCATTGACAGTTCGTAAATCTTCAAAAGAAGTTGCACCAGGTGTATGCAATAGCAACATACGTAAATAAAAAACCTCACCTGCGCGAGGACTCGCACTATACATTCTGGACACAATTTTACCATGACGCGTTGTCTTGGTTTCCAAACTTTGTTCTTATTAAAAGCAAAGTGAAGAGGAATATTTGGATACATATATTGGCGAGCATCATGATTCTCTGCATTTAACACAAACCAAGCTTTTAATTTTGTGGCCTGATCTGCAGCTCTGTCTAGAGCCTCCTCAGCCTGTCCTTGCTGAAAATAAACAATATGGTTATTTGGAAAGTGCACTGGCAATTTATGGACAACATGAGATTGCTGGTGCATGGTAAATTCAAAAAGACGCCATATAGCTTCCGGTGCACTGACATACCGCGCATCTAAAAATGTCTGCACCTCATCATGATCAATACGTTCATTGATCTCAATGTTGGCACAATCTTGATCTTTATAAATATGTTTATAGAGGTATTTAACAGATTTAATAGACATGCACGCCTCCAAGTTTAATGTGCATTGTATTTCTTGGAAAGCCATGGATTATATGGAACAATCCAGCGATTATCTACGTCAACATTATTGACATTGATATGTATACCATTATCACGACGTCTATATAATGGATATCCGTTGAATTCAGCTACATATATGCTAAAAAGTTCTTTGGAAAACTTTTTGTGCAAACACCATCTTCCATACATCTGGAATTAGGATTCAGATGCCCACATGGTCCATGAATCATACACGATCGTACAATTTCAACCAGCTCAGGTTGTTCCTGTTGATTAGGAATTTCTGCTGAAATAACACTGTCTATGTCATCTGCATCCCTAAGTTTGCCATCGGGATCTAAATGAATTAACAAATGACAATGAGGCAAACCCATCTTTTGAAATTTTATAACATACACATGTTCTATAGTCTTACCTAGAACTCCCATTTCAGTATCATCTTTAAGGAGCTCATTTAGTTTCAATTTAAAAAACTCGAGAAACTAAATCAGGCCGATCGTGTGCACGTTGGCCTGCAAACAAATTTTCTGTAATTTCACGCCATTTTGGATTGGACGTAAAAGTCAGAAAAAAATCAGGTTTTCCAAACCTACCAATAACTGCCATAGCATCTTGATAGTTTTAAGCCATGGCACGTGGACTTCCTTGAAAACTCGAAGGAAGAACAACACTACGACCGGTTGAAGGCCTCACTCTTCAGCTCGTGCATTCAAATAGTCAGCTAAACCTTCATAACTAATAACACGAAGGTTGGTTTGATTTGCTCGAATGTAATTTAAATTATTACCTTCAACTTTAACATAAGAATCAACACAATACTGCTGAAACAATTTCTTACCCTAATGAATCGGGCTGAAATATTCCCGACTAGCTAAACCGTAAGTATAATACTGCAACATAGTAGTAGTGTTGCGAGTAGGGGTTGTACGTACAGCAACATGAGGTATCTTATTATGCCAACCTGGTTCACCCCTTGGAAAAAAGAGGATACACCATTGGCTCCAAGTTTGCAGACATTGCGGAAATATTCTGTAAATCACCTCCACGCGGATAATGAGCAACATCCCTGTTTCTAGGAGGTGCTCCATCTTGGCCAACAAATACTGCAGCAACTTCATCATTATGTGGCAAGTTTTAGCGCCTTCGGTCATTGCCAACTCTCATGTACATACGCACTTCAGATGGAGCACGGTTTTGTACTGCTGCCTGATTTAATTCTTCAGCTTCTACTTCAGCCATGTAAACGGGCTTACTCTGTCCATAACATCTTGAACAGTTTGCATCACGTCTTCACGACAGCCATTATTTTCTTGGCGTGCCATTCTTCCTTTAAGAGCCCTACCTGCTTCATAAATATAAAGTTGGTTAAAAACAGGGGTTTGTCCTTCAGGAGGGCGAAGCCCACCAACACGATTGCATCGGCCAGGTAAGGGGCGAAGGTTTCTCAAAAAGAAGCAAAGGCAAGGGCACTCTTTTACTTACGTATATTTGACTGAAGTTTTTTCCCTGAACAGTATCTGTATCTTATATATTAATTCCCTTGCGTGAGTAAAACTGTGAGTCCACGACACGGAAATCACGGGTCACTTTCTTATGACGTGGCTGTACGCTAAAATTTAACTAAAAAGATTAGAGATTTACTTCATAGAAATCGCACATAAGGTGTAAATATATAACCCGCTGCTAATAACGATATAAATATATATACCCTTATGCCAAAAAACTCTATGTTAGCATATATATATAGGTATCGCTACATATGAAACGGTATTAGATATTCACAAAGCATACGGACTGTTAAATGAAGCTCCCAGCATAAAACGGAAATTGTGTTTACGAAAAAGATGGCTGTTCTTTTTATTCTCTACTCTTTCATTCAAAATAAATCTTTAAAAAAACATTTGAAGAAGAGCATGGTTTTATAAATTAATCATAACAAGGTTCTGTAAGGTTTTTTCATGTTTTATTTTCAGTTTTGATTATATTATTGTTGCCAGACATGTTTTATAGCTAGCATCATAAAAAGCCAACCACCACTAACAACTAGCTAGCTAGCTAGCTAGGAATATATATATATATATATATATATATATATATATATATGTAGCCATGTTCTTTATACCTAGCTAAGTCTCCAGTTTATATTTAAGTGACTAGCTATTAGCTGCTGTAGCTAGCTAATGCTAGCTTTAAACTAAAGATTCCCAGTATATATATTCCCACAAAACACATCAAACGTTATTAACCCTGAAAATTTTAAAAATTTTCCTGGGTTTTTTTTGGTTTGCGAAGTTCTTTTCCTCCAAATATTCTGAAAATAAAGTTCAGAAATTACTTATTTTGTTTCAAATTGTGGGCAAAAACCTTAATCAGCATGCTAAAAGAACTGACTTTTCTTAATTTAGAATTACTAAACACAACCATTTTCTTACATTTAGTGTAAACTTTTGTGCGTATGGCTTATATTTATTACACCAAAAGAGCTACTTTGTTGATTTCAATTTTATACTCTTTGTAAGCTATTTTTTTCTTCTTTTTGACATTTCTGTTTTACCAAGTTATTTGGAACAGAATGGTATGAAATAGACCAAAATACCTGATCTTAGCTGTTTTTAATTTACAGGCTGTGTCTGTGAAACTTTAAGGGGAACATTTGGTGGAAGACAATGGCATGACATATACTGATAGAATTGATTTTTGTTGTGTTAGATGTTATATCTGAACCTTTTTGACATTTTATGTTAATTTTGCGAGGAAGGACCATATATATATATATATACACAGAAGAAGAATTCAATTTTACACCTTGCAAGCTTTGTATAAATTCTTACTGGGGAGGACTCTGTGCAATATATCGAAATGACTGATCCTTCTCGATTTAAATTTGATGTGTTCTAAATCGTATATAGTTTTGGAAATTTTGTGTAAGATTTATTGGGTAAGGGCTAGATGCAATATGTCAAAAAAACTTTTTTTGTTGAATCAGAAGCACTCCCTACAACCATTCTTTTTTTTACAGTTTGTGAAGCTTTTGTGAGGAAAGAGTGTATGCAATATTATCGAAATAACTGATTTTTGTTGCAAACTGTTTTTCTTTGGCATTTTGGATTAAAATATTGTTTTAGAGAGCATATGCAGTAGATATATGTACTGAAATAGTTAAATTTTGCAAACTTTGATTTTGTTGTTACCTCTCATTTTTCACATTTTGATTAAACTTTTGTGGGAGACCGTCGGTATGCGAAGGACCAAAATAAGAGATTTTAGTATTATTTAGAATTTGTATTTTGTGTTGCAAAATTGGTGCAAAAATTGACATAAAATGAACTTATATATAGAATGATTGCTGTTGATTAACATGACTCATTATGACTTATGTATATATTTTATGAAAATTTGTGACAGAATATTATGTGAGATTTGAAATTTTGTTTACTTTATTGATGGTAAAACAGCATGCAAATTGCTAAAAGGACTTTATTAATTTTAGATTTAAACACCGTTTTTTTGTTGGCATTTTGTCTAAAGTTTGGTGAGGAAGGACTGTATGCAATATATCAAATAATGTTTTATTGCATTATAATTTGTCCTTGCAAATCCCTTTTTTTACACCTTAGATAAAAAATTCTGTCAGAGGCACAATTTATTGTTTATTTTTCACATTGTGTTTCAACCTTTGGCAGGGTTTGCAATAAACTAACTGATTTTAACATATACAATGAGAGAGATTTGTGTTTGACATTGATCAGCTTTTTTGTATATATGTGGCGTTTTAAGTGATTTAAATTTTATGGGTGAGATGTATGTTGAAATGCTTTTGGAAACTTCTTTCCGAATAATTTTCGCATTTGTCAGATGGTCAGAGCAGGTAATTTTAGTAGATTTAGATTTTAAATGTCACATAAATACTGCAGTTGTTGAAAACCTTTAATTTTTTTGGTCATTTATATAATAATGCAGATGTAAGATGCGCACTGCTGTATTGTTTGTTTTTTGATGGACATATATCTGCTACATAAATTAAATGGAATACAGTGGATTCTTCCACGGGAAACAGCTGACTAGGGTTTGGAGAGGGAGCTAAACAGCAGTACTAAGTCAATTTCTTTTCCAATGGTACTCCTTTAATCTGTAAGTATAGTGAAAAACATTGTTATTTTGTCGAATAACATGTTGTTGTGGATTATTTTAGGGCAACTTATTTTTGCTCGGGAGGTAACCTTTAAATATGTTTTGTCTTTAGCCTGAACATACTTAACATTTTTTTGTAAGAATATACTCTAAACAATGGGTCAGAATATCCTAAGAATATGTCTAAGCTTGGTTGTTTGTTTTAATATAAAAATTTGTATGACTGAACCTTTTTCTCTCCAAAGCAATGGGCAAGTACACCAGGGAAAGTTAAGAACATGAAGGCCGAAACGAAAAAAACAAACACTATTCTTATAAAATACAGCGTGTATATAATAGAGAAGAGTTTATATTAAAAAGAGAAAGAATTTTTTCGTTGTTACTGTTTTTAACGCTACGAAGTGGTTGATGTCGTTATAATAAACCTTAATGTAAACAAAGTTAAATCAATGTTTACATCTGTTACGTTACCGTTTAAAATAATATTCGATTCTTCAATTCGAAAACACTGCATTGTTATCATGCACTGTACGTTTGCGCATTGGGAAGGTTGCTGTATGCAATAGACTAAATAGCTAATTTGCAATGATGCATTAGAATCTGTATGTTGTGGAAACTTTGCAATAACCTTATTTGTGTGACCTAACAATTTTTTCTAATGTCTGGTATACCATTTTCCCTGGTGTATTTCGGGTATGGCAAAGCAAGTATATATTTCTAGCAGATTTGTTAGCCAGCTTCGATTTTGTTAAACTTTTTGCATTTTTATTTGTTGCTGTGTGTGAAAATCAGTGTGTTATTCCCTCTCGCTTTCCCCATCGTACATTGAACAATCAAATTGGTTTAGTTTAAGTTTGTTAGAGCGAACATGTTGTTGTAGTTTGCTCTGGTTATCTACCAATATATAAGTGTTGATATTGGCAATTTGTGTTTCGTTCTTAAAAAACTAACTGAATAATGAGATCATCAGTTGATTTCTACCGTCATTGGAGTTTTCGGCCCCGTCCTAGCACGGACTAATCAATAACTCCTCGTGATAGTGGGCCATACCTTTGTTTAGGTATTCTCATCAGTTAGTAAGAACAATTTTCTTTTTTTAACTTACCGTTCTCATTGTCGTGCAACTGAAACAAATTCAAAGGATCGTTTTGATTCATGATGCGTATGTATATCTTGCGTATGTATGTCTTGCTACAACAGCTACTCGAGTGAAAAGAGGTCGATTTTAAGACATGTGCAGCCATATATAGTTTAAGGGCCGTTTAAATGGGCCGTTGTCGACTGTTGTTCGTCTTTTTCAAAAAAGCGCAATGTGAGTATTAGTTGTTGCCATAGCGATATGGGTTATGATTAATTTAAGAGACCGGTTGCAACTTTGTACTCAGGTCTCTTTTATAAGTAAAACACAAGTTAGGCTAATTTCAGAGTTGGACACGGCTAAAGGTGTCCATGCGTTACGTTTTGTTGAAAATTTGTGTCACCAGGCCGTTCTACAGTATATTTTTTGTTTGATATTTTAAGGCACAATGGTGGTACATAATGTTGCTATGATAATATGAATTTTAGTTGGTTTGAAAAACAGTTTAGGTGTCAAGTGTCGTTTAGAAGTTGATTTGAGCACTATGTCTCTATGTTGTTGGATGGCTGTGGTAACAGACCGTTATTAAATGTCGTTCGGTTCGACCAATTGTAAATATTTTTTTCATATCATGAGTACAATGGGTTGCTATGATGATATGGATTTCTCTTCTTCTTGAGAGAGTTGGTATATTGTGCTCATGTCACGATGTTGCTGTATTTTGTGTTTAAGAATAAACGGTACCTTTGTTCGTTACACTTCTTCATTAAATGACGGAACAAGTTAGTTCCCAGTGTCTTTTCATTGAAGGTATTCTGATGTTGTGTTTTATAACGGCGCATATCCAGTTTCCCTGTTATAACAGAGTGGGTAATGGGGGAAGAGAGTTGCTGTTATATAAAGAAAGTTACGCTTATAAAAAATCACAGTTTATATCAATGATGGTATTTCCTTCGTACTTCTAAAAAAGCGCATATTCTAATTACAAGCATGATTCAGCCGCTAGAGATTTAGTCACCAGTCCCCAATTTCGTCCGGACAAGGTGGTCCTGGATGTTTTTGTGTCTTGTGAATGCAATAAATGGTTTGTTTGGAAAAACTTTATGCAGTTCTCTGTCATTTATAATGATTGACCAATGTTTCCTGAAACTATTTTTTACAGGAATAAACGCTCTATGATAAGGGATGATAAAGGGCAAAACGTCATTGTTATGGACGCTGCTGCTTATTCCGTCGATTTTGCTCCGTTTCTTTTTGTTATTAATTTTTCTCCCGTTGGCGCTGTCGTTGTTTTTATTGTCTTTGAGTTTCTTTACGTTATTGTTAAGTACGTCCTCCTGGTTCATATTTAAAACTTGTTTAAACGTTGAGTTGACCATACGGAACTTATAGCCCCTCAATAGTAAGTTGTTTTTAAGTTGGTCCAACTCTTTTTGAAGTAGTATATTATCTTTCGTTATCATACGATAGCGCAGGGCTTGTGAGTAAACAATACTCTGTTTCGTGTGATATGGATGGTAGGAGTTGTAGTGCAATAACGTTCGTGTGTCAGTAGGTTTGATGTATAGCTTTGTTTTGAGGTCTCCCGTTGCTGGATCGAGATAGACAGTGGTATCCAGAAAATCTATTTCCTCGATGGAAAATTTATACGTAAACTTTATTGTTGGGTGTACTGAATTGAGGTACGTAAAGAACTCCTTGAGTTTGTTTTCTCCATGCTCCCATATGAAAAAAATGTCATCTAAGAAGCGGAGGTAAATTGTAAGAAGGCCTGGAAACCTTTTAAATATGTGTGTTTCGTCGAACAGGCCGAGAAAAAGAGATGCATATGGTGGTGCAACCTTCGTTCCCATAGCAGTTCCTATTAGTTGTAGAAAAATTTCGTCAAGGAACTGAAAATAGTTGTGTTCCAAAATAAAGGAGAACAGTACGCGTGTAACTTGTTCGTTTGGTGTAAAGTTTGGTAGGTGACGCTGAAAGATATTCATGAAGTGTATACACGCGTCCACACCTTCTTTGTGTGGTATGTTGGTATAAAGCGACGTAACGTCTGCCGACACTAAAATAGCATTTTTCTTTATTTTTGGTAGGTTATTTATGCGTGTGATAAAGTGTTTCGTATCCTTTATATAGGATTTCAGCTTGGGTAGGAGTGGTTGTAAACAAAGATTTAAAAATTCTGATATATTTTCCGTAGGTGAATTCACAGCTGATACAATTGGTCTACCAGGGTTGCCATCCTTGTGAATTTTAGGTAATATATAAAAAAGTGGCATTCGGATGGGGCTGGTAGGTGTTATGAATTTCGCTGTGTTTTTATCTATTTTGTGATGATAGAGTAAAGTTTCAATAAAGCTGTGTATGTTTGTAATAAGATCCTTTGTCGGATCAGTCAAGATCTTTGAATAGTACGTTTTATTGTCAAGGTGCTTGCGTACTTTGTCAACGTAATCATATTTGTTCATAATGACGATTGAGCCACCTTTATCGGCTTTTTTAATTACTAAGTCTTTGTTTTTTGAAAGGTTTTTTAGACTTTTGAATTCTTCGGGAGTGCAGTTGTATTTATCTTTCAGGAGGGGGGAATTGTCAATGAACGTTTCAATATCAGCATGGATGGAGTTGATAAATTTTAGGAGTGTTGTGTTTTTAGGGTTAGGTGCCATCCAGTCAGACCGACGGTGAAGACCTGCTTCAGGTCGCGGGTTCTGATAAAAATAATATTTTGTGTACATGCGATTTCGTAATTTATTGAGCGCTAACGTAAGGTGTTTGCGGGAGTTAACATATGTAGGTGTTGGAACAAATTTGAGCCCTTTGTTTAGAATAGAGTGGTCATGGTTTGTTAAAGTAATATTTGAGAGATTGACAACAAGGTTATTTGTTTGTTTATGTTTTATTTTCTTATAAAATTGTTGTTTAACAGAGTTTTTTTTCTTTGAAGAAGGAATCTGGATCTCAAAGTGTTCGGTGTTATACTTTATACATGAAATGTGACCCGTTGTATTTGACGGGCACTTAATTATCGGTATTTTTCTCGATTCCAGTTTGACAAGTTTTTTGAAGGGTAATGTCCTTGTTTTTGTGGTTGTTGGAATCTTGGTGTTTGTTGTAATCGTTGTTGCTGTTGTTGATGAAATCGAGGTGTTTGTTGTTGTCGAAAACGTGGTTGTTTGCGATGTATGTGTTCGTTATTTGTTTTAAAGTGGTCATGGGAGCGTTTTCTATTTTCTCGAGTTGCCACGTTTTGATTGTGTTCCTGAATTAAGGTTTTATTCAGGGTAGTTAATTCTCCCTCTGGGAGTTCCTGTTTGAGTTTGTCACGCTCGTTTTGATAAATGTTGATTTCCTGTTGGTGGTGTTCCAACAGTATTTGCAGGAGTGTTTCACTGCAGGAATGTATAGTGGTATTCCATTTGTCTTTAAGCTCTTCCGGCAAGTTCACGGTAGAGCGTATATTCACTTTGAGCCCAGATGGCATTGTTTTATTGGTGACGTGTGCCTCTAGCAGCTGAAGTTGTCGCAAATGATCCAATTGTTTGTTTGTGGATTTGATGTACTTTTCTCGTGCTTCACGGTTGGTTGTTGGTGAAACCTTTGAAATCGACATTGAAATGAAACGTTCGATCTCATCTCCACCTTTAGATTTTGTCGTCGAATTACCAAGGTTGTCGCCAGGTCCAATATTATTTAT
Source organism: Hydractinia symbiolongicarpus (assembly GCF_029227915.1). Taxonomy (NCBI): domain Eukaryota; kingdom Metazoa; phylum Cnidaria; class Hydrozoa; order Anthoathecata; family Hydractiniidae; genus Hydractinia; species Hydractinia symbiolongicarpus. The sequence goes on from NC_079884.1 coordinate 27,179,486, forward strand.
TATTGGTGGCTTTACAGGTTCAATTTTTTTGGTTGCCATTGTTGTCGAGGTTGTTGTTTTAGTTGATGTAGATGGTGTGTTTAGAGGAGGCGCCTTTAGTACTTCATTTTGAGACGGGAAGTCCGTTATATCCATATCCTCCAATTCGAAGTCCATTATTGCATCGAGGGATTTTGGTGTGTTTTTTCGCTGTTGTTTTCTACCACTGACAAACAGTCTTTTTGTTTTCCCTACGATGCCTGGTGATTTGGTGTGCTTTCGTTCTGAAACCATGAAGCAAAAATTTAAGTTAGTTAGATTTATTACAGTCCCGGTTATGCAGTTGAGCATTTATTATTTTTTTGACGCAAATTTGTGAATAGCACTGGCACAAAGGTGTCAATTAGCACAATTGTGCTAAGATTGTGTTTTATCGAGAGATTTTAAAAGTAGTGCCAGTACTGTTTCATAAAAAACTGTTGACGAGTTTGCAAGGCGTGATTATGCGCAAAGTCGACGTTGTTTGTATATCACAATCAGTATTGACGTTTGTCTTTGTTAATTAATGCTGGTGGTTAATTGCGAGTTGCTGGTTTTACAACAACGTTTTCGCAAAGGCGTGTGCTCTTTTACAGAAGATGAGTATAAATCTTACGACAATTTTTTAAAGAAACAATTTTTCCAAGAGAACTTTGCAGTAACGAAATACCAATAAAATAAACTGTAGCGTATTTCCCTCTTCCCTAGCCACTGCGTTTACACTGTGTATACACGAAAGGAGAAACGAGGGTTTCGCACAACGAAAGACAAGCGAGTTGTCTGAAAGCAATGTGTGAAAATCAGTGTGTTATTCCCTCTCGCTTTCCCCATCGTACATTGAACAATCAAATTGGTTTAGTTTAAGTTTGTTAGAGCGAACATGTTGTTGTAGTTTGCTCTGGTTATCTACCAATATATAAGTGTTGATATTGGCAATTTGTGTTTCGTTCTTAAAAAACTAACTGAATAATGAGATCATCAGTTGATTTCTACCGTCATTGGAGTTTTCGGCCCCGTCCTAGCACGGACTAATCAATAACTCCTCGTGATAGTGGGCCATACCTTTGTTTAGGTATTCTCATCAGTTAGTAAGAACAATTTTCTTTTTTTAACTTACCGTTCTCATTGTCGTGCAACTGAAACAAATTCAAAGGATCGTTTTGATTCATGATGCGTATGTATATCTTGCGTATGTATGTCTTGCTACAACAGCTACTCGAGTGAAAAGAGGTCGATTTTAAGACATGTGCAGCCATATATAGTTTAAGGGCCGTTTAAATGGGCCGTTGTCGACTGTTGTTCGTCTTTTTCAAAAAAGCGCAATGTGAGTATTAGTTGTTGCCATAGCGATATGGGTTATGATTAATTTAAGAGACCGGTTGCAACTTTGTACTCAGGTCTCTTTTATAAGTAAAACACAAGTTAGGCTAATTTCAGAGTTGGACACGGCTAAAGGTGTCCATGCGTTACGTTTTGTTGAAAATTTGTGTCACCAGGCCGTTCTACAGTATATTTTTTGTTTGATATTTTAAGGCACAATGGTGGTACATAATGTTGCTATGATAATATGAATTTTAGTTGGTTTGAAAAACAGTTTAGGTGTCAAGTGTCGTTTAGAAGTTGATTTGAGCACTATGTCTCTATGTTGTTGGATGGCTGTGGTAACAGACCGTTATTAAATGTCGTTCGGTTCGACCAATTGTAAATATTTTTTTCATATCATGAGTACAATGGGTTGCTATGATGATATGGATTTCTCTTCTTCTTGAGAGAGTTGGTATATTGTGCTCATGTCACGATGTTGCTGTATTTTGTGTTTAAGAATAAACGGTACCTTTGTTCGTTACACTTCTTCATTAAATGACGGAACAAGTTAGTTCCCAGTGTCTTTTCATTGAAGGTATTCTGATGTTGTGTTTTATAACGGCGCATATCCAGTTTCCCTGTTATAACAGAGTGGGTAATGGGGGAAGAGAGTTGCTGTTATATAAAGAAAGTTACGCTTATAAAAAATCACAGTTTATATCAATGATGGTATTTCCTTCGTACTTCTAAAAAAGCGCATATTCTAATTACAAGCATGATTCAGCCGCTAGAGATTTAGTCACCAGTCCCCAATTTCGTCCGGACAAGGTGGTCCTGGATGTTTTTGTGTCTTGTGAATGCAATAAATGGTTTGTTTGGAAAAACTTTATGCAGTTCTCTGTCATTTATAATGATTGACCAATGTTTCCTGAAAATATTTTTTACAGGAATAAACGCTCTATGATAAGGGATGATAAAGGGCAAAACGTCATTGTTATGGACGCTGCTGCTTATTCCGTCGATTTTGCTCCGTTTCTTTTTGTTATTAATTTTTCTCCCGTTGGCGCTGTCGTTGTTTTTATTGTCTTTGAGTTTCTTTACGTTATTGTTAAGTACGTCCTCCTGGTTCATATTTAAAACTTGTTTAAACGTTGAGTTGACCATACGGAACTTATAGCCCCTCAATAGTAAGTTGTTTTTAAGTTGGTCCAACTCTTTTTGAAGTAGTATATTATCTTTCGTTATCATACGATAGCGCAGGGCTTGTGAGTAAACAATACTCTGTTTCGTGTGATATGGATGGTAGGAGTTGTAGTGCAATAACGTTCGTGTGTCAGTAGGTTTGATGTATAGCTTTGTTTTGAGGTCTCCCGTTGCTGGATCGAGATAGACAGTGGTATCCAGAAAATCTATTTCCTCGATGGAAAATTTATACGTAAACTTTATTGTTGGGTGTACTGAATTGAGGTACGTAAAGAACTCCTTGAGTTTGTTTTCTCCATGCTCCCATATGAAAAAAATGTCATCTAAGAAGCGGAGGTAAATTGTAAGAAGGCCTGGAAACCTTTTAAATATGTGTGTTTCGTCGAACAGGCCGAGAAAAAGAGATGCATATGGTGGTGCAACCTTCGTTCCCATAGCAGTTCCTATTAGTTGTAGAAAAATTTCGTCAAGGAACTGAAAATAGTTGTGTTCCAAAATAAAGGAGAACAGTACGCGTGTAACTTGTTCGTTTGGTGTAAAGTTTGGTAGGTGACGCTGAAAGATATTCATGAAGTGTATACACGCGTCCACACCTTCTTTGTGTGGTATGTTGGTATAAAGCGACGTAACGTCTGCCGACACTAAAATAGCATTTTTCTTTATTTTTGGTAGGTTATTTATGCGTGTGATAAAGTGTTTCGTATCCTTTATATAGGATTTCAGCTTGGGTAGGAGTGGTTGTAAACAAAGATTTAAAAATTCTGATATATTTTCCGTAGGTGAATTCACAGCTGATACAATTGGTCTACCAGGGTTGCCATCCTTGTGAATTTTAGGTAATATATAAAAAAGTGGCATTCGGATGGGGCTGGTAGGTGTTATGAATTTCGCTGTGTTTTTATCTATTTTGTGATGATAGAGTAAAGTTTCAATAAAGCTGTGTATGTTTGTAATAAGATCCTTTGTCGGATCAGTCAAGATCTTTGAATAGTACGTTTTATTGTCAAGGTGCTTGCGTACTTTGTCAACGTAATCATATTTGTTCATAATGACGATTGAGCCACCTTTATCGGCTTTTTTAATTACTATGTCTTTGTTTTTTGAAAGGTTTTTTAGACTTTTGAATTCTTCGGGAGTGCAGTAGCACACTGATTTTCACACGTACACCATTGTACTCATGATATGAAAAAAATATATTTACAATTGGTCGAATCGAACGACATTTAGTAACGGTCTGTTACCACAGCCATCCAACAACATAGAGACATAGTGCCCAAATCAACTTCTAAACGACACTTGACACCTAAACTGTTTTCCAAACCAACTAAAATTCATATTACCATAGCAACATTATGCACCACCATTGTGCCTTAAAATATCAAACAAAAAATATACTGTAGAACAGCCTGTTGACACAAATTTTCAACAAAACGTGACGCATGGACACCTTTAGCCGTGTCCAACTCTGAAATTAGCCGTACAAAAATCCTAAATTGTGTTTTACTTATAAAAGAGACCTGAGTACAAAGTTGCAACCGGTCTCTTAAATTAATCATAACCCATATCGCTATGGCAACAACTAATACTCACATTGCGCTTTTTTGAAAAATACGAACAACAGTCGACAACGGCCCGTTTAAACGGCCCTTCAACTATATATGGCTGCACATGTCTTAAAATCGACCTCTTTTCACTCGAGTAGCTGTCGTAGCAAGACATACATACGCAAGATATACATACGCATCATGAATCAAAACGATCCTTTGAATTTGTTTCAGTTACACGACAATGCGAACGGTAAGTTAAAAAAAGAAAATTGTTCTTACTAACTGATGAGAATACCTAAACAAAGGTATGGCCCACTATCACGAGGAGTTATTGATTAGTCCGTGCTAGGACGGGGCCGAAAACTCCAATGACGGTAGAAATCAACTGATGATCTCATTATTGAGTTAGTTTTTTAAAAAGAACGAAACACAAATTGCCAATATCAACACTTATATATTGGTAGATAACCAGAGCAAACTACAACAACATGTTCGCTCAAACAAACTTAAACTAAACCAATTTGATTGTTCAATGTACGATGGGGAAAGCAAGAGGGAATAACACACTGATTTTCACACATAACACACTGATTATCTCATTACTCAGTTAGTTTTTTTCAAAAGAACGAAACACAAATTGCCAATATCAACACTTATATATTGGTAGATAACCAGAGCAAACTACAACAACGTGTTCGCTCGAACTAGCTGAAACTAAACCAATTTGATCGTTCAATGTACGATGGGAAAAGCGAGAGGGAATAGCACACTGATTTTCACACATTGGTAGATAACCAGAGCAAACTACAACAACATGTTCGCTCAAACAAACTTAAACTAAACCAATTTGATTGTTCAATGTACGATGGGGAAAGCAAGAGGGAATAACACACTGATTTTCACACATAACACACTGATTATCTCATTACTCAGTTAGTTTTTTTCAAAAGAACGAAACACAAATTGCCAATATCAACACTTATATATTGGTAGATAACCAGAGCAAACTACAACAACGTGTTCGCTCGAACTAGCTGAAACTAAACCAATTTGATCGTTCAATGTACGATGGGAAAAGCGAGAGGGAATAGCACACTGATTTTCACACACACTTTTTTTGCATTTTTATTTGTTGCTGGACCTGCTTATATTTTTAAGCGTTCTGTTTCAGCGGGTACAAATATAACGCAGATTGCGAGCAACTTCAATCCCAGGGCTTTTTCTTCTCTTTTTTTTATTATTATTTTTTTATTGCTGCAGGAAGTTGAGTTTAGATCTAACACAGTCTAGATCAGATTGGAAGAGGGTCATTAATATACCCCGTCCAACCCATGCTAGCATGGAAAACGGACGTTAAGCCGAGAATGATGATGATGACTGCACATGTTTATTTTTTTGGATGTTTTGTTCAAGTGGTTATCTCTTATAATAATACGCTAAGGTGTCCGTCTGTCTGTGACAGGCAAAGTGGATGTGTTCATTTTCCTTTGATGTAGCCGAAATTTCCTTTCAAGTCTCCGAAGAAGTTATATCCATTTTGCTAGCAGGTTTACTTTGTTTACATCACGTGATCAAAATGGATCAACTTGATTTGCCGAAATAAATTTAACGGCTTTCTGTACAAAAATAGTGTCCCTCGACACCGAAAACAACAACAAAAAAAGAACGGTCCCTTCGTCTTGAAAAAAGTGCAAAAAGTAATTCAGAGAAAGAAAAGTCCAAGAAGTGAATTAAGAAGTGGTAGCTAGAGCTAGAAGTAAAGTAGTAAAGTTAGAATTAGAAAATAAAGGCTAGAGTTTGAAGTGGATTTAAAATCAATAATAGTAAGAACTTTGATGTTTTTAGACGTTTAGTTTTTATGTCACTGGAGCAAGCAGACTCGCATTTTCCAAGAAAAGCCTCAAATTCTTGAAGTTTTATATTTTAGCGCTTTTTTAAAAACAAACTTAGCCACCATATTTGTTTATGTTTTTGTTGCATAATTAATGTATCCCCTGGTGCGTAACTAATGTGTTTGTCCTAAAATTCAAAATGCTACATAAAGCTGTTAGCTGACTAACAAACGGAAAACTTTGGTTTGTTGAACTTACTGCTCACTGTTATGTTATTATTTTTACATTACTATTGTTTCTCTTTATATGTGTTTTACTAAGCATAAATAGCTAGCTTTAGTTTTAGCTAAGTGTTCCCAGGTTAAGTATATTTAACTGGGGGTCTTAGCTACTGTTAGCTAGCTAATGTTGGCCTCTCCCAATGCCTGCGCTCCTCTCATCCCATGGCTAGCTCTAACCTATGACTTATATTGTTATTCCTTTTTTTTAATTATCTATAGCTACCTTAGTTTCCTTAACTTCTTTTCTTTTATGAGCACGATACGAAATCTTTAAAGACTTGAACTTTTGCAGATGTATTTTATATTTCTTTTCGCATTTCCTGTAAACTTTACAAAGGGACCACGTGCAATATAAGTGGAATTTTTTTTTCCAGAATTTAAAGCGTGCGTGTTTATTTTTTTTATTGTTTTTTTTCTGACATCCTGTTTAACTTTCGTTAGCCTACATGTAAATGCCAGGTTATTTTTACAGGGGGGTGTAGACATTTGATTGGAAATTTACATGGGTTTTTGACTTTATTTTAATTTAGAGAGGATGTTCGTTCGGTTTGGGAAGGTTGTTCGTGTTTTTGTTTGTGTTGCAAACTGCTGTTTTTTAAAATTTTCTTTTTTTTGTGGAAAAAAGACCACATGCAAATATACTGAAAGCACAAATTTTGTAGAATTGGCCTCCACTGAAGGCTGTTATGTAAGCTGTTGGCTTCTTCATAGTTCGTATTATAAACTTTTGTTGGGGAGAATTAAACTGCATGTGATGTCATTTTTGCTGGAAGAAAAGTCCATGGTTTCACGTTTTTGTTAAGATTTTTATAATTGTGGTAATATATAACTGTGTTTGGTGATGATGAAAAAACTTTTTTGTTTTTTATATTTTTTGAAATGCCTGATTTTTCTATAATTTGATGTGTTTCATAACCTTTGTGTAGAAGGTTTATGGACAATAGCAATATAGAACATGCTAAATGAACTGATATTTGTTGATTTGGATGTGCTCCTTAAAAACCGATCTGTTTTACATTTTGTGTTAACTTTTGGGAAGATGGACCGTATATGCACTTTGTTTTCCAAAAATAATATCTTTGTTGATTCAAATTTACTCCTTATTTATTTTTGACATTCACGTTTAAAATGGTTGGTAAAGGTAACTACAGATCATCATACTAAGGAAAATTTTTTTGTGTTCTTAACCTGTTAATTTTTACAATTTGTGTATATATATTTTTGGGATACAGGATAGTATGTAATCGAATAAATGATTTTCCAGATATAAATTTGATGTTTTTTGACACTTCTGATTGAAATATTAAAGGTTTTCAACGAAGTAAATATTTGAGATGTCTTATTTCTGACTTTATTACTGTATTATTGTAAGTGTTGTACTTGATTCTATACATTATTTAGATTAGTGTTTCAAGCTCTACACATAATCTTTGTTGATTCAAGTTTATTCTTTGCTCATTGATTTTTTGACATTTATGTTTAAAATTGTTGGTAAAGGGCAGTACGGAACTAAAAGAGATTTTTGTGTTCTTAACTGGTTGATTTTTACATTTTGTGTAAATTTTTGTGGGAGAGGATGGTATGCAACTGAAATGACTGATTTTTCTAGATTTAAATTTGATGTTTTCCAAACTATGGCTTTTTCATATTTTTGTATAAGCGTAAGGGAAAAACAATATTTAAACTGTGTAAAAAAGTTATTTTTGTTGATTTGTGCTAACTCTTGGAGGCCTCCTTTTTGACACTTCAGAAAAAAATACTGAGGGTTTTCAACATAATCACTTATAAGATGTATATACATATTTGAGATGCGTTATTTCTGACATTGTTATTATCCGTGTTGTGACTGTTGGTGTTGTAACTGTCGGTCTTCTTATTGTCGGTTTTGTGAGTTTAGTGTTGTGAGTGTCGATGTTTGAGTGTCGTTGTTGTAACTTTTTATCAACTAGATTTTACACCTTGCAAGCTGTTCTTTTTTATTTTGTGTAGGATTTGTGTGGAGGATATAATGCGATTTGATATTTGACATTTTGTGTAAGATTTTAAGAACATTTTTTTGTATATGCACTGCTGACGTCAGAAAAACATCTAAAAGAACCTATTTTCCCATTGTCCTTCTGCCTAAGTGGATTTCTCCACGGGCCTTATCGACTAGTAAACTAGAATAATACAAATTGTGACTTTTAAAAATTCATATTACTGTGTTGTATGTTTTTGTTTGGTATCCCTTACATTGGTTTAATGAGAGATTTAGTGGATTCTCCCACGGGTATTCAGCTAGTTTGTTAATAATTCCCCAAGCTGCTGAGGGTAAGGAGACAAATGATCTAATGCCACTTTACCAGTGTGACAACATTTAAAACAATTTTCATTTTCAAACTTCAAAGCTTGACAATACTCACACTTTTTGTCCATTCCATCTAAAAAATATAAATTAGGCAATACATTTTGACGTGCAATATTATAATACGGCGCATTTCGGCGAGCACGAACAGCAGCATGCCTTTGGATATCTGCCTGGTGTCTATTTACTACCTGTTCAACATTTTGTCTTTGTCGAACAACAGCTTTCCTCTCAGCATTTCGACGTCGTCTATTGGCAGCATGCTCACCATTTTCCACTTGACTTTTCTTTCTTTCTTAATTTATTTAACGTCGGAGAAATAACTATGTACAAATAGCTTCCTGATATAAAAAATAAATAAATACATATTTATAAATATACAGGAAACTAATCAAATCCGACAAAAATTTGTTTATAATTTTATGAAAATGTATAAAAATTATGAAAAATTATTTAAATAGACCGAGTGACTGAAATCATATTCCTTTAGTTTCGTTTTAAATTTTTTAAGGCTGTTACAACTTTTCAATTCGGAAGGTAAAGTATTCCAAATTTTAGGCCCCAATGAGCGAAGACATTTTTCCCCAAAATTCTTAGTATTAAAGTTCAATGTTTTAAGATTATTTACATATTGACTTCGTACTGGCCTGTTTGTTTCGCTGCGTTGAAAGATGTCTAACATAAATGGCGGATTTAAATTATTAAGAGATTTAAGAATCTCTATACATAGATTTCTTATTCGCATAATTTTTATGTAGTTACTTTTGTTCTTGCTAGAAATGTACTTTTCTTTTATCTCTGAGTATTCGCTATCTACAAATTTTAGGGCTTGCTTATGGAGTTTTTCGACCCTAGAAAGTGATTTTGAAGATGAGAAATTCCAAATAAGTGGACAGTAGTTAAAGTTTGAATACACAAAACTTTCTACTAAGACACTCTTAGCTTTAAAAGGAAGTATGTTTTTTTAATCTATACAAAGCATTTAGTTACGCAGATGCTTTCTTGCAAACCTCATTTAAGTGCTGATCAAATCTTTGTCAATTTTAACTCCTAACAGTTTGACTGTGTCTTCCGAATATATGTTTTTATCTCCGATTCTTATCAGTTTACTACTTGTGTTTTCTATCCTATCTTTGCTGATGATAATGCATTGAAATTTGTCAGGGTTAGCAATCATTTTATTTTCATGTAGCCATGCTAATGCCTGCTCAGACTCACCTTCTAAAATTTTAATGAGGTTTGGAATTGAATTGGAAAAGCTTGACAATGTATTATCATCAGCATAGTTGTGTCACTTCTGGTTATAAAAAGAAAAATATCGATAAGAAAAAAATTAAAAATTATCGGGCCTAAGATTGATCCTTGCGGCACACCTGAAGGAATCATTTGGAAAAGACTGTAGTGTCCGTTTATACGAGTAGATTGTTCTCTATTTGTTAGGTATGACAGGACAAATTTCAGGGCATTAATTTTAAATCCATATGCCTCAAGTTTAGCGATTAGTTAATCATGTGGCACGCAATCGAAAGCTTTTGATAGATCCATTAATACTGCACCAACCACATAATTCATATCAAGTTTTTTCTTCCATTCTTCTAGTAAACGAATTAAGACATATTATAGTAATATAGTTTTTCTGATAGGCTGACAAAAATATTGAAAGTTTCGATTCTATGAAAGACATGATTTGATCCTTCATTATGTTTTCATAGAATTTTGAAAATACATTTAACACACTGACAGGTCTAAAATTTCTAATGCTATGTTTGTCTTTGCCTTCTTTCACGTGAAACAACATGTCGCTCAGCATCCTGAGCACGTTGTGCAAGTCTACGCCTAGTTAAAGACACATCATCAAAAATTGATGCACGTGGTATGACATTTACCTGAACTTCATGTGGCAGTTCAACGTGTTTAGGGGTATCTGGCATCTGCTGGACTATAATAAGACCTACTAACCTTTGACTATTTTCAGAATGTTGCAAAACAAACCTGCCAGCATTATTAAAAAGCCTAAAACCGCGTACAGGGTTGTTAGTGTTACTTCTCTGTAGTGGGTTAGACATTATAGAGAAAAATACACAGCCTAGCTAACTAGGTAGTAGGAACCACAAGTTCTAAAAAATAAATAGAAATAAGTCAGCTAAAATTTCATTAACTAAACTAAACATAGCTAGCTAGTTATTTATTAGCTAATACAGTAGTGTAAATTGGGAAACTTTACCTCTGGAATAAACTTTAGTAAATTAAGGCATAATAGAAAGAGAGATTTTAACTCTGCAAGCAACCAAACCAAACATTAGGCAAGAATATTTTATTTTGTTTATCAGGGATTTGCCTTGCTTCTTAAATAAATGCAAGTCAAAATTGGTCTCCTTTTTCTTCTTCTCAGATCTTAATATGGCTACATGCTTTTCCTTTATAAGAAACATTTTTAAGGTATAAAATTGGGCCTAGGATCTTTAAGAATAATTTCTATAAAGTTTATGAGAAACATGAAGGCTCGAATGCAAGAACGTTTGACAGGCCACCTGCTAAAGAGTGTAAAAAACACTGCAACCTAAGCCAAGGGATGTAGCTAACGTAAAATAACGTGGAAAATAGTTTTGTTTAGTGAAAAGAACGATTTTTAGTGCATAAAGTATGATAATCCTTACGTTTTACAAAGATAAATTTGAAATTTCTTACTTTGTAGCACTGTCCTATTTAAGTAGCTCACTATTCTTAACAAATAAAAGTTAAGATAAAAAAAGTAAAAGATAACTTGCTAAGCTTAGGTTACTTACTAACAACTGATTTTTTAAACCTTTTTTTTTCTAGCTAATATTATAGTGTAGTAGTCTACCACACGATCTCAGCAAATCCACCTCAACTTCGCTTTTCCAACTTTTAATATTTCCTTTTCTTTTTCTCTACTTAAAATTTATTTAAAAAAAAATAAAAGACATGCTACAGCACACAAAATAAATGATTTTTCCAATATTTGTATATAGCAAGAAACCTACTTCGTTCGTGTGCTGAACTTGAAAAAACCTTTTACGTTTGTTTTGATCGTCAGGAAAAACTTTAAATTTTTAGCAAATAAAATTGCTTTATTTTAATCACGTGGTTAGATTCATCAAACATTCAAAAACAAACGCAAACGCAAACCTTGTAAACAAACAAAACTCGCGGCTTTTCTCGACAAAGAAGACATATTTTTTCGGCAACATCAAAGATTTTTTTCAGGGACATCTAAGAAAAATAAGCACATCAACTTTGCCTGCTACAGACACACGGAACTGGCGTATTATTATAGAGATAGAAATAAATATGCCTACATGACAACATGAAACAATAAACTAAAACCAAATGACTTGTGACGTCATTTATGACTGTGAACTAGTAATTGTATGATGACAAAATGGCATATTTGGATTGTTTTAACTTCTATACTTTTTGATATGCGTCAAAGAGAAGCATTTTCATTTATTTTCGAAAAATCGTTTCACATCACACATTAAGAGCCATTTTCTGTAACAGTCAGGCACTCAGAGGAAGTAAGGTTTCCAAAATTACTAGATTTTTACTTATGTTAAAGTTACTATGGTTTTAGATATTTTTTGAAAATTTTGTTCGATTTCGGTTATCGGTTAAGATTTTATTGCGAAGCAATTGAGCTTTGCGAGCGAAGCGAAATTGTGGAGCACGTTTGCTACACGCGAGGTATACCAAGAGAATTATTGAGATTCTCAAAATTTCGATAGAAAAAAAATCATATAAAATCAGCGTAAAGAAATAGGACTGATATTTTTGCACATAAAGCTAGGGTATTTTTTTTTCTAATAAAACAAATAAGTTTGGACCGAGGGGTTAAAGTATAAGTTTAGTAAAAAATGCAATAAGTACGGCTCGTACCCCCCCACCCCCGGATTTTGACCCCCCCCCCCCCCCCCCCCCCCCGTCTTTTGGTCCGGATTATACGTCCGCCGAACTTGAACACACAAAGAGGAATATGCCGTGAACAAGAAACGGTAGTCGGCATTTTAGACACGGATATTTTACAGACCCAAAATATGCCTTATTTCTTTGTATTATAGCTAATTCTGGTATAAATAATTAATTAATTACTTTGCAATTTTGCTTCTAATACTATTATAGTTGTATTTTAATGAAATATAATAGTATTAAAACGGTTTTCTTCTTTTGAAAAAATTTATTGCTAGTCCTGTTTCTAATCGACTTTACTTGTGTATTTTAAGCTTTTTTCTTGCTGTGCTTTTTCTGGAGATTTTAGTTGGATTGGAAAGCTCCTGTGTAAGGTACCCTTTCCTAAAGAAAAATTGAAGTAATTTGTACAATTATAACGCGCCAAGCTGTTTTATTTTATTGTTTCTAAGAAGATGTAAGAATACAATATTATCAATTTTAATTGGTTTTATCCAAATCAAGGTAAGGCTTAATCACACGAAAGGTAGCTAGCTAGCTAGAGCTCAGTTTTGTATAAAAGAATTGAAAGTAATTTGTAGAATACATATGGAGAAGCTGTATTACTACCTAACTGATAGCCAGATATAGCAAAACCTGTAGCTAGGGCGCAGACAAAACAAATAGCTCTGGGCGCTAGAGTGAGCTGACCAACCGTTTTTTATCATTTTTTATTTATTATATAAGTAACCTGTTACAGTAATTAAAAAAATATCCACTTTTGCTATCAAACCAACAGCAATGTAATTGTCAATAGGAATTAGTTTTCCGTACACCCTCCCTGAGAACAAGGTTTAAAACGACATTAAAACATTAAAACTGTCATTAAACAGAACTTCAAGGATGCCCAAGCCGCACCACGTCCTCTAAACGGCGTGGGCATCTTCGAAACTGCTTGTAATTTTAGAACAAGGGTGCTGATAAGCTGCATACGCTGTATAACGTGCAGGCGTTTTTGGGCAAGTTTAGCGTTTTGCAAAAAAATTGAAGTATTCACCCGAAAAAACCTGCATAGACCATAAAGTAAACTATGTGGTAGTAAAGTTCTTAAAAGAACTGTTTTTGATGGTTTTTGATAAAATTTACTTGATAAATAACTTTTAATTTTTATTAACTTCTTTCTCTTAAAGCATCTTTTTCCAACTATCGTCCACAAGGTATGTTACAAGGAATTGAATTTTGAAAATGCTCCAGGCAAGTTCGGGAAAGTGCGGGCGGTTTTGGAAGACAATCACTAATTTAATTGGAAAAGTTGCCTGAACTTGCCCTTATATATGTGGCTGTTTGCAGCTTATTGACACCCTCTTATTTTAGAATATTCTCAGGAATAATAGACCAAGAGAAATTACATCACAGTTTTTTTGTCCACCGCCCACGTGTGTTTGAAAACAACCCACATAACAAAGTTCATTATTTTTTAAATTATTTGTGTAAAAAATACTATTTCATTCACGATAAACCATTTGTCAGTCATTTTATTCGCCCAACAAAGAATCCTATCCAAGGTGCTTTTCTATTAGTGCTGAATTTAATAATTGACATGGTTCAGCATAGTTTTTAAAAGGGTCTGATTGCAAAATATGATTGCCAAAGTTCAGCACTTGTAATATTTGTGTATTTGTGTACTCAGCTTCTAAAACACACACAAGAGACATTATAATTTCCTCTGGGTGATTACATTAATGTTGGTTGAAAAAAAACTGAATGATGAGAAGCATATGTTTTTAAATAGGTCTAGGACAATAAACTTATTTAATTTCCCTTGGCCTTGCATCAATCAAATTCTGAAAAAATAAACACTTCTAAAATGATTTTGTCAGATTTGGAAACTGTTGGTATGGTTGGAACTTTGCGTATAAAATTAGTAAATTTGCCAAATTGTTTAGTTTTTTTCTTTTATACTTTTCCGAATTAGCCTTAATTATTTATAAGATGAAAAACAGTGCTTTCAATTCCATTGACTTGGCCATCCCTTAAAGGCACTGGAAGCTTCACTATATGAAAATGTTTTCTTTTTCTTTTAGATTGTGTACAATGGGAGTGAGTGATGTAATCTTCTAATGCGTGTGGTGAAAAGAAGGCGAATCCGTTATTGTTTTTCTGCCCAAATTTGAAGCTATTTAATAAATCTTGATAAAGTTAAAAAACTGTTTTGATTTGTTTGTTTTTGTTTCAATTGTTTCCCGTGAGTTTTCGAAATTCGTTCCAGCAGATTCTGTGGCTTCTACTGCCGGTATTTTTACGTGAAAAAAATACTGTTTTGTTGTGAGGTCATTTACGAAATCGTTACGTTAGGACCAACTTCTGCGGGTTGTACAACTCGATGTATCACATATCTTTCGGAATACTGCTAAAAGTGTAATTTTGTATTGCGCTCTTTACTTTTACCAATCTGTGGGAAAAGGCGGTACAAAATTTTAACACGCGTTATTCGTTTTTGTTAGTTTCGCGTAATCTAATTTTCTCGCACATTTTGAAAAGAATATCCCACGCACATCAAATACTCGCGCAGTCTATTCGCAAAAAAAAACTGTTTTTGAGCAACGAATTGTTCCGCAGAGCGTTCATTTTCCTACCTAAGATGTTCATTTTCCTTCCTAAGATGTTAGAGCCAAAGAAACAAGAAGCGCTAGGGACAAAGTATTGGATAGTTTAATTTTGCTTGCAACTTGCGAAATGCTTCGCAACCTTTTTTTTAATTTCTAGTGGCCCATTAAATATTTGCTATTTTTGGGCCTTTTTGGGCCATTTTTAAGGAATTTCTGGGTTCTATGTTTGAAATTATATAAATTATAAAATTAGTTAGCAGTCACTTTGATTTCATATGGATTCTGTTGTAGTCCATAAGTTCTATGGATCGTGTACCAGTTTTGCAGAATTTTTTTCACATTTAGCTAAAAATTATAGCTCAAAACCACCTCTCGGACCTTTTTTCCTAAAAATTGACCAATTTTCCCTGCTTTTGAGGCCCAAATTTGGTTACACCTTATACAGCAATGTGGGAATCTGAATGGCATTGGGTAAAGTGCTTACTTTTGTACAAAGAAAACATTAAACTAAGCATTGAAATCGTATGTGGTTTCCATCAATGACCTTCAAACTTTCGAAAAAACAGTTTAGGTAACTAGTTCCAGTCCTTTTTTCCAGAATGGGCAACATTTTCAAACTGCACAATATTTGAAAATGTTTAATCCAAGGTGAGTACTTCACAAAAAAAGAAAAAAATCCATGTGATCTATAGTCATGCTAGCTAGATATCATTGCTCAAAACAACCTTAAAATTACAAAAAAATGTTAAGAAAATGTCATAATTTTGGCATATAGAGCCTTACAAGAAATGCCATATCTTTATTTATAGTTGTTACTAGGAAATGTGTAGCCCCTCTTTTTTTGCAGAAAGAAAAAAACCATCGTATATAAAGGTGGGATAAAGACTATTGCTCAAAACTACCCTAAGTTTACAAAGGAATTGTTACAGACAAGCTCTAACTTTTCCTTCAAGAGCTTTAAAAGAAATCTCCATTCATAGCAAAAGTGTGTAACCTAAGATAAAGTAGAAATAACTTTTTGCATTCAATGATCTATGCCTAGGCTATAAGCTATTTCTTTACACTCCTTAAAAACAGTTAGTAAGCTTCAGGTGTTATCACTGCAATAATAACCAAGTCAATACAATATAATTGTTTACTTACAAATTATATTATATTTTGTAAACCATCAAAAAACAACATAAATTTGAAACAACAAAAAAGTAATAAGATAATGTAAGATAAACTAATTAATAAATCCTGTGCTAGCGTTTTTGAAATCTTCAGAGGTTAACCAAAAATATCTATTATTCTTTGGAGTTGGTGCTGAAATTTTGCAAATAATATCATCAAGATCGTAGAACCCTTGATCTTTTGGATTTGGAAAAATAAATGCATTGTTTCCATCGCCCATGGCATAATGCATACAACTTGCTACAATACCCTCATCATCTGCCTAAAATTAAATCAAAGGTACAATAGGAAAGGTAAAAAAGAAAAGGTAAAAAAAAATTAGAAAAATCATGGTGAATCATTGGATTTTAATCAATGGGCAATTAGCTTATCATCAAAACCACGGTACCTCTACAACTTGAGCCGGAAACCAAGTATTCCCAAAGCGCAAAGCTATCCATTCATCAACTTGATATGTATTTTCAAGTTTAAGAAGTACTTCTTTTGATGTTTGCTGGATGACCTGATTCTGAGCTGTAGCAAGCATTTCATCATCAAAGCCGTTGTCAGTACCTTCAGTCACTGAACTAACATATTCCAAACTTCCATCTCTATATTGCCTGGACCACCTTGAAAATAACGACTTTACTTGTTGTGGTGTTACATATTCAGTAACAGACAACTTCTTTCTTACTTCTATGGCAGCATCTTCTGGACTGACCTTGTGTCCAGATTCTTCTCCAGCCATGAATAATTTCAAAAGAATATCCTTTTGAGAATCTGTAAATCGAAAAGTAGATCTAACTGGCAAAGACCATCCTTCAATGGCAATACTCGCAAAAGTTAGACTTTTTGTTATGGCACATTGCATGTTAACATTTGCAATCTCTAGATCATTTCCAAATAAAGGCAAAGATGTCATCGATGACAACTTCATTTTGTCAACATATGATTGTCTCACTAAGTCCATGGAAGAATGGTGTTTCGTGACATCATGATTATCTACTATCATGTGCTCTTCGTAGTTCTTGTATGTTGTGAATGTTGCACCCTAGCCAGACTCTGGACAAAACAATAACTTACAGAGCTGCCTATCTGCACGGGGTTTTGAAAACATCTTTTTTTTACTTTCCCTGCAAGTGCTACTAAATGGTACCTTCACAACTGCGCCTGATGCAACATGCATCTCAGAATAGGCAACATCAACACCTTCACCAACATCAAAATATCTCCAAAAGGTCATTTTATCCTCTTTAAATTCTACAGAATGATAATGGCTAATATTTTTAATTTTCTGACCTTCCAATTTCACAGATTCTGGGTTAATCTCTATAACACATACTTTTGAATCTTTTAACCCAGAACCATAGTGCAATGCATCATGAATGTCAGACGCTGACAAAACATTGTTTCCAGCATCTACATAACTTCTCATCACTAACTTTGCTGCAGCACTTTCACGATCACACTGATCTTTACCACAGGAAGGTTCGTTGTAATCGTATCGAAGCAGCTTGATCCCCTTCTCTTGACACAACTGATGAAGGCCTTCAGCAGAACAATTTGAATGATAGCAGCCTGCATTATCAGATTTTGCATATAACTGTGAGACATTGGGTGCATCCTGTTTAAACTCATCAAGTACTACATCAGCAATCGAGATTACATCACTGAGGCCCTGGTCACAGCGGTATATAGCAGTAAAATAAGTTTGTTTTTTCATTTCACTCTCATTAAGGAAAAAGAACACATCAACATGAAGACTCATTCCTTTTTTCCCGAAATATTCTCTCTGGCCTTCCCTATGTCTAATTGGCAGGATCTATCCAATAGTTTTGCAGTGCATTAGATACAAAGTAACAGCATGGCTATACTTTGTTGTCAAAACTGCATTGGCAACTTTTTGAACAATCCCACTATCAAACTTGATATGTGATACACCATATGCTACATCTTGCAACAAGCCACTATTGAAGATGAATTCAAGGAAGTGTTAACACTTATTATTATCAAGCTTAAGTCGTTTGTGGACCTGATGCATTGGTAATAACAATGAAGCACTTGAAGATTTCCACCTTCTAGCAGTATCGACCTGGTATTTAGTGCAATCAAATAACTTCATAATATCTTGTTTTGTGTACTTCTGATGGTTAATCAAAGAGAGTATGACCAATCTACAAAAAATAAATTACCTAGCAAGCCAACTTACTATATAAATACAATTACGTTTTTATTAAAAAAGCTCCTACAAATTCCTTTCCAGCTAGAGGTGGATTAATTTGACAAGATTAATAACTGTTACAGTCATACCTGCTTTTAGAGTCACTTGCTTGGTAAATCTTTATGAGTTGGTTAATATTGTCATCATCAGCATCGGAATCTGAAGAACTAATAAAGTCTAATACATTTTCCTCCTGACCTGGAGCAACTGCAGCAGCGAAATTAGGCTTTAACAGTTTCTTAGATCTTTTATATTTTTGTTTAATTTTTTTCTTGGTACTGGTAGTGAGAGTTGACACAAATTTTCTTTTTACTTGGAATTTTAATGGGCTGCCATGTAAGGCATCCATTGCCGTAACATACGAATTATCAATTGGGCAGATTGACTCAGCCATAATCATCACATCTGGAGAATATTCTGGATCCTCTTTTTCACTGATGTCGTAGTGATCTGTGTCCTCTCCAGAATTTTCTGTTTTGTTTGACGATGCTGTAAGTTAAGAGTTACACTGTAGTTATTGAAATATATATATTATAAATAACTAATCAAAACTAACTTTAATATACAAAGAAATGATAACATACATGTACAGTATTTGTAATGAGATTCACATAGTTTTGAGCCAATTGGTAAGTGAATGCCATCTTCCTCAAGTTTTGCAATCAAGTTTGCTGGTGCAGTCCTTGCAGCTCTAGGTCTTTTGTTACTGTGACCAGGATGTTGACAAACCAATGATGGTCTCCAATGAATACCATATGTTTCTCTATGTTTTTGACATATTTGATTGTCATCTGATAATTCTCTTTTAGATCTGTTTTCTATGAGATGTTTTTCCTTCCAATATTGCAGTTTAATGTTGTCCCAACTAATTTTTAACTTTTTAAAGTGTTGCTCTATATCACTGTCTAACTCTGAAACTTTAACCAATCCACTCTCACCATATCTCCCTTTTCCACAATTACTAATGTCACTAAATACACACTCTTTTTCCTTTCTAGATTCAGTTTCTGTACTCATAATTTGCTCTAATCTAGCTAAATAAAAATAATACTTCATCAAAAAATAACTTAGCCAGCAGCAAACTGAAACATGGGTTGATGCTATTAAACTTCTATATAATGTATCACAATTGCATAAAGCTTCTAATTATACATACATTCAATTATACTATCCATTAAAACACATGCACATCTTTTTTCTGTAAATTCTATTTGCATTCTATTAGACATTCTATTATTATTATCACCAATGCAATGATTTCACATTATCAACAATGCAATGGCTTCGCAGATACTTCAAAATACTTTTTTCTAAAATAGGTAATTTAATTGTTCTCCAAGCTTTATGATCTAAATCTTTTACTGCTAAATCCTTGTTATTAATTGTTTGATTTCGAAGCATCCTATATTTCCTCAGCAGAAGTTCTTTCAAGCAATAGCCTATAGCCTAGGTATAGATCATTAAATGCAAAAAGTTCTTTCTATTTAGGTAACACACTTCTTGTCAACATCTATGAATAAAAATACAACCTTTCTTTTGAAGCTCTAGAAGGAAAAATTAGAGTTTGTCTGTAACAATTCATTTGTAAACTTAGGGTAGTTTTGAGCAATAGCCTTTATCCTACCTTTATATACGATGGTTTTTTCTTTCTGCAAAAAAAGAGGGGCTACACATTTCCTAGTAACAACTATAAATAAAGATATGGCATTTCTTGTAAGGCTCTATATGCCAAAATTATGACATTTTCGTAACATTTTTTTGTAATTTTAAGGTTGTTTTGAGCATTGATATCTAGCTGGCATGACTAGATCACATGGATTTTTTTCTTTTTTTGTGAAGTACTCACCTTGGATTAAACATTTTCAAATATTGTGTAGTTTGAAAATGTTGCCCATTCTGGAAAAAAGGACTGGAACTAGTTACCTAAACTGTTTTTTCGGAAGTTTGAAGGTCATTGATGGAAACCAAATACGATTTCAATGCTTAGTTTAATGTTTTCTTTGTACAAAAGTAAGCACTTTACCCAATGCCATTCAGATTCCCACATTGCTGTATAAGGTGTAACCAAATTTGGGCCTCAAAAGCAGGGAAAATTGGTCAATTTTTAGGAAAAAAGGTCCGAGAGGTGGTTTTGAGCTATAATTTTTAGCTAAATGTGAAAAAAATTCTGCAAAACTGGTACACGATCCATAGAACTTATGGACTACAACAGAATCCATATGAAATCAAAGTGACTGCTAACTAATTTTATAATTTATATAATTTCAAACATGGAACCCAGAAATTCCTTAAAAATGGCCCAAAAAGGCCCAAAAATAGCAAATATTTAATGGGCCATAAAATCTTAACCGATAACTGAAATCGAACAAAATTTTCAAAAAATTCCTAAAACCATAGTATCTTTAACATAAGTAAAAATCTAGTAATTTTGGAAACCTCACTTCCTTTCCTTATTGAGTATTGCCTGATTCCTACAGAAAATGGCTCTTAAGAAAAAGAAGGTAAAAATGATTTGTTGATTTGATTTTATAAAGAGCTAACAAAGTATATGAAAGACAAGGTAAAAATATATTTTTACATTATATATCTTTAACTAGCAGGAATATATGCCAAATTAAAGTGCTCACAGGGAACTTGTTTGTTATTCAGCAAAATTGCGTAATGTAGGCGCATGCGTAAAGGTAGAAAAAGTAAGACCACATAGGATAGCATCTGCTTATTAATTTAATTAATAGTTTTTGTCGGAATACAAAAGCGTAAATTGCTTTTTTAACCGTATAATCTTATTCGCAGCGGCCTGCTGTTTGCATTTTCTGCCCATTACGTTATTAACATCACGCCACACGGTATCTCATTTATAAGTCATTAAAGTGGACAGATAAATTCGATAGTTTTGTAATTCAAAAAGAAGGCATGGCAACACGTTCAGGAAATCACGTTAAAACGACTCTGAAACGATTCAAATGGGCACATTAACTTTTAGATCAAAAGTTGCTATGGCAACGAATTAAGTAATAAGATGGACGTAATTTGATTATGCGCGTGTATAAGTAAACGCCTGTGAATATTAAAGTTTTTTTTACGTTGCTGTGACTACCATTTTAAAGGTATATAAATTGTGTCAGTTTTTTTTCTTCTCTTATAGTAGAACGACAAGAAAGAATCAAGGTAAGAATAAAAAATTTTTCTGTTTTCTGTTTTCTGTTTACGCTGAAAATAATTAATAAGAAGTGTTGAAAAGCAATTCTTCTGTTTTTTATTTTTTCATTAATACAAAACGGTATAGCCTTGAGTACCACCAAAACACATTTTTTAAAAATAATCTGAATTCAGTTTGCCTGAACTCGTATGCTAAATATGTGCACGTTTTTTATTTAAGCAAATATCAAAAAAAATCTAGGAGCAAAGTTTTTTTTTATTCCAGAAATTATGTTACATGCTTATTCAAAAGGTACGTTTTGTTTTATTTAAAGTAAAAAACATGGCTGCCATTTTTAATTTAGATTCATTATTTCCAGCTATGACACTGTTAGATCATAACGTATTCCACCCAACTGCTGACGTCAACGCTTTATACACCCTCCCCGTAAAAAGAAGGAAAAAGCAGATTTTAAAGACATTCGCTACACCAAGAGAGTCTGGGAACTGGTCGAATTATGACGAGATTGGTGCATTAATTGAAGGCGTTTACGAAGTTAAAGAAAATTCCTCTATAGATCAGTATGAAAGGAATTTTGTGAATACAGATGGTTATAGTAAAGTCGATTTTCGATTTTTTTCACCTGCGTTAGTTCAAGACGGTCCGTATGAAATTATAGGTTGTAAGACCAACTTTTGTAGTTATCGTGATGATAAATTTGCTGAGAAAGATATTAAAATTGTTAAAACCACGCCTGGAAAAAATGTAAGCATCACTCCAGAGGCAAAAAATCCTTGCTCACAAGCAGTAGAAAATAGGCCTAATGTTTCAACGTGTAAACTAAATAGTAGTATACGTATAAAACAACAACGCACCTCAATGCAACGGGGGAGAAATCAAAATAAGGACAATGTTGTTTTAACGAACACTACCCACGAATATGTTACTATTATACCCCCTGTTTTAAAACGCTCTTCGCCAGTGTTATCAGAAAGTCGACGTCTTAAAAATAAAAACAGCAATGACATAAAGGACAAAAGGAAAATGCATGAAAAAATACCGGAGATCAATGATGGTTTAAATAGTAATGCCGAGAAAGATACGGAAAAAGAACATCACTATTTTCAAGTGGAGCCAGAACATGAGGATGAAAATGATGAATACGAAGAACTGGCTTTACCAGCGTCAGCAGAGAAAGTTGGCGTAAACACTAGTAACAGTGAAACAGTCGATGTCGAAGTTTTGCTTAGCGAAGAATAAAAAGGAGAGACATTAATGGTTGATTAATTCTCAGATGATTTTATTAACAAAACATTCAAAAGTAGAGACTTTTTAAAATCTGTTTTTCTCCTATTAAGTTTTTGAACAACAAGAAATAAACCATGAGAAATACGTTTTTCTACTAGAGGACTGTATATGATAACAATAAATGACAACAACAACTAGAGCATAAAGGGCATGCGTAAACTATAGAAAAACAAAAACGAAATTACAAACGCGTTCGCCCCGAAGTACAGCTGCAAAAAAGCAGCCATTTTTTTAGCAAAAAAGTGTAAAGGCCAATATACACAGAAGAAAAATTAGAAGAATAACTTGAGTATATTATTATTCTTCCATTATTTCCCCGTGTATCTTGTCCAAGAATAAAAATTCCGGAATATTTTATCGTTATTCTTCGAATAAAAAACAAACTGAATATATTCAAATCAATTTGATTATATTCAACGGAAAAATAATATTCAAACAATGAGTTGTGTACAGCATTAGCATACTTCTATTGAAATACTAGTCGATAAAGCCCGTGGAAAAATCCACTTAGGCATAAGGCAATGAAAAAAGAGGTTGTTGTGGATTTTTTGCTGACATCAGCATTGCAGATATAAAAAAATTGGCGAGGTTTAGTTTATTCTATGCCTGTAATGTGTAAAGGTTAAAACGCTGATCAAAATAATGTACAGGATCTTATGTTTTCGACAAACGCCTAAGGATATATAAAGGTTTTAAAAATTTTGCTGATCGTGTACTTTTGACAAACGGTTGCAGAGATATTAGGTCACAGTCATTTAGTTCCCCCTGTACACGGGAAATTTAGTCTGCGCATGCGCTAACTTTTGAAATCTTAAAACGCAAAAATTCCGTGATGATGATGACGTCATAATTTTGACATACCTGACTTAACATGCTAAATTACAAGCCATGGTGCTAAAATATTGTTTACTTTGTATTTCATTATAATAAGTGTGGCCAAGGCTCCGTATAAACACTAAAAACGACGGGTTTGCTTTTGTTGTGGCAACGTAAACGAAAGGGTTTTTTTATCCGACAAATTTGCAGAATTCCAATATTCTACCAAAATTTAAGAAAGAACTAAAGTTTTTTACCCAGTAAAGTATATATATTTTAAAAAGCTACAGGATTTGTCTTTCAGCTGCAAAAAACCTTATTTTGCTTACATTTTTTTACTAAAAGTTTTTAAGCATTTTCCACGGTAAGGATGTTTGGCTTGCTAGCCTCCTTGAATATCAACAAACATGGCCAACAGATCAACTTCCAAAAAGTTCTATAAGTCTTAGATAATCAAAAAAGGTTAAATTAATCTCATTATTACATTTAACAGTTCTTTTGATTTCACTGTGATTTGCACAAACCTAAGTATGAAAGTGTGTTAGATCAAGACCACCTAGATACAGTCTATAAGGCCATTGGGTAGCTAGCCATAAATGCTAGGACAGGGAAAAAATGCAGAAAAACCCTAAGATATAGCAGATTCATATAGGTGGCCACACAATTGCATTGTCTTCAATTTAATAGCATATGGGTTAAGTTTTGGCCAAAGAATACAAGTCTTAAATTTGGATGAAATAATAGCATGTTTTAAGAGCGCCCCAAGAACTTAAGTGGCAGTGTCAGTTTTATATTTAGCTAGCTGGCTGTTAATTAAACTGTAAAAAAATAAACCAAATAAAGCCTTGAATGCTTTGAACAATAATTAATGCCACGCTTTTGCTGTTAAGTGCAAAAGGTCATATGTAGGGGCTACTTATATCAAATATTTCCCCGGATAGCAGAGAAATATTTCAGCATGATGTAATTTTTACTTTCTGTTCATATGGCATGGGGGACAAAATTTTTCCTCAGGTGAGAAAATACCATGTGATAAGTTTCTATTGTTTATTAAGATAAGAATTTGTTGTTTATTTTTAAAAATTATGCCCAATCGACATAAATTTATCTCGCCTGCCGAGGAAACTTCTGTTTTTTGGGAAAATGCATTACCCACTTACCGAGATCTCGATCATGCGCACCCCGAGATTTTGGTAGGCGGGTAAATGTTTTTTCTCATGTGAACGCAACTGAATTTTGTTAAGAGTTTTTTAACAACCCGAGATCTTGACTTGATATCGTGCTTAAACATTTACCCGGTTTCCGAGGAAATATTTCCCCTATGAACATGTACCTTAGAACTCATGTAGAAAAGTCTCAAACAAAGACAAAATAATCTAAGTTACAATATAACTTGTGTATGTCATTTAGCAAACATAAAAACAAAAACTGTACATTAACATATATAATTCTTTTAATAAGTCTTCCAATAAGAACCATATAATGTGCATAGTTGTGTTTGCAACAAAAAGTATCCCAAACGATTGAAACCATACAAGGAGTAATCCATAAACACTTTAACAGGTTGTTGATGCCACATGGAAACTAAAGAAATATGACAGTGGATTTTTAATATTTACATTACCTTAACAGGATAAATTTTGAAATAGATTTCATAATGATTGGAATTTTAAGCTTGTGCAGGTAAAAAAAAGGGGTGCATAAAAATTGTATAGGAGCAAATATAAAATTAAGTTATTTTAAACGATATATATTTAATCAATTATTCGCGAATGTAAATCCTCATTATTTCGCTATTTTTTTCTTCGCGGAACTTTTTCCCCGTGAAACTTTCTCCCTGTAAAGAGTATATACACATTCTTTTTTATAAGAAATAGTTTTCCAGTCAAATAAACATCCTAACAAGGCCTTATCCTAAAAATAACAATAAAAATAAAAATGTTTTAAACAAAATACATAAAATAGAGAAATAAAAATTAAGGAAATTTCAGCATATTTCAGTCACCTTGCTAAGAACATTTAGAAGTCAAAAAAGAATTTTATGTATAAAAAAAGGTGTATACATATATACTTTTTTTGTAAAATTCACTGTTCGATTCTAACATATTTTTACACAAAACTCTCTGACAATAAGTATTTTTCATGTGTACATTTCTTTTTTAAGTTCTTGTTCAAGGGGTTTTGGCAAAAAACAAATTAATTTTTCTGCGAATATTTTCTGTGAAAATCATTAGCTTTTGTATAAAATATACTTATGATAATATAATTATTATAATAATACTTATTAATGAAATGCAATAATTTTTTGCCACAAAAGAGGTCAAGAGGTTCCAAAAATCATTTTTTCCACAATACATCCCTTCACAGTTTAAGTCGTTCACTTCAGGACAGACTTGATACAGAGGAAGTTCAGTTTAGATCTAACACAGCCTAGATCAGATTGGAAGAGGGTTATTAATATACCCCGTCAAACCCATGCTAGCATGGAAAACGGACGTTAAGCCGAGAATGATGATGATGTTCTGTACTAAAAAAAGGAAGTAAACAGAGTGAATTTAATAATTATTTATTTATTTGTTTATTTATTTATTTATTTATTTATTTATTTATTTATTTATTTATTTATTTATTTATTTATTTATTTATTTATTTATTTATTTATTTATTTATTTATTTATTTATTTATTTATTTATTTATTTATTTATTTATTTATTTATTTATTTATTTATTTATTTATTTATTTATTTATTTATTTATTTATTTATTTATTATTTTTCCATCAGACAGTATGAATACAATAATAATAATAAAAATTATTCATTCAAACTTATTAATAATTACCACCATAAAAAAGGCTTTAACCATAGGCATTATGAATATTTCTCATTTTCTGAAGAAATAATTAGTTTTTTTTTTAACTCTCAATAAGATATGGTAATAAAAGAAAGACTGTGAAACTGTGAACTCGTGTATTAGCATCTTTTCGACACTAAAAGAAAGGGGAGAGAGGTTTTAGCAATTTCTAGGAATTGTAAATCCGAAAATCCGAAATTTAGGTAAGAATAGAATAACACGTCATAATAGGTGATAAGCAATTTTAAACGCAATAAAATAGTTCTATTCACACTATATTTTTTAAACAACACTATACACTTCTTATTGACTACCCTAAGGTATTTTACTTTAAGGCTACCATGTATATGCACAAAGTTGTCGAGGTATACACAGTACTTTAGTCATAATAATAATGCGTTACTACAGCAGAGGCCCAGCGTTGAAAAGATAAAAAAAAATACAGTTCACTAAGAAAAAACATTCAAATCAGTAAGCTTTGTTAGTCAGAAATAACAAAATTCTACTTACAATTCATTATACTACTCATAACATCATCATTCAGGTGCCATTTATAGCTAGCTACAGGTCACCAAAATATCTTGACTTTAAAGGCAAATTTTTCAAAGCAAAAAATGGAAGCATAAGAAAGTTGATTTTTTCTGGTAATACAATGTTTGAAATTAATAAAAATAACTAAGAATAGGCTTGGAAAACTTTAGAATGTTAGTTTTAGGCATTTTTATATGCTCCTTTTTCCCCTGTCGGAAAAAATACGTTTTTGACAATGAAATGTTCTTCTTTCGTTTTCTTGCTTTTTGCCATAGCCACCAACAATTTTTTTCTTCGCCAACATGTTATCAGACATTATACAATTAAAACAAACGCTTTGTAGTCATGAAAGTCAGCTTTTATTCAAAATCAGTAGCGCATCCAATTTGTAAAACAATGTTTGTCAGGCATGCGACGACGTCTACCATCTTTAAAAAAATACAAAAATTTCACATTCTGAATGAACGTGGGGTTTAAAGGCTTTTTGATGACGTCATTAACCCGTCCATTCCGAAACGGATTCGGGGACCCAGGTTTGGGAAACTTACCCAAATTTGTCCTAGGTGGTCCTTAGTCACCCACGCGGTGAAAAATCATAGACGTCACCACCTCGTTTCCAAGTTATTTGACCTTAAAGGTTTAGGTGCACTGTAATGGCTTCATTAATTTAATATAGGATATTGACGTTAAAGTAGTAGTATTGACGTCGTGCCGTAACGTCAGAAAACTTAACATATTAGACATCGGCAACATCAAAGGAAAATGAAGACATCCACTTTGCCTGTTACGGACAGACACAGTCTCTGTATTATTATAAGAGACTAGTCGATAGAGCCCGTGGAAAATTCCACTTGTGCAGATTAAAAACGAAAAAAAAGTGTCATTTAAATTTTGATGACGTCAGCAACCCATCCATAAAAAAAATTTAAAACCCTGTTTTCACGTTGCCTCTATTGCGTAGAGTTTAAAATGATGATCAAGAAAATGTATATGATCATGCCTTTTTGATGAGCGGTTAATGAGATATAAGGGTTTAAAAATTTTGCTCACGTCAGCAAAGACCCGCAAAAACACACTAATTTTTTTTTTGCAGAATTTTATATATCTAATGCCTTTTTCGTATAGATCTTGAAACGCTGATCAAGAAAATATATAGGATCGTGTACTTTTGACAAACAGATGCAAAGATATTAGGGTTTAGGCGTTTTTTGATGACGTCATATCCACTTTGCCTGTTACAAACAGACACAGTCTCGTATTATTATAAGAGATGACGTCATCGACAGTTTTTCTGTCGAAACTACGCCTTACCCACATGAAATGAAAACCTGTAAAAGAAACTTCAGTTATTGTTAAGTAAAGCCGTAGTAAACACAGCGTTTTTTTTAAAAAATGACGAGCAATCGAAATCCAAACTCTTTTCAAAATTATTTACGTGGAATAAATATGAACTGTGAAATAATTGTTTTATGGATCCGAAATTGATACATTAGTATTTCATGCGACTCGCCAGTGGCCAAGAAACGAAGAGTAATAGCTAATTTTTCTTTGGGGGAAATAGGGGTTCTCATGATTGTTGTTTGCTTGACCAATTTCGGGCCTCCAATTTCACAAGTTTCTAGAAGAGGGTAAAAATTTCTGTTAGTTATAGCATAGATAGAGGTATGGCATAGCAAATTTTATCTCATTTTATCCCCTGTCTGGATGAATGCTCTTGAAACCCACTATGTAACCTCGTTCAGCAGACTTTTTTTGTTAACTGTGCCAAATTTGTCGAAAACAAATACCAATGTTGGCCTGAAACGTCATTTAGATAACTTCCAAATACTCAGAGAGTTTAGGTATCAAGTTTAAATCTGTGACGTTGCAATCACCATTTGGGACATAGTTAGTTACGAGTTGGAAACCTATCCTCGCAGGCGAGATGGAAAAAAAAGTGAAAATAGTTACCAAGATGAGATTCGAACACACGATTACTCCTGTGTCGGTGCTCAGAGAGGCAAAAATTTCCATTCTTTTAGGACACATTTGCGTTTTAATACAAGCTCACGAACTTGTAATGATTTTAATGAAAAGAGCAGCTTCTTCCTCGAAGTTATCCATAATTGCACTTTGACTGTAATAATTTAATAATTAGTAGGCAGGTGCTACAATCTTTAATAATAGCCGTCGTCTGTCTGTGTGTCCGCGAAAGCCGTGTCCCGTAAAGGAAACACGAAATTTATAAAATGCACATCAATACCAAATGCGACGCCGTGGATTTTTCCACGGGTTAACGACTTCTCTATAATAATAGCCGTATTCCGTGTGTCTGTTCGTGCGTCAAAAGCGATTGTGTTAACCACGCACGAAATACACAATACGCAGGGACGAGAAACCCGTCGGGCCCCCACCGACACAGGACAATTGCCGCTAAAATGAAGGTCCAATCAGGAGCGGAGATTTATATAAATGACCAATCAGAAATTAAAGCTCTTTATATTTCTTAGCAATGATTTTTACGTTATCGGTCCGAAATTTGGCATGCAGATTGAACCAACTCATTGCTGGAGGAAGAAAAGTTTCTTAACTGTTTGCTTTATTTTTTTTTTCTGATACTTCTATTTGTATTCTAACAAGATTGCAGTTTCTTTTACTTTCGGGTTTTTTACAACCTCTAGCTTGTTTCCAAAGACCTAACGGATTGAGTTCATCATTGCGGTGGCTTGCCACCTCTTTGTAAATTATTTTCTTATTTACCTATATTTTTTAGTTAGCTAGCTAGCTACTAGCTAAGCTACCTATTCAGCCACCTAAAGATTTGTATTAGTTTTATTTGCTTCCTACTGTCACGTTCTCTAGCCATATATTAATGTTAAACAAAACCAATTTTAAGATTCTGGCTACCAACGTAGATGTTAGCTAACATTTCTGATTTTTGTGTTAACTTTGCCAATTTGATTTTTACTTGGTTGTGAACTGGGGTTAGCTACTTCTAGCTAAAATGTAAAAGTAACCAAATGCAGTTGGCTGCAACAGAATTTTTAAGTAATCTTTTTCATACTAAATGCAATTAAGTAGTTAGCTAACTACGTAATTGCATTTAGTATGAAAAAAATTACTGTAATACAAAATTAGCAAAAGTCAAAAGTTTATTAATGAGACACAGAGTACCTGTGCTATGTGCCTATCCCGTGTTGTTAAACGACGGTCTGTTTCCTGTGTTTTTATTTAAACTGAAGTATTTTGGAAAAGGCTATTAAGCTTATAGGCATGTGCGACACATTTTACCTGTACTAAGTGCTAAGCTCAGTGTTAACAATGGACTGTTTTTTGGAAAAGGCTGTTACGCCTAGAGCATGTGCGATGTGGTTCAATTACTTTTTAAATTTTTTCGGGAATCACGTCTGTACGGGTGTGCAACACTGTTTACCTGGACTAACCGTGTTGGTAATGGACTGTTTCTTGTGTTGTTATTTAAACAGAGTCTGCGAGAAAGTTTTTTTAAAAGGGTATTGTCCCTACACGCCTCTTCAACTCTGCTTAACTGTACTAAACGCTTAGCCCGATGTCACAATTAATTTTTTAACGTTTACTGAAACTTATTCCGCTAAAAAAATAATATTGACAATTTGTTTTTGCTATGACGGAGTAACAGCGGTTTGTAAACTCTCTTTTTTTTCAGCTTTGGTTACGGAAAAGTTCCTTTTTGAAAAATATGTGACAGTTGCAACACTATAATGGTGTATGCGCTTTACTTGATTTACGGCATACTGCATACCTGTACTAAAGCACCCACCTGACCGTGTGGCACAGTTTACGACTCCTATTAAGCACTCCTCAGGGCGTTCAACGCATGGTCACATATTCTTTTAATGTTATTACGTGTAATTACTAAAAAAAAACATTAGAAGAATATCAAAAGATTATTTAAAAAGTGAATATTCTTAATGAATATTCTTGTCTATATCGGCCTTAATAAATGCCTCCCATTTGTTTTATTTTATAACCATAATATATTGGAGATAAAAAGGTTTTGGTGTAACATAAATGTTTGTGAATAAAAGGATGCTTTGGATGCTTTTGAGATATTGCAAATCAAGACTTTAATTTGCATTTGCCACATGTTATTGCGACGAGGCTGTTATGTATTATGTGGTGTAAACTATTTTGATTGCTCTCAGATTGTCACAGGTTTTCTGAAGTTCTTTGAACATGTAGAACGTTTTTGCTATCACGGCTACGTGAATTTTTATGGTGGCTATGTTGAATTTAATAATTTTCTTTTTAAAAAAACCTGTTTTGTCACAAACTATATCTTTTTCTAAAGTACTGATACACTTCAAATTAATGTCTTATAAGTTTCACGTAAGTCTCAACTACCTCTTTTAACCAAATTTATTGCCAGGATAACTTCGTGTTTAAAGGAAATTAACAGGACTGAGAGGGGTATCTGTTTTCATTAAAAAAAGACAAAAAATCTAAGCTTGTTGTGGTAGCTGATAAACAAATAAAACTTAATAATTTTTCAAAATTTTATTGATAAATGAATAAATCTTTATTATCAAATCTCAGTTTTAAGGTTTCAGTGTGTTTAATGGTATAAAGCTGTATCCAAACAAAGGTTAGCTAGCCTAAAAAATGTTTACATTTTAACGCATTTCGCCCTAGTCCTAATTCAAAAAAAAAAAAAAATTCAGACATGCGCAGTCTGAATTTCCGAAATATTTCCCGCTGAAACAGCCGTGGACTGTTTTCAACTTATTTGTACTACTGACACGCAGGGCTTGGTTTCCATGACATTCGCGTGCGTTTTGGACACTTTCATTGACTAGGAATAGCTTAACTCTACCATCTTTTATTTTTTTAAACTTCTAAATTTTGTCATCTATCCCTGTTTTCCGAGGAACACAAATAAGAACTTTAAGCTCAAAAATATTTTTAAAAAAGCACATCTAGCCTCTGCTAAAATTTATCGCTTCACCAAATTACGTTAAAACAGTAACCAAGGTACGCTAGTATATTTTTGGAAATACAATGCCTTCTTTTCTATAAAAAAGACTTAAAGCTCGTTTGAGTAATGTTTATATCAAAAAAGAATGATTTGGATAAATTTTTAGAAAACTGAATGATTCAGCCAGTAGAGAGACTTTTAGTCAACAACAGCAACCTAGTCTTTACTAGTTATGTTTTTTGCGGATATTCTTTAGATCCAATGTTTACGATTTCTAAAACTAAAATAAATAATTCTAACACTAAAATACTATTTCACCTCAAACAGATCCCCCTCCCTTCCAAATATTTAAGCGCAAAATGTTTTCAGATCTACGAACGTGATTTATGGTTTCTTAACTAATACTTTAAATTTGTAGGCATTAACGGTAGAATAACTGAGAGGTTGAAATATGCGGCGGAATAACAGAAAAGCGGAAATAATAGATTAAATACTGTATTTGGGAATTAATTTTAATTTTTTTTTGTTTTGTTTTGCCCCGATTTGTGTTTTGGGAATTAGTATTCTTTTGCACTTTAATACATTTTTTATTTTTTGGTTTTGTTTAACCACGACAAATAAATTTACAATTAAAACTTGTCTCTTTCCCTTTACACCATGTGCGTGTTTACTTCATTTTTACCTTTGTGTAAAATCGCTTTAACATTTCCGCAGTGTACTGTGAACAAACGTACACTTCATAACAGTCCAGGTGATCTAAAGATAAGTTTTTCTCGCATGCTTTCCATTTATAAAATTCATATTTTTTTTACATTAAAACCCAAGCGTACATTTTTAGTTTAATGACTTTTCGCATTTATTATAACTACCCAGTAAGGAATTAATAATGACATTGTATCTTATGCATGTGGGAATTTCATACCACGTTTACTGAGATTTCATGATATTTTAAGAAAAGAAATTAATTAACCAGAACGATTAATTTCTACGCCATATCGATAAGCCACGTTGACCTAGACAGAAAAGTTTCTGAAGTAAAAAATAAAAAAATTACCAACGTTGGCTGGGTAAAAGTTTGTAGTAGCTGATGGTAAGTTGCGTTTTTTTAGTAACTATTATCATTCTTTTATTTACCTGATTCAAAGAACGCTGCATTTGTTTTTAATTTATTTATAGACTGACAAGTATTTTATAGAGAGGTGGAAAGATCAATCGTGGGAGAGAATACTGGATTGCTGTATGATTTTTTTTTACATTTTAATATAATACGTATCGTGTGCAATGAACCCGAGGCCTAAATATTCAGACGTTTTACATAAGAATACCGTGGCTGAATTGGACAAACTAGATTCTAGTTCATAACTGGCGGCAAAACTCGCGCTAAAACTCGCGGCCGCGACTTATAACTAGCGGCCGCGACTTATAACTAGCGGCCGCGTGTTTTGCCGCCAGTTGTATTTTTTCTGGTCCTGATTTTAATACGTGTTGTTGTAAAAACTTTCGGCACAACTCGCGACCGCTACTTATAACTAGCGGCCGCGACTTATAACTAGCGGCCGCAACTTGTAACTAGCGGCCGCGTGTTTTTCCGCCAGTTGTGCTTTTCCGGTCCCGAATTTAATACGTGTTTTTTTTTAAAAACTTTTGGTGCAACTAGCGGCCGCGACTTTATGAAAATTGAGAACATGCCTAAATAAAAAATAGTGTTCAGTATCAGCCACTATTCATTCAAGTAGGTATGTCTGACAAATTTCTTCCTTCGACACATCCTGGCACATTGCAGGAACTTGTTTGTTATTACCATGGCATACATTCTAAACTTAAATACAAGGATATATGTTCCATAATTGTTAGTCATCACAAGAAGAATGTTTCCATGTCTCAAATGAAAGCTATATTGAAGAGCAATGGA
The DNA here is from genome assembly GCF_029227915.1 of Hydractinia symbiolongicarpus. Taxonomy (NCBI): domain Eukaryota; kingdom Metazoa; phylum Cnidaria; class Hydrozoa; order Anthoathecata; family Hydractiniidae; genus Hydractinia; species Hydractinia symbiolongicarpus. Next base: position 27,213,397 of record NC_079884.1, read on the forward strand.
TTGAACAGAAAAAAAAATGTGTCTGAAAACATTCTAAAGGGTGTCATTGAAAATGAATTGCAAACATCATTGTCTAAAGTTGGATACCGTCAAATGACCGAAAATGTCTGCATGAAATATGGATTTTGTGTGTCAAAAGAAGATGTACGTCGGGCTATTAAAGAAGTTGACCCGGAAGGCGTGGAGAGTCGAAAATATAATACAATCAAAAGAAGAACATACTGGTCTCTTGGTCCCGGCGATGTATACCATCTGGACGGAAATTATAAGTTGAAGAGATGGGGGTTTTGCATTCACGGATGTGTGGATGGATTCAGCAGGAAGTTTTTGTGGCTGGTCGTTGCGTCTTCAAATAATGACCCGCTAATTATTGGTAATTATTATCTGCAATGTATCAACCACTATAAGTTTTGTCCTCGATTACTGCGATCTCTTTGAACAATAATGTGGCGTGGAGACATTTGGATCAACCGTTTAAATTTAAACCGTTCCAACGCACACTTCAAAAAATCCATTTCACTCACATCTTTCTCTTCAACATTGTTTTGATTTAATTCAAAATCAGCTGGAATATCATTTGCCAAAAAGCGGTCAACTTCATCATCACCAAAAACTTCAGAGTTAATTTCATTACTTGTTTGACACACTGGTGGTTGGTTAAGACTAGGAGACCCTATGGAATGTCTAAATCTTATAGGGCGTTGCACATATCTTAAAGAAAAATGACTTATTCTAGCTTCTCGTAATGCGGCATTGTTTTCAGGATGGATTTCGGGTTCTTCCTCAACATCCCCTTCTTCTGCAACTATTTCATCTTCAACAACAATAACACTGTTGCTATGATCTTCCAAGTGAGAATGTGTTTCTCGATTCTGCTTTTCTTGGTCTGCTGATAAACTAGCCTGATACTCCAAATTCTGCTCACATCGAATACAGCTAATATACGTACAGGAGCAAACTTGACAAATGTTACCCTAATAGTGAAAAACAAAACATGAATATGTATATATATATATATATATATATATCGAAAATTATTGTTAACATTTATATATATTCAAAATATTTTGTTGGTGTCATCCTTATATTAATAACTTTTTACCTATTACATAAGCCATTATGCACAGACAAAAGGCTGTAAAAGAGTTTATATATAAAATAAATAACATCATTTATCACCTTTTCCTCAACTTCAATATCTGCAAATGTCTCAAAATCTCCATCACTTTCGTCACTTGGAATTTGAGATATCTTCAAAAACGAATCCAGTGTGAAAGAACTGTAACTTTTTGGATAATAGAGATATAACAGAATTGCTTTCTTTTTTTCTTTCTGTGATAAAGCATATTGTTCTAAGTTTTTAAAAGTACTCTCCATCTTTTTCCCATTATACTTAGCTAAGAATGTTTTTACTCTGTCTGGCACGTTGTATAAATTACGAGCTATAGTATGCATCTCTTCGTAAGTGCACATACGTTTGCAGTCGATGCTGTGAGATTTGTTTCTTTTAGCCACATAACATTTCTTTTCGTAACACTTTAACCCAAATGTCACTTTATATACCTCAAGAACTCTAATTTGCCTATTTTTCGAATCAATGCCAATGGTTTTTTTTCAATTGGTGTTTTAATTCTTCAGCCCTTTGTTCATATGATTTAATGGTGTTGGAAGTGGCAGTGAATTCTTGTTTGTATGCTAAAATGTCTCCATAAACGAGACCCATTTCTAACAGTTTTGCATCTGTGACATCAGAAGCGACATTGTCGTCAATTTTGTAGCAAACAAACGATGGCAGAAGATAATCCAAGCTTCTGGATTTTAGAAAGTGTTGAATCTACAAAGTAATATGTAGGGATAAAAAATAAATAAAGATTTTATACTCAATTACAAACAGAAGCAAAAAAAACAGCTCATTTTATTACCTTGCTGTAGTTGTCGTTATCGACCACAACATTAGCTGCCATGTTTGTTTATGTTTAAAAACGTGCACAGAAGCATTTTGTTTAAGCCCAGTGTTATAAGTCGCGGCCGCTAGTTATAAGTCGCGGCCGCTAGTTATAAGTCAAGGCCGCTAGTTATAAGTCGAGGCCGCTAGTTATAAGTCGCGGCCGCTAGTTATTAGTCGCGGCCGCTAGTTACGTTTATAAGTCGCGGCCGCTAGTTATTAGTCGCGGCCGCTAGTTACGTTTATAAGTCGCTGCCGCTAGTTATAAGTAGCGGCCGCCAGTTAAAAGTAGCAGGCCGCCAGTTATAAGTCGCGGCCGCTAGTTATAAGTCGCGGCCGCGCTTAACAAGATAACAATTTACAGAACACAGCCATAGAATTTAATTCTTTTACGGACCAGATCCCGTCTATTTCTGGCGGTAGAACAAGCGGCCGCGACTTATAAACGAAACACGCGGCCGCTAGTTATAACTTGCGGCCGCAAGTTATAAGTCGCGGCCGCGAGTTTTACCGCTAATTTTGCCGCCAGTTATGAACTAGAATCTAGTTTGTCCAATTCAGCCACGGTATAAGAAACATTTGAGCATTATAAATACTTGACCACGACTTGGAAAATAAAACAAATTTTTCTTAAACTTTCCGTTGTGGCACATTTTTTTCTTTTTCTTTTTTCTTTTTTTATTTCATGAATATTTATACAGAATGGGAACTTCAGTCATATATACACAAACACTATGTACAGTAAAATTCCAATTAACGTTCGTCCTGTTGGTATAAAAATAGTGAATTTAAATATATGGTAAAAAAAATAGTAAAATTAGTTAAAAACAAACTGAGAATGTGTAAGTGACGATGAAATTAAAGGGGAGTGAGAAGATAAATTAAAAAAGACTAAGAAGATAAATTGCAATTTCCACTTCGTGAAAAAAAAGAAAAACATAGTGGTCAATAAAATTAAAATGTTGAAACAGACTTTTTAAAATCTAAGATATTGGTAATATGATGTATATATAAACGTACTATTGTACAAAGCACCGCCTGCAAAGTAGGCCTAGCGACTTCCATCTTTACTGAAGGTAATTTGATGCTAGAAAAATTATTTCTTGTATTTATAGAATGAGCTGTAATATCAAAATATGTGTTCAAAATTTCACATCCTAATTCACTATTAAGACATTTTTTAACAAAAACAACACATTCTTGCTTTCGTAACAATGCTGGATGAACCAATTTACCATTTTAATCCCTGCGTGGGTTTTAAATTTTTACAATATCAAGTATTTACCTGACTCAAATCTTGTTCTCGCTAGGTGCTATAGGAAATGTTGCAGCTAGTTACAAAAGCTAAAACAAAAACGAAGACGTGTATATCTTGAATTACATTTTCAAGCAATTTGTCGCCGAATTCCGTTCTTGAAGTAATTTGTTCAATGAGTTTCTATGTCTTCCACTTTTGGCTTTATTTATTAAAACTATTTTGTTGTTGGAAAAGAAAATACGTTAAGGAGATAAAAAAAATGCCAGAACTCAAACGGAGCAGTACTTATTTTACAACAGCCAGTTTTCGTTTAACAATATTCAATGTGTCTTCTTTATAAAACCCGTTTTGGCACCAAATGCACTATGAATCTTGCAGTTAGGTGAAAAAATGAAACACAAACAAAGTAATGTAGTGTCTTCATCTCCAATGTGTTTTTTGTAAGGTGTCGTAAAACGCAGAATGATACACAACTTTACATTCAATCCATGTGATCAGGCGTGATAACGATTTAAAGTCTTTTACTCAAATCAACATGTGAATGTGTTGAGTTGGCCCCTTCTGAAACTCGAATTGCTAAAATATAAAATTCACATTCGCTTGGTCTGTATAAAAAAGATCATAAACTTGCTTTCAACATCAAGGATATGTTTCCATCTCCAATTGATGATTACAGCAGATTCCTCCCCCCCCCTCCCCCCCCTAGCAACTTGTAGGAGGACATGAACAATTTTTTATCACATAGTGACTTGGCTTTATAGTAATAGTAATAATTTATTCATCAATAGACAAAAAGTACATGATTTTATAGAAAAATTATTTTATAAGTATTGTTGTAAATTGCCTATTGAAAGGAGATCACCACAAAGCAAAATAGCTTAAATGAAAATAGTGACCAAAGAAACAGGACATCACAAATAGGACAAAGTACAAAGACAGGACTGGGACTAATACAAAACACAAAGGTAGGAAGGCACAAGGCATAATGTAAAAAATACGGAGGCTGATACAGTTATAAAATGTAATAAATCTTAGTAGCTCTTTAAGAAATGCTCAAATAGAATAGGTTTGATCTACATTTTTGTACCTCATTCCACGATTTTAAAGAGTGAAATCTGATAGACTTTTTCCCAAATGATGTTGAAAAAACAAAAGGTAATTTTAAAAGCCCTTGTTGATCAGCACGAGTATGTTGATCATGAGAAAAGTTAATGGACAAAGTATTTTTGATAGTGTCAGGAAGGCTATTATGAGCTAAGTTGTACAGAAAAATAATATTTTGCATAGAGGTCATGTCGGGAAACTTGAGAAGTCCGAGATTGGAGTAGAGTGAACTGATTGGTGGGTAGGAAGTTCCAAAAGAAATGAGTCAATACGATGTGTACGATAACTTTTTTGCCCCCAAACTTGTGAACAGTATAAAATACGTGAATAAAAGATGGCATAGTAAATCAGCAGGAGTATATTTTGAGGGACAAGGTGACAGATTTTGGCTAGAGCTCCATTAGCTTTCTTAAGACTAATAATGGTATTATTAATTTTTGATTTCCAGCTTAGGTCAGAGTCTAGAATGATTCCAAGATATTTGACTTGATCACTGGGATAGATTTTAGTACCATTAACATTTAATTTAAAGTTGAAATGAAGTGGCTTAAAAGGACTTTTGAAAATAACAATATTCGGTCTTTGTTTTGTTGAGAGAAATCTTATTGGCATTAAGCAAATGACATAGGAGTTTAAGATCTATATTTAAATGCTTGGCGAGTTGTTTACGCGATTTACTGATGTGCAGCATGTTGGTGTCGTCAGCAAAAAGGTGAACTAAAGAATAATTGATAGCAAAATGAAGATCATTTATGTACACTAAAAATAAAAGTGGACCAAGTACAGACCCCTGTGTTACACTATGATTGATAAATTTCTGAGAGATAATAATTTTTTCAGTAAGATTTCATGATCAACTGTATCAAAAGCTTTTTGCAAATCAATAAATACACCCCAAGCAAAGAGATCATTGTCAAGAGCATCCATAATTCTTGAGTGATGTTTTGGTTTGTAGTAAAAAATTCCCTGTAAAAATTATTTTTGCTTAATCTACATAAAGTGACAATTTTGTTTCTATATATTTTTTAAACGTATCAAGTAGGATAGACTTTAGAGAGGGATTTTTTTTTCTTTTAGAAATTTATGTAGTTCATCACGTTTTCTGATGGAAGTAAGAATACCGTTTGTTATCCATTTTTTATGATTGAATTTTTTTTATATTTGTTGGAATGTTTTTTAAAAGGAACACAGTCTTTTAAAGTAGAATCTATAAAATTATAGAAATTATTAAAAGATTTAGATGGGTTATTGTCATCAAGGCATAGTAAGTTATCCCAATCAACATAGAAGTTTTCAAAATAAATTTGTTATGGTCAAATTTTTTCCAATCAGGAGCAGGTGGTTTATCATTTGGTGGACCTGAAGCAAAATTGTTTTTGTTAAGAATTAAAAAATGAGGGAAGTGGTCTGAAATTGATGAAATGAGGTTACCAGATATGGATGTATGTTCGTTAGAATCATGGAATATATTATCAATTAAAGTGCTAGTGTTCTTGGTGACTCTAGTGGGTAAAGTAACAGATGAAAAAAGGGAGAATGAAAAAATTGCATCCAAAAAATTTGATATATTTGTATCAGAATCATATAATCTAACTATAAAGTTCTTAATCTTAGGTTGGACTATCTCAACAAAAACTGATTCCAACTCAGAGGATTTATATCCGAGAAGGTCTAGGTCTGGCTGTGCAAAATAATTATGCTTATTTGAGAAATATAAGAGCACCACATTTACTGCTTTCGGTAAGGGTATGATTAAATGTGAATCCTTCAAGGTTACAGTTTATAATAGGAGTAGTGGATTTAAAACCAGTTAATGTGTTCTCTATTACACTGAAATTATGCCCAAGCTCACAAAAAAGAATATTAAGTTCTTTGAGAAGTTATATTTATAGATAAAATATGGAAAAACACATCAAATTGAAATTATGAGAAATGAAATTACAAGAGCTATAGTACTTACAGTTAACTCCTCCTAAGATGTCATTGGAGCTTTTGGTGACAAGACTGTTAAGTTGCGAGAGGACTTTTTCCTTTCGACAGAAGATGTTAAACAACTATGTGATAATGGTGTAGATATCTCAACAAAAAAAAGAGCACCGATCATTATTTATTTCACAAAACGGCCCGGTGATTAGAATTGACCGATCCATGGCAAATCCTATAAGGATAATTTATCATATTTGAAAACCTAGCTATAGCTAGCAGCTAGCTAGCTATAACACAAAAAACAAACAAACACAAAAGCTCTCAAAATTGATTTAGAAAAACAAAGAAAATCAAACAACTAATCAGGTGCAAAGGAAATTGTTTTGAAATTGAAGCCAAAACAGTAAGAAAATATAAATTAGATGACAAACACAAAAACAAAATAAATATACAGAGAAAATAACCTGCACACGATGGTTCGCAAAAATAACGCATGAAGCATTAGCTATCATTTTGAAGTTATATAAATTGAGCTGGCACAGAAAACTGTAAAGATAAACTAAAGAAAATAAATGTTACTCAAGATCGGGTTCTTTACCTTCAAATCAATATCATCAAGATGTGTTATTTTGAAAGACTTCGCATTTTCGGTCTCTTTGATGTATTTTATACCGTTATGCGCCCAAAAACTCGTTATTTTCTGTTCATTGTAAAGGGGCTTTCATTTACCTCACAACATTCCGTAATACGGACACAAGTTATTGTTAACATAAATTCTACGTTGACCCAGACCAATGTCATTAAACGATTCTTATTTTTTAGATTCTTCTTTTTTCGATAAAATTGTTCAGCGATTTTACGATTACAGAATCGTGCGATGGTTCTTAGAAGCTCCGTATGATTTCTTCTAGATTTATTGAAAGGAAGCCGGTGGCAGGCTTCAATGTCAAAACTTCTAATTTTAATATCTAGTACTTCACCAATTTCTATAACTTTTTCCAGATTTTGTATTAAGAATACCTGCAATTTCAATATTGTTCCTTCGTACATATTGTTGCAGTTCGGTTACATCGCGTTCTATGTCCGTTATAACTTTTGAGCCAGCTTTTGAGGTCAGGATAGATGTGTTTAGACTTAAATTTCATAGAGTAAAAAATCCAGAGCGACAGGTTAACCTTGTGAATCTTCCATATCTTCGTAGTTTTTTTTCCGTGTGGCGACCACAAGATAAGATGCGCTGAGATGTAGTGGATGTAATGTGCGGGAAGGGTAGTATGAAAATATATGGATATTTGCAGATATTAGATGCAAATCTTAACAATTGGCTTCTTGCCTGTTAACGCCCTTTTTTCTGCGCCAAATGTTCTTTCTCTAAGCACGTCGGTTCACTTTGAAAGCTACTAGCTACTGATTTGTGAGAGAACATAAACAATGTTTTATCACAAAGTACTTGACTTCATACTCACTGACGTTTGAACGTAGCGCCCAGTTTCACTTACGCAGAAATGATAACAAAGAAGGACAGGTAAAATAATCGTGCGCATGCATTCGCAGTCTACCAGATTTTATGGCGTCAGATAGGAATTTCGATACAGACTTTTTTGTTGATCCGGACTTTCTTTTCTTATAAACTTTTTTTTCACAAAGATTTTTCTACTGGTTTTAAAACTTCAGCTACGTACAACTTTATTCACTTATCATATGATTGAGTTCTCCCATTTTTATTAGTTAATTTCCACGAAATATACGTCATATTTTTATTTTCTTGTAAAACGAGAACTTGTCCGTAAAAAAGCAGAAAACTGGTAAATCACCTGTAATCATAAGCATACATAAAAATATTTAAAAAGCAGCAGGGGTTGGCACTGAACTAATCGGGTTTTATACTATTTCACCTTCGTTCGAAAAATTTCGATGAGCACAATTTTTTTTTACAATCGTTTTGGTGTCACTCCTTCTACCTAAGTACAACTGAGAAACTATAACAAAAACTTGTCAGGCTAAAATTCGGCCTTCCAAAAGAGATGTTTTTGCTCCTAAAGAATGCGCAAATTCACAGTGCACCTCAGTTTGAGGCTAATAAATAACGTCATCTCCTGCGTTGGTAACTAAGGACCACCTCGGACCAAAGTAAGACCAATCCATTCCTTTCGAAACAGACGGATTGATGACATTTTATTCAAAAGTGATCCTATACATTTTGAATCTGCGTTTCACGCTCTATACAACAGTGGCGACGGCTATACAAGTACCTTGACAGGTTCTGCTAACGTCAGCAAAATTTTTAAAGCCTTGTATATCCTTACTATTTTTCAAAAACACACGATTTTATGCATTTTCTGCATCATTGATTCAGGCTCTATATAGGCAACGGATAAACAAATTTCGGAGCATCCAAATTTTGGGCACAAATATTCAAACAATGGATGGATTACAAATTAGATTCTTTAGTGACTAGAAAAGTAATAGTACAGAAAAATTCGATCCAGGCCTGTTTTTCACGTTTTAATTCTCTTGTTTTAATTGTCTTGTTATCCCAATAATTGTTTGGTATACTTTCGTCGTTTCACCCGGGTAAAAAGTTGTAATTTTCTGAGAAGTTACACAAAAGAAAATAGTATACAACATGTACGAAAAAAGTTTTTGAATTGCAGTACGCGCGTCTTGTTTTTGTTTCAACACACAAATTTCCACGACATTGGACAGATTCGTTTTCCATTCATGGATGCTTTACTTTTTTAAAGAATTTTTAAGGTGAGAAAAAATTACTGTTTGTAAAACTTGTGTTTTTTTGTCTTTGTATAACATTGTGCAATTCTTAATCTGCAAACTTTATTTATTTATTTTGTATTGTATTTAGATAAAAATATAAAAGAAATGAAATATCTCTGACATGATCATCTGATCATAGTGTGAGCTCGTTTATTTGCAAGTATAAAATTTACGATTACTATTTTATAAAGATATCAAGACTTATGGCACAAACAAATAGATTGCCGTCCAACCCGGAAATTCGTGCAAGCGTTACATGACGACAGAGTTTTCAAATTCACGTGAAATCAATATATCATGTTTACAGCTACCAATAGCAGAGCCTTTGTTGTTTGACAATAAAGTGATTTGATGTGGGTGTTCTGTGTTGTTTGCTACACACACGTTTATCAGAGGTGATTTTAAGTTCTGTTTGCCGAATGATAATATCGCGAAATAATTCAGATTTCCTCAAGCCACTATTGCCTCGCTTACATCCTATCTGGCATTACGATATTTGTCTAGTGTTTTGGTGTTAGATGATCAATTCTCAGTTATTCACAACAATTTACTGTTAACAAATGGTTGCTACACGCCACGTTTATTTGTAATAAACATGAACAACAAACGAAGTGGTTCTACCCAAATTAAAAATCTGTGTCTGTCTAGGTGAAAAAAGGAATGTGCATATTTTTCAAAAAAGATATTATTTTAAAAGCAGAGATTATTTTGAAGCGAAGGTATAACTTAAGGTTTTCGTTTTTTATCTCAAACGAACCTTAGTATTACTACAATTCTTTATTAGATTAGAGTACTTCGTGTTGTTCTACCATGCTTAAATGAGTTATTTTATCTAATAAGCTCTAAGAGAATTTGTCCACGTGACATTACTTAGTTTATAACATTTAGGACATATTTTTATTGATGTGCTTGAGAATAGCATCCATGAACTGGAATAACCGCAATCTGATAAGAGCTAGTTCGTGTATGTTTTTGCGGTAAATAATGTAGCGAAGTTGCTTGATGCGCGGACTGCAATTCACAAACATAAAGTAAAAAGCGGGAAAACGAGTTACAAATTTACAATCCATTTTACTATTTTGTTAGTTGAATATGTAAAAATTTTACCACTGTAAAAATAGGGATACTGCCACCTGATATACAGCCACACATCAGTAGCAATACAAATCTTATCTCCGTTTACATGTTGTTGCTTCTTCAAGGTATAGAATGGCATAGATGACGAACATCAAACGATAGCCCACTGCGTTATCGGTTATGATCGTTTTTTCAGTATACTGTTGTACTTTCTCCCGATAGTATTTTACTTAATAAAATATTACAAAAAATTCAAGTCAAACTGTCCGTCAGTTTCGTGGAAAAATCTACATAGGAAGAAAAAGTATGGAAAAGAACGTAACTTGCATTTTGATGACGTCAGCAAAAACCTGTCAGTGCATCAAGATGTTTTACATAAACGCTGATCAAAATAGGATTGCGTTTGACAAACGGTTAAGAAAATACAAAGGTTTAAACGTTTTTCTCACGATACCTTACGATACCTACTGACTTTAAATATTTATCTATTAGACACATTTATGATATTCACGTGAATAGTCCGATATCCCGATTTTTTCGAATTTTACCCGAAAATCGAAAAACCCGGATTTCTGGGCGGATTTAAAAGGTAATCTAAGCAAATGGCACGTTTCTGTTAAATAGAATGAAGTAAAAAGTTTTTGCTGCCGCACTATGTTTCGTGACCTGTTTTGGTTGTGAGGGAGTAAATACAGGGCAATAAAGTGTCAAAAAAATTAATCGTAATGCTGCACTGTAATAACATATAGATACTTTGTTTGGCAGCAAACAAATTTTAGCAGAGAACATATATTTCAGAAGGCTGATGTAAATTAGGTAATACGGTATGAAAGAAAATAATAAGTTGCATTTTATTTGCACTTTTGTAAAATATAGATGTTTCTGCGGTAACGGTGTAAAGGGAAGACAGGTGATGAAAAATGTGTAATTCATTTTCAATTGAAATCATGATGTTAAACGAAATTGTCCGAGTATTAGAGTGATGCCATAAAAATGGAAGAAAACGCTCAATATATTTAATGCTAAACAAGTCGAGAGTCTAGAATAGGCGTAATTTTTCGTTGCAGTTTATGACAAATTTAAATCGCTCCTCTATGCTAATTAGAACATTCTGCGGCTTCCTGTCGATACTTTTGCAATTCTTTTTATTGTACTTTTTCTCCAAGTAAAAACTTTAGTTTAATTTGATACTTTGTTTGCCAGCGAACAAATTTTAGCCAAGAACCTACTTTTGAGAAGGCTTAGGTAAGAAGTTTCACGAAAATAATGATAAAATAGCATTAGGCTGTGCAAAAGTGTGCTATATAGAGCAGGAGATATGTGGAGATTTTAAATTAAGTTGTAAATTGGTTAATACGACATAAAGGGAAAGTTTAAACATCAATGTTTCTGTAATACGAGATAATTTTAAAGAATTTAAGTTGAGATGTAAATTATGAAAATTCGGTCTTGTCCATCCCTCCACATGTTTCCACAACCTCTAAACTAAATTGTACGTATGCAGCGACCTTTAGCTGAAGGGCCACCAAATATATACATAGCTTACCTTTATATGTAAAATTCTTTCTCATCATGTTCGTTCTTCTTCACTCATTACTTCGACTCCTGTTTTTTGATTCCGCGTTTCTAGTTTGTCTACTTCAGATTTGTTGTTTAATGGTAACTACGCATATTTAATATTGTACTAGTTCTTTTTAAAAATTTATTCTGCTTCTTTTTACAAATGGATTGTTGATAAAGTCATTAAGAAGGCTGAAAAATCTTTTAAATGAATAAACCCTGGAGGAATCCACTCAAGACCATTAGACAACAATAATAACAACGTTGCCCGTATCTAAAATAATTTATAACCAAGCATTCGTTAAGGTAAATTTAGCAGTCAATGAAATTCTTAACTAATAAAATCATTTTGTTTTATTACATGATTCTTTTTAGCCAATTATAATCGTAAACAAATCGCCTATAAAATACAGAACATTTTTATAGGGGATGTATTACACACTTTTAAAAGAATTGCAAAGAATTTAATCCACTTTGCCTGTTACAGACAGACACAGTCTCTAGATATTCTGGTAATGTCTATTCCTGAAGAGAGAGGCTTTACAAAAAGCCAGTTTTTTTTTTTAAAAAATGACAATATTTTTTGGTTGCATATACTTGACGTTTAAAGGATGAAACAGGAGATTAGAGACATCCAATGCACATAGGCGGTGATAAATACCTTTGTTTAATGAATATACAGTCAAATAGGTCTGTTAACAAAAAATCTTGCGATTTTACGAAAATAGTTGGTATAAAAAAAAATTTTGTGTACAGCGGATCGAATCCAATTCACTACTAGGTACTTTAATTTCTCTATGACATTAAATTCACAATGAAATGTTTAAATTGGTGAGACGCATTTCAAGAATATCCTAAAAAACAAATATTACTTTTCTTTTTCTTTATATTTTACACGGATATTGAGAAACCTCCTGGTTAGAAGTTATGCTACAACCCTTTACAGTAAAATCACATTCTTGGAACATATGCCACGTATTTTTACCCGCAGAGGATGTGCCAGATTCATCTAATTGATTGGAATTGAATAAATTGTCCATTGAGGAAGAGTAAAAGCAAATCTCCTCACGGTGTAATAAGTGCTCAAACTATACAAACAAAACCCAGCTTGCCCAATATCTTTCCATATTCTACAACATAGCGATCATTGGTGGGAACTATGTCGATCTTTGGTCCTTTAAATTTTGAATCCGCTATTTAATGCCTCTTCCACACGTTCTATATACCTACAAATTGGTTTTAAATATTTTTATTGTAATTTTTTACTTAACCCATCAACTTGGGGCCTATTGTGGTGCAACGATGACACCGACTGATGTAATGCAACGTTTGGGCTACATCTCTTGAACAAATGCACTACATTATAAAACGTCCAATAGCACTCAAAGTAAAACAAGAAAAAAATATAAACCACCATTTCTTACTATCCTAATTTATAAATGATTTACCGCCTCCAAAATTCATTGACCATTAACGCAGGTCCCTTAATGCTTGGCCAGCCGACAACACATTATTACGGGGATCCCGACATGGAGGAGGAAATGGATTTGTAGCAATAATAATGGGACGGTAGTATTGGTGTGGGCGGGGTACAATGTGTGTGTGTGCATGGAACGGCGAGGAATAACAAGAGACGATAAAGAACTTGAAGGATGTGTGGTGGTGGTGGCAGTATCGATATCGATGTCGCTACTGAATCACCACCACGGTGTAAAATGGTTTGAAATAAAAATTGACGAATATGAAGCTTAGGAAGTTGTGGGTGGAATGTTGTGGAGGAATTGTGGGTGGCCGTAAGGATCAGTAAGATGACTGACCCAACGTAGACAAAGACAAGGACGACAACAACACAGACGGTGGAGACAACAATGATACAGCACGATGAGTTAACGAAACAAGTGGTGATGAAGAAGAGGCAGAGGAAGACAGGAAAGATGAAGAAGTGGATAGAGGCGTTTGAGGAAGTGAGACATGCAAAGGAGGTAAACATGAGGATAAAGGAAATGATAAGGAAGGTGAAGAGGAAGTCAAAGAGGTTGAAGAGGAGGAGAACGAGGAGGGAAAAGATAAGTTAAAAACAGAACGTTAGCGTGCCCTGGTCTGATCCCTGTGTTAAAAGTCCTGCTCTATATTAAGTTAAAAAGGATTCATTTAGACTTAAATTTCGAATCGTGCCGAAAAGGCTTACAGCATAAAGCAATATCAGTTTAAAGCAATTTTTTATTCGGCAAAAGAAATGTCCTGCCTTGAATATACAAGATGTTTTATTGATTTCAAAAGTTGTTTAAATAAATACTTTATTGTCTCTAATACCCCCTTGTGGATATTTCTTTTTTTCCCTAGTCTTCCAAGAAGTGTTTTTACTTTCTAGAACATGTAATTGTCATGTAAGTAACTTCTAACTTGCATGCATAGGACCTGTTATTTGCAGCTATTACGTCATCATACGCTTTTAATCATAGTACTAACCCTCGCTTAAGTGAATTTTATTACGTCATGCAAAGTAGTTTCAAAGTATCCAAATATTGGGTTTAAAAGTTCTATTTGAAGTTGAAAAGTGAATGAAGATAGCGATTTTTCTAATTTGTACTAATCCTCACAAAACATTCTTAGTCTCAACACGAGTCTCAATGCGTGAATCCGATCCTCCCGTGCATCATAACGGGGTGCGCTAAATAATAAAAGATAAGTACTATTAAATACTGTACAAATTTTATTGCCAAAAGTTTAGACTAAAGAGGATGTCTAAGGCATTGACAAAATATATAAATTAAACTTACTTCAATCCAAGCCTGAAAGTCTTTCAGTGTATCCACCCTAGATAAAGAGAGGAAAATTGTCAATCATAAAACAGGAGCTCTGTAAGAGTAATTTGAGGCCTGAATTATCTATTAAAAACCGAACGAGTATGTTTTCATAGTCAAGTTATCAAGACGAGCTGCATCAAATAAACGCGCAAAAAGGTATTAATAATTTTAGTAAATTCGCAGGGAAAAAACGTTATACATACTGAGTAACATGAAACTGCTCAGCTGCTGCGGGTTGTGGTAGCGCTGGTGCAGCTGGAGCTGCGGCCGGTATTGCTTCCGGTGCATCTTGTAGTACTGGTGCAGTTGGTACGGCTTCCAATTGTGGTGCTGGTGGGGCTGGTACAACTTCTGGTGGTGATGGTGCTGGTGCTTGCGCTGCTGCTGGTACAGCTTCTGGTTGTGGTGCTGGTGCTGCTGGTACAGTTTGCGGTTGTGGTGCTGGTGCAGCTGGTAGAGCGCCTGGTGGTGGTGGGGGTGGTGGTGCAGCTGGTACAGCGTCTTGTGGTGGTGCTGCTGCGGGTGGTGGCTGCGGTGGTAGTGGTGGCGGATTTACTCTCCTCCTCCGACGCTCTCTCACATGGACTGACTGGCCATCATTTTGTCTACAAAGTAGAAATAAGATATATAAATGATATCTTCCTTTTCTTATGGAGTGCAGTGCGTTTACGAAATAATAGAATGAGTGAAAGTTACTTTGCAATGGTGCCTTGTATAAAGGAAACATTTCAGTTTTTCCTTTGAACTAAATGTTGCTGATTTTACTACTTTTTGGTAATTTTATGTGAAGATGTTTAGAAGATAGATAACCATAACTTTTGTGAACATGGACTGCTCAGCTGCTGCGGGCGCAGTAGGAGCTGCTGGTGGTGACAGTTGCAGTGGTGCAGCTTTAAGGGTTCGGCTAGTGGTGGTGGTAGAGGTGGTGGTGCTTGCTCCGGTGGTTGTGGTGGTTGCTCCGGTGGTTGTGGTGGCTCCGGTGCAGCTGGTTGTGGGGGTAGTGATGGTGGTCTGCTGGTGCAGCTGGTGGATTTTGGTTTGCCCTCCTCCTCCGTCGCTCTCTTACGTATCCTTGTTGACCATCATTCGGTCTACAAAGAAGAAATAATGATTATAATACATAATATTCTTTCTTTCGTTATTGAGTGCATATTATTTTATCTGAACTAAATGCTGCTCATTGTAATACTTTCCAGAAATTTTGTGTAAAGCTGTTCAGAATCCCTGTGATACATAACCATGTAAGTGGTGTGAAAAGCTCTCACAATCTTTTCAGAGTATTTTCTAACGAAAGTTAATAACACATTAATTGGTTACGAAATGATTTTTGAGGTGTAACGAACCTACTAAGAAATGTCACACTAAACCAACCTGCAATTGTCTTCAATCCATTCACAAAAATCACTACAAACTCAAGAACAGCTTAATTTTGTACAATTGTTTCAAGAAAAGTTGTTCCTGAAAAAGCTTGTACTATCCTATTTTACTGCTTTTGAATATTGATAAGCGATTGCTTGCTTACGATTTCTGAGGTGAGAAAGTTGGATACTTTATATAAAGCATGCATCGGCGGAGGAGTGGCTAACATATAAAAAAATATAGCAAGAAAAATACTTACGCCACTCTCTTGACGGTTCCTCTCGGATTCTACTTTGATAAAAATGCTGATAATAACTTAGTTAATGGTATAAAAGTAAGAAGAAAATAATTTAATATTACTTACCCTTCAGACGTTGTGATACACAAGGTATCGTTGCCCATTCCTCCACACTTGTTCTTGCTGCTGCTGCTGTGGTTGTTGTTGTTGTTGTTGTTGTGGTTGTTGTGCTTGTTGTAGATCTTGTTGATCTTCTGGTTGTTCGTTATTCTACAAAAATTGTTTTTTAGGCTACCAAAGACAAAGTATATAAGAACATAAGTGCCCAAATTTAAGAACATAATAAGATTATTATAAGGCTTTATGCTCGACTACAATTATTTTTTAATAAAAATGTAACCACAATGTAAATCCAAGTACTACACCTATGTAGCAATTATCACCGAATTACGGTAATACCCTGAATTACAGAAACCTCGCCTCCTGCTAAATAAGCACCCCTGTGTAATTAAGCGCCCCCTTTAATGGCCGGAATTAAATAAGCTCTCTGCCCGCTTATTCGTCATTTATGATAAATTAAGAACGTCTCAACAACATTTATAGGCTGCGTTTTGAAAACGGTAAAAACATTACAAACCTTTCTTCCATTTCAATGTTCGTATAACAAGAATGTCTAAAGTAAAAAATAAAAACATTTTAAATTTGTTTTCTTAAAAGAAAAAAGCTTTAAGTCGATTGATCTACATAATTTGGAAATTCTATGATATATACAAATCTTTTTATTTAAAATTGAACTTCTGAAAAAGATTATTGAATGTTTCAGTATGTAGGCGTTATTCGTACTTTTTCGCTCAATTTGTTGAAAATGCCGACAGTGAATGTTTTGATAAAGGCTGATCTTAAAAAGAAAAAAACATTCAAAAAATGAGTAACAATAATACAGTAGCACAAACTGAGTTAACACCAGGATATTCAATCGTTGTCTCTTTAATGATTTAAAGAGAGCATTCATGAAAAAGAGACAAAACAATACTTTATGTGGATGTAGAACGTATATAATTCTTTATTTAACAAGATAATTATAAGATAAAGTAATTATGTACCAGACATAATTATGTTATCATTTTGAGTACATTGATAGGAATGGTAAAATTTGGTTTTAAGAGGATATTCTACAGTATTTAAGCATGTATAATTCAATTTGCGTTAGTGTCAATCTTTTGCGTAGCGTGAAACTTATTAATACAAATTGCCATTTTGGGATGTTTGTGCGAAATAATTAATGCGATTCACACATAATTTCCACCCTTTTTTATTCCACACTCTTTTGTTCTAATACTTTTTTTATATCTGTGAAAGTTGACAATGGACATATTTTCAAGAGTCTTTGCCAGGGACGGTGGTTGGAGAAGCCCCCTGTTCACATGAATCAATATTATTGAAACTCTAAAGGGCAATAAGTGTATTTTTGCCTGGTAAGTTTGTCCATACACAGCATATTTATCCCTCATTCATCCCTCCATCCAATTTAAAACCATCAAGACAGAAAAGTATATAGTGTTTACAACATATTTCACAAGCAAGAAAGACTAATACAAAAATTATGATTACTTCAGAAAATATTTGATTTTTTACTTATACTCCTTTAAATATATTTTTTCCAAGTATAAACCTGCTTTTATTTTAATAGGGTCACGTTTTTTATAAGAACATCTAAATTTCAGCAGATGCTTATGTTCTTATTTTTACGCTTTTTCGGCGTCAAGTTTTCCTTAATTGTAATATATTTAGCAATTGTAGACTCATTATTTTGTTCTTATAGTTTATGAAGGTATTCAGGTTGAGTACGTAATATGCTCTTAATTTTTGGCAAAATCTCAGCCTAAACGTTCTTTTAAACTGGGTTCTTATAAAAAAACGTGTACCAAAACAAACCCTAAATATATAAAGTCAAACGTCAATCTTTCTAATTCAATTTTATTTCTGCCGGCGAAAAAATGGCAACGTGAACTACCATTTGCCTGCTCTAAGTTGGCAAACTTGTGTTTCACGTCGGCAATTTATATCTTGTCTGTGATAATATGCTACTCTATACACGAATACCAGATAAATTCAAAGACAAATTTATTAGAAATTAAAAATAAAACTTTCGTAGATTTAAGTCACATCCAACTGCAATAAATAATAAATGGCGAATACATATCGACGTGAATCAAGTATTTTTGTTAACACCTCGGCATTAGCCGCGGCCAATTGCAGAGTGTCTACGTGAATTAGAAAGGCTAACCTTAGCCATTATAACATTACAACATAGTATAAAAGTGGCCAATCACAAATCTTGGAAATAAAGTTTAAAACGGACTAGTGTACTATGGTTTACCGCTTGAATTTTTTAACCAGCCAATTTGTGTTTGAGGTCTGGAAATATAAACAGCACCGTGTCATGATGAAATATGTCTAGTAGCTACTATATGATGAGGTTAAGTGTAGCCAGGGACAGGTGATTTAGAAATTTGGCAAGCAGGTTTGACAAAGTGCCCAAATGGATAATTAAAACACTTGTAAAACAAAATAAAAAGGGGGTAGCTACCTACGTCCAGTTGGCCAACTATTAACCCAACTAACCTAACTTTGCTGGTAACTCTAACTATTCTATAGCTTGGTAACTAGACAAAGACATGTGCAGATCAGCGAAAAAACGCCAGCTAGCTAATCAAAATACAATAATTCTTGCCTGATAATTTTCATTCAAAGTACACCATTTTTAACAGCTAACACCATATCAAGTATACTATAATATAAACACCAGCAAGCTAACCCCAAAAGACATTTCCGACAGGCACAGCAAAAGGACGATTCAATTCAGCCATAATTCAAAGTGCTTTTTGTCATAGTCCAAAGGGACTATGATTTGGTCAAGGAACGGAGAATACTAGAAGGTCGTGAAGATCAGATTATTTAAAACCTGTATCTATATTGGCTAGTCAGGTAATAACGAAAAAATCAAAAAAAAGTAATAAAAATGGCCAGGTTCCTTACAACCGCTTTTGCCTATATGTCACAGCCCCGTATGTCAGCCTTACTGCGCTGTCTCTGTCTATCTCCCTCTAGGCGATTTCAATAATTCCGCCTTCCGTAGTAGTCGTCGAAAGTCAATTAGTGTTATAATCGAAAATTTAGTATTATTATCGAGGATTTAATAAGGTATAACATGCAACTCTTTACTTTTTAAAGACGAAACCTGGAATAAAACGAGGAACGAGTTATTTAAGATATCTCCAATAGAAAATGTGTCGCGCTATGTGTTTGAAAAACACATCACACATTATGTCCCAGTAAGTGCCTTCGCGCTTGTATTGTTGTTGTTGTTGTTGTTGCTGTTGTTGTTGATGATGTCGATCTGGTCGATCTTTTTGATCTTGTTGAACTGTTGAACTTGTTGTTGTTGTAGATCTTGTTGTTGTTGTGCTTGTTGTTGTAGATATTCTGGTTGTTCGTTATTCTACAAAAACGTATGTATTATAAGACAACAAAACATCTCTATCATAACACAACGACTGTGCGTGTGTCTGTAACAGACAAAGTGGATCAGTTCATTTTCCTTTAATTTACCTTTGTAAAATTTTCTTTGAAGTCGTCGAAACAAGTATGTCTATTGTGTCAGCGGATTTATATTGTGTACGTCACGTGATGTAAACGACTTAATTTGATTTGCTGAAATAAACTTAACGGCTAACTTTCGGAAAATGGTTACCCCCGATACAAAAAACACAACAAAAGAACGATCTTAAAAAAAGTGCAAAACGTAAAAGTTTTTTTTGAAATCGAAAAAAGAAAATTTAAGTAAAGAGTTAAAAGTAGAAAAATGAATTTGGAAGCTACGATCATTTACTGTAGAAGTGAAGATGGAGCTAGAAGCGGTAAAGTGAAGTTAGAAGTAGAAAATAAGAGTTTAAAGGAGATTTAAATTCACAAATAGTAAGAACTTTGATATTTTAAGACGTTTGGTTTTTATATCTTTACAGCTACTCCGTGTTACTTTCTTATGTAGCACACTTAAAGTTGTCAGGCTGACTCGGATTTCGCAGAAAGAAGTCACTTAAAAGCCTCAAATTCTTAACTGTTGTATTTTACCGCGCTTTTTATAAAAAAGCTGGCTAGCATATTTTGCATTTTTGTTTGCATAATTGTCTTTCCTGCTGCGTAACGAATGTATTTGTACCAAAATTCAAAACGCTACATAAAGCTGATAGCTGGCTAACAAACATTTGCTGGCCAAACGGAACATTGGTTTGTTGAACTTACTGTGATGTTATTCTCTAATGTGTTTTACTAAGAATCCATAGCTAGCCAATTTTTCCAGCTTAAGTATATTTAACTGTACAGTAAATGTATTTCAACAAGTGGCATGATTTACAACGTGATCATATATACTGCAAGTCTAAAAAAGGTATCCATTGAAATTTTGTGTAAACTTTTGAAGATTTATGGGTAGTGGTAATATAAAACACGCTAAATGAAATGATTTTTGTTGATTTGGATGTGCTCCTCAAAAACAGGTCTATTTTACATTTCTGTAAACTTTTATGACGACGGACCGTATACAATGTTTCTAAAATAATGATTTTGGTGATTCCGCATTTTCTCCTTGCTCATTGTTTTGTGATATTTAGATTTGAAAATTGTTGGCATAGGACAGTACGGATCCGGTTAATTTTTATATTTTGATTGTGTATATTTATAGGGGAAAGGATGGTATGCAACTGAATAAACAATTTTTCTAAATTGCAAAACTAAGCCTTTTTTGTATAAGCTTTTGTAAAAACCTTTAGGGAAAATACAATGCATAAAGAACTTATTTAAAGTCATTTGTGCTTGCTGTTGCTAGCCTTTTTTTGACACGTAATCTTAATCAGATGTAAATATTTATTAGAGTGTGTCTGTCTGTCTGCAACAAGCAAAGTGGATATCTCCATTTTCTTTGATGTCGTCGAAAAAGATATGACTCAAATGTTAATTTTTTTGACGTAACAGCACGACGTCAACAACACTACTTTAACATCAATATCTTTCATTTTTGGTGAATCATGACGCAATGTTTTTTTGTCTTATTTTCGTCTGTAAATGCGAAAGCCCACTTCAATCACAAATCACAATCACAATCACAAAGCAACACGTATTCTGCGCGATCACTCGTCAAAGCGACAAAAATCCCCAATAAATATTTCGCAATATTGAGAAGCGCGTACCGATTTGCTAAGAGATCGAAATTGATTTTCGTCCGTAATGCCGTTAAAAAATGCTAAACTAAGGTGCTCGAAAAAATAAACTATTAGTCGAGTTATTTTCTAGCACAGCCTATTTTATCTAGCAAAAATTGGGGTTAAAGGTTCTATCCAAAGTTGAAAAGTGAATGAAGAAAGCGATTTTTCTACTTTGTACTAATCCTCACATGAAGTAACAAAACATCCTTAAACACGTAAATTACGCTATTACGTATTTTGTCGCTAAGATATTAATTGTTATTTGATCCCGCTGATTAAGTGCTTTGATTAATTATAATTGACCTAAAACCGTTTCAACCTTATTTCTATGTTTATAAGAAATCTGAGAGTCATGGATGCTTTCTTTCAGGAATAGTTGTTAAAATTAAATGTACCTCAACACGAGTCTCCAATGCACGAATCCGATCCTCCCTTGCATCCAGGTACCTCCTAAACCATAACGGTGTGCGCTAAATAATAAAGGATAAGTTTTAAATACATCATTCATTTTATTTATAAACGTTTAGTCAGATACATTGACATAAAGAATACGTTAAACTTACTTCAAGCCAAGGCTGAAAGTCTTCCGGTGGATCCAGCTTAGTGAAAGGGGAAAAAATTGTCAATCGTAAAACAGAAGCTCTGTGAGAGCAATTTGAGGCTATATTATAGATTAAAAACTCGCACGAATGCGTTTTCATGAAAAAGTGTAGTAGGTTGGGACAAATTAGCGATACCGATCACGTATAAGCGCGAAAAGAAAATTATAATTTTAATAAATTCGCAGAAAAAACGTTATACATACGGAATAACATGGAACTGCTCAGCTGCTGCGGGTGCATTAGGAGCTGCTGGTGGTGCAGCTAATGGTGGTGGTGGCGGTAGCGGTGGTCTAGTTAAAGGTGGTGGTGGTGGTGGTGCTTGCTCAATCGGTGGTGCTGGTGCCGGTGGTGGTGATGGCTCCCGTGGTGGTGCTGGCTCCCGTGGTGGTGTTGGCTCCGGTGGTGGTGGTGGTGCTGGCTCTGGTGCTGGTGCTTGCTCCTGTGGTGGCGCTTCTAGATGTGGCGGTGGTGATGGGGGTGGTGATGGTGCTGGTGCTGGTGCAGCTGGTGCCTGCGGTAGTGGTGGTGGTGGATCTTGGTTTACTCTCCTCCTCCGTCGCTCTCTCACATAAACTGGCTGGCCATCATTTGGTCTACAAGAAAGAAATAATGTATATAATACATTACATTCTTTCTTTCCTTATTGACTGCATCAAGATTCTTACGAAATAATAGAGTAAATGAAAGTTTCTTTTGTAATGGTTCTTTGTATAAATGGAATAGGTTTTATTGTTTTATCTGAACTAAATGTTTCTCATTATTATATTTTCTAGAAATTTTGTGTAAAGCTGTTCAGAACCCCTGTGATACATAACCATGTAAGTGGTGTGAAAAGCTCTCCCAATCTTTTGAGAATCACTATCTTCTAACAAAAGTTAATAACACATTGATTGGTTACGAAATAAGTTTTGAGACGTGAAACCTGCCAAGAGATCTTAGACCAAATCAAACTCCAATTGTTTTTGATTTTTTAACAAAATACAAAGTTAAAAATCACCATTTGCGAGGAATGAATTAAACCAAGCAAATTTGAAAATTTTATGAATTATGTCCAACACTGAGAATTAAACACAGATTTACCTGTTGCAATATATGCTCAACTCTTTATTAAGAAGCTGCCTAACAAACTGAATAATCTTTTTTGATGCTAATTTTACGATAGCCCTTTTTCATACTAAATTTTACATATTACACAAAATTTTGAACTGCTTAATTTTGTACAATACATGGTATCACAGTCCCAATATTTAACATGTTAATGGTAAACAACAGTATAAACAAAAAAGACTTTTGTTTCGGATGGGTCATTATTTGACAGTACCTAAAACTGACTAACTTTTCACGGCAAGAGGTATATGTATTTCTGAATAACAAATGTGATCTTGCTTGTCTTTGCTAACTTCAACAAAATTTATAAATTTCAATATCTCTTTACTGTTTTTTGAAAACACACGATCCTATGTGTATAGGACCATGCGTTTACAACAACAAAATTGTGATCAGGGTTTTAATCTCTTCACTTGACATATAACATGTTAACAAATTTCTAAAGGGAAATTGTGCAAATTTAAAAGACGGATCTTTTTTACTGATTTCTTTGCCTAAGCAGATTTTTACACGGAACCTTGTTTTATGGTAATTTGCTAAGTCTGAGTTTAATTCTTATAAAGAGGATGTTCTTCGTTTTATTTGTTAACTGGCGTGTTAGGGAACACTTGGGATCAAAACGAGGCCAATTTCCTTAAGATTGGTCAATCACCCGTTTCAGAACAGGCGGGTTTATAACGTCATAACAAATCTCTTTAACTGTGGTTAATATAATGTAACACTTCAACCCTTATAGACTTTAAGTTAATATTTTTTTTTATTATTTGCTGTTTGATTATTTTGCAGCAGCTCCAAGCGTTGATGTCGATGTTTTTGCTGCCTTTTGCTTTTCTACATATTAAAGGGATGTAAATTATTTTGATTAAGTCGTCTTCTTAAAAGAATTTTCAAACACAAAATAAAATAAGTATTTGAACTTTTACATGAGGCAACCCTCTTTTTAATAATCAGGATGTTTGTTGATGTTCTTCTTCTTGATCACGTTCAGAGTATTTGCGACCGCCTAAATATGTAATGACCTATCATTGCTGTGCAAAATTTATAACATGCTAAGTGGCGCGAAAGGAGAAATGCAAAAATACATTGCAGCCGAAATTCTGTACGAGTTTGCTGCTGCGATATTTCTGTACAGCTTTGATTTCTATGACGTCGTTAACGCTACTCATTTGACACAAAGTTTGTGCTGTTACTGTTGTTGTTGATAATCTTCTTCTTCTTCTTCATGTTGGTTATATTACTTAAAGAGAAGGAAGATAGCAATCAAAAATTAATCTTGCTCAGCTTTAAAAAAAAAGAAATTACCTGTAATATTGACCAAACAAGGTGATTCTTATATGTCAACTTGGAATTAAAATCTTCTTCCGTTAATGTTATCTTCTTCGAATTTTCGTTTTCGGTCTGAATTAACTTAAATGAAACGTTAGTTATATTAAAGCTTTTGCAAGTCCGCCTGGTAAAGAAACAGTAAATTTAAAAGCTAACAATAATTTACTTTCATTTATAATATCCCTATAATACTTAATGTATAGTTGTTTATAGTAAGTGACAGCTTGAATTTTTATTTTCTAATAAGCAACAAAATACCCCTCTAGTGCTACATTTCCAAGTGGTAATTGATACTAAAGAAAAATTTCAGGAAAATATCGCATATCTTTTTTTCTACTGCGCTGTAACTGCCAAGCATTAATTGAGAAAATTATTATAGCATCTAAAGTCATTGGCTGGAAGAATTGTCGCGATTTTTTTTCGCCTAGCGGAGATTAAGTTTTAAACTAAAACCCTCATCAATACAAAAACCCGTAAATTATTCCATGTCTACTTAGAGAAAGAACAAGGTCAATTAGGTTATATTTGACGTTTTAATCGAAAATGCAATAATATTTTGTTACTTTTTCTAGCAATATTTTTTTGGGTTTTCCATTGAAAAATAAGAACACTTCTATCTGAAAAAAAAACAAAACAAGAAACATTTTGAACATGATCAAGCCGAAGAATTCCTTCATAAAGATGTGTAATATATTAAAAATAAGTATAATATCTTTCATATCCGACTGTAAAACTTTTTTTGTGGCACAGATTACAAATTAATGCAGCAGATTATTGTAGCAGGTTGCTTGTTGTTGAAAGTTTTAGTTGGAGGAAAGCTCCAGAACATCGTACAACACTAATCCAAGAAGGTGTATCACACGAGGATATTTAACTATGGTATGAAATATCTTTTCCCTATTTCATCTATGGACAACTGGCTGTTAGCATCCCTGTGAGTAAGGAGAGAACTTCTGAATAAATATTTTTTTTAAATGCAGCAAAAATACACATTTTTTAACATAAAGATATGCAAATTTATGTCATCGAACCTTGTTTTGATACAATATTGAACAAACATTACATGTTCTTCTGTTTTATACATTCTACTCATTGCTGATTTGCCACAAAAAAGGAAACAAAAAAGGAATTTTAAACAAATAACATTGATGAAACTGCAATGACAGACATCTTTCAATTTTCTTATATTAATAATACTTTAACGCAAGGCACATATTTTGTCAGTTTAACTTTAGAAGTTTCTAATTGGGATATTCTTATTCACATTCAAGTTAACGATGACTCTGGTTCTTCTTTCACTTTTATAATGTTGAAAAAGAAAATCTTACAGTTCTTATTCGCACCACAATGAACAATTTAACGTCAGATTTTTGCTAATCGTTAGTTATCCTTAAAAGCAATTTTACCTTTGTTACCTTAAAATCATATAATGTAATTAAAAGATATCTCATTATGAATATTTTTTTATTGTGGATTGGATAAATATAAAGTTTTAGTATGAGTACTAAGATTTGTACTCTAAATCAGAATTATTATGTTCGTCTTACGCCTCTTACTGAAAAGAAATTTTTTTTTGTCCTAATGACGTGTGAAAGAAATTCAGTTTTTTGATTGGCTCGCAAAATGTATGTTTTTTTTGCCTAAGAAAGATCAGGTTTTAAGCTATAAGTTTTCGCGAAGAAACTATTATCACAATGCTACCAAATTTATGAAAGTCGATCTGCAAGTGAGCTGTATTGACCCAATAAACTCAGTTTTAAAGCGAGAATTTTAGTATGGCTGTTTGCCTCAGTTTATACTAACTAGTTCTGTTGATTGTTTCGTGTTTTTAAAACGAGTGTATTACTAAAATATCGCTTTGCATGTATCCTATGACTTTATATCATATAAATTCTCTATTTTCTATTTATATATTGATGATTATCCTATTTCGAAGTAAGACATACGTATGACAACAAACGGTATAAAAAGTAAGTACTTTACATGAATTCTAAGCAAACTGTATATGTATTTATAACATGACGTTTTTTTATATGCATGCAACTAGCTGATGAACAATACTGCAATTTCTTTATCGTCGGTTTGGAGCTAACACAATTTATATGATCCTTTGCCCAGTGCACCATCGTGAATAATTCTGTTGACCAGCAAATCTGAGTGCAACCCTGTCAAGCATATTCATAGATGGTTATTCTTGGTAAGCATTTCCACAATCTTAAATCGTGTTTTTGGCATCATTATTACGTTTCTATGTGAACTAAAAATCTAGTTATTCGAATTTGATAAAATTCCTTGATCGTTGAGGAGTATTTGGCAGAAAAAGGAACTTTAGGTCCTTTTGATTTTTATAGTTTCTCTTATTCCATAATTCGCTTTAGTGACATGGGGGGCTCTGTTCTAGTCGTATAGACTTTTAAATAAATTATTTTACTAATTTTCTCATTGTTTTGAAAATCTTTGACCTTCGAAACCTTTTGTTTACAAACCTGTTTGTCCACAATTCCAGAAAGTTATGTGCCTTGTTTAACTGGTATATTTCTTATGAAAAATTAGAAAAGTTTATGATACACAAGATTGTTTATCTTTGTCTTTTCTTCAGGAACCGTTGAGTTCATGATTATCCTTCCAACAGTGTCAAGGGTTCAGGCATTTGAAGCATGTAAACATGTTGAGACGCCGGATTTGCTGTTGCGGCGTCCTATCGTGATTCGAATTCGCGTGATAGTGGCCGATAGACATCAAATGCATTTGTAGCATTTCAAAAGCCAACTTATGTACTTTTTTTTGTAGCATATGATATAGAGCCTTTGACAACAAGAATTTTAATTTACATTTTTAACCCTAAAACCATATATTTTAAGCATAGAAAAATAATTTTGTCTATTTTTGCAATAACTTTGGCTATAGCAGGGCAGCTAACGTAGAAAATTAGATAGCCAAATACAGACAAACAGGTGCATTTTGACGCTAGCCATCGTTAATACCCTTGTGTTATTTTTACCCAACCTGAAGCTAGCTACAATAGAAAGTAATATGGAGGCGTACACTTTTTAATAATAATCCAGTAAATTTTAGCTACAATACTCAGTTTAACATATTTTTCTTTTCATACATCGTAATTTATTGTTACGGTTTGACAAGAATCCCACGGCTGTGATAAAATCTAAAATTTCGACAGACAATAAAATTTAGACATGCTAACCGGCATCTGAGAATAAGAGAAGAAAGTTAACAACAGCCATGAAGAACTGATAATTAGCTTGAACTATTGGGGTAGATGCATATACAGCTAATACCGTAGAGATACTTTCTGTATGAGATTTCCACACTATACCTCATTTCTCGTTTCATGTTAATTCGATATTTATTATGAAATTCATGATATGAAATTTATCAGTCATTTATTTTCAATTTTTCTAATAAACATTTCACTTGCTTTGTTGTGTCCTTTATTTTATCGAACCCTTAACAATATGATGACATGTTGTATTTGCTTTTCCGCGGTAGAAATGCTTAATGCGTTACTATCCGACAGAGAGGGAAGGTTAATTATATTTTAAATTTTCGTTTTTAGTGGGAAACGTTTGGAAGAAAAACTGTATTCAAAGTAGCAAAAAAAAGAAATCAGTAGCTATTGCTATAAAATATTTGAGGAGTTGAGAAATTTGTACTCACAGTTAAGAAGGAGAAAATTAAAAAACAATATTATAGCATATTGAGAAAATGGAGGAAAATGCTGATGGTGCATGGTTTGATAACAGCTGATCTGAAAAAGAAAGTACGCTTTAAAAATGACAAACAATTTTGCTATAAACTGAATTAACACCAATTTGTTAAATCATTGTCTTTTTAACCTCTCTTTACCTCTTTGAAAAGGGATTTGTTAAAAGGATACAAATCAATGCCATGTAATGCACAACGTATATTACATATATAAATGTATGTATATCAATTTATTCAAGCTGACTTTTGATATCTTTGTTGAACAAATAACATATTAAGCAGGTAATACATGATTTTGAAACCTGTTGACAAAACAGGATTTATTTTGTTGAAATCGATTATTGAATTCAAAAAAATTGATTGTTTATTATCCTTTTTTGATTCAATTTCTTGAATTATAATTTCTTTCAGGGAAAACCTTTTGAGGAAACTGATTGGTCATTGTTTCGTTTGAGAAATCCAAAAAGTTGAAAATATCGAACTTCTGAAATTTAAATTGACAAATTGAATTCAACAAGTTGAAGCAAAAAAGAGTAAACACACAATTATTAAATTTGCGGATTTGATAAATCGATGGTCCTTTTGTGAGATTTCTAGTGGACTCTCTATGACTCGAACAACCACAGGGAATCAGAAACTGTTCAAGTTAAAAGAGGTTCGAGTAATTGAGTATTGGGAGATTTTCCAAGTTTTTGTATAAATTTTGTATAAAAGGACAATTAAGCGTGATTTTTCTTCCTTTTCTGCTTTACGTTTTGTCCCAGCAACAGACGCCATGATTGTAAAACTTTAATACCAAAGAATCATGTTTACGTTTTGTTTGAATGACATTTGAATCATTTAAGACCCCTTACACACGTAGATATAAAAAACTTTATTTACGTTTACAGAACCAAACCAATGCAAAAACGGCTTGTGTCATACAAAGTTCTAGGTACATGTTGCGGCAATGGAGTTATCGAGAGGAAATACCCAAAGAGACAAAAAAACGTTGAAGAGTTAAGGAGAGATTCGAATTATAGGGGTTCGAGAAAAAGAGAGTTTTTTATGAGAGTTTCTTAGGAAATTTCCACTGTGCTGGCAAAATTGTTCGAGTTAAGGAGATATTCGAGTTATAGGAGTTCGAGTTATAGAGAGTCCACTGTATGTACAATGCGTACGGTATAATTAGCCACTCATACAACTACTTATACAATAGATATTTCTTTTTACTTAAATTTTCACTTCTCTTCTTTATCAATGTTCCCATAGCCATCTATGTTTATATAGACCCACATAAAGTTGTGCTTCAATTAAAAGCAAAAATAGAAACAAAAAACGATTGTGCAAAAAAGTTAATTTTGCTGTATTTCGCAGATGTCGTATTGTTAACCAACAACACTATTTTGATCTCAAGAAAAAAATGGAAGAGATGCAGTTAGAAGCTTTTAACGGCTAATTATACTAAGCGTAGCGTCTAATAATCCTGCATCGGCTAGCTATATATTCTGTTACAGTCACTTCACCCCGACTTTTCAGAGCAAGTAACAATAAACTGTTGTCACGTTTCCACAACTTTTCTTGAAAATAAAAAAAGATCGTGTGCGAATATTAAATCTTTTTATCTGATAGAAGTAGCCCCTTTTTCCCATAAGAACAGGAGTTAGGTGTCCACAGGCATGAAAATATTACACAAAGCAGGGCAAAGGCTTTTTGTCGCTGGCTTTTTAAGAAAAAAGGCACTCTGATCAAAGCACTATTTTATGTAGTTAGCTAGCTAGCTCAATAGCTAAGTAACTTCACGACTATAAAAAAAGAGGTATATCAGCACCAATCAAAAGAAAAAGTCAGCACCAAATATTGAGATAGCTAGCTAGGCAGCACACTTTTCTCAATTATATGTAAAATAATTATTACCTAATAAAATGCACGAATTTAAAGAAGAGTGTAACAACTCCATTGGCTTGCGAGAAAATAGAAATTTTTCGAGGCTTTGGCCTGAACACAAATCTAGCTGTCCAGCCTAGCTTTCCTGTCTATATCTATCTATCTCTCTCTATCTCCTCGGGCGATTTTAAAGATTCCGCCTTCGCTGGCGGAAATCAATAAGGAATAGAAGGAATAATGAAAGGGTAAGTTAAAACAACTATGAAATTTAATTTAAAATAATTTCTTACAGGAAATATGAATTGCTCAGTTTTCTTCGACTTTTTCAAATTCATTGCTTGCTGTGTGTGTAATTTTCTTCCCGCAATGTGATCGTACCATTTGTCGTGCGATAAAGCTATATCTGTATTATCTCAATGCGTGGAACCGCTAAAACTAGTGTCTTTTTCTAATTTCCATTCTACGTAAGGTTTAGGATGTCCACATATATCTTGCATAACTGTTACGCTGGCAGTCTCATTTATATTGTAACTAGATGTAAAACGTTTACCACAGATTCCAGGGCTACCTTTAATATTTTAATACATTTGTTAAAAGTAGATTATAGAAGAGGTTCAGTCTAAATTAAATAAAGTGTTTATATATTGTTTACAATATTCGACCACAAACCACATAAAAAAAATCATATTTTTTTAATCTCAAAAGTAGTCATGATTGTTGACAGGCGATTTCTTTTGTGATATAACCTTTTTTAGTTTGGTTTGCTTATTATTACTTTGCGTGGTTTTCAAACATTCAAATTACGACAATGCATTACAAATATTAATACAATAATAAACGATTATTCTGGGCTTTATCGCAAAATATCATGTGAGACCGTGTTTGTGAGTTGGTCTTGCTATTATCACTAGTAACTGCAGCAGTAGCGGTCTTTTTACTCAAAAATATCTTTGCAGGATTGTCTATCACTTATAAACATAATAATGTTTGACTGCTGAGATTTTAATGAAAACAAAATTAATAAAATAAAAAAGTGAATATGTTAAATATTGTTTTCAACTCCACATGTAACCTTTTTAATGTCAATTTTTTTTGGAAAACATATTTCACACTAATTTTCGACGTCGACACATTCGCAACTTTTACTAGATTAGAATAAACATAGAATGAGCCGCGGATATTTTAACTGGACGTGACATTTGCAACTTACTTTTTATACATACATTGTTCCTTCAGTGCTTAATACTGGCTCTGTTATTCCTTGATAGTAAAAATAATACAGTTGTCTAGATTCTCACAAACCTTTTCGCCTCCAACTTGGCCTGTGAATTAGACCCTGTCGTGCATCTGATGCGACGATTCCCAGATCAGGAATCCTACCACTTTGTCATGATATCCTGTTAATATAATTTGCACTCATCGTTGCTCTCCATGTTGGAAGAGTGAAAATCAATTAGGCGCTAAATTACTTGGAGAAATTCTTAAAAACTGTACTGATGTTCACTTACTTATACAAATACAAAGAAAATTATTGGAAAGAAATGCGGAATTTTAATGTTCGTAATTACAAGTTTCTAAGAATGTCGTTCCTAGAAGTTGCAGTGGAAGTATAAATGCCTAATGATCATTTAAGAAAGAACCAACCCATATAACAAGTAAAATTTAAGATATAAAAAAGTTTAATCGCAGCATTTGGGTATGTTAGATTTGTTGCAAATATAAATTAATTTCTATGCAGTTAAATGAATTTATTAACGTCTTCATAATAATAGGCGTATTTTATTTAAAACGGTTTTGCGCAGCTTTTTCGAAAAATCCTGGCAAATTCCCGCAGAACCTGACGAAGGAATATGAAACAATCTGAGCTACGGCCATTTCGAAAGCTGTGGTTTTGACGTTGTATGTCTTTTTTCCTTTACCTTTTGTTTTCTAAAGGCTTTTTTATTATTATATGCGTTGAGATGTTAAAAAAAATATATTGCCATGTTTTTTAGCCACATACCAATGTTGAAGTCAATAAATTTAATATTTATTCTATTTGTGTTATTTTTACTAACCTGTATCTATTCTTATGTATTATTTAGCTATAACTTAACATTTAACACTTACATTAATGTGAATATAACTGCTTCCTCCATAAAGAAAAAGTACAAACAATTAAGAGGATTTTAAATAAAGCAAGTTGATAAACGCTGAGGCGACGATGTGTAAAGTTAATTTCAAGATTTGAACTCAGCGTTGTTTTAACGTTACTGCAAGGATTAGACCGAAGTTATTTGAACGTTCATAATGTCGTAGTTGTAATTATGTAGATTAAAATAGAGATCACAACGTGCGTTTAATGGTAACGCAGATATGAACGGGATATCTGCTTCGGCTGTAGTATGATGATGGTATTACCGATAATAATACAGTGGTCAAGTCGAAATCGTAGAGAAGGTACTGTGTGCGTTTAAATATTGCTAAGCCACACTTCGCTAGCATTTGTGTTAGCTAGCAATTTTAAATTTCCGTGTAGTAAGCTAGCTATACGTAGCTAATAGCTAGCTCGCTAGCTAGATAGTGAGGGTTACAAAAATTGTGAATCATGACCTATAAATTAACTTTCAATGACTTAAATATATAGGTAAGAAAAACAACATTGAGAGTCTACCTAGAGTAGTAGCGGACTTCCTGAGTCTGTAAAGTTGGTAATAGCTAAAAAAAAGTAGAGAGAAACGAATATGCGCTGCAGGGGATAAGAAATTCTTAAAATTTAATAGCATACAGGGGGTAGAACATTTTATACCTTGGAGGAGTTCACCGCCTGAGGAGTTATTAGGGTGGTCACAGGTCTTTTCATTATCTTGAAGAGTGAGCATAGATTGATGATTGAGCATAGATTGTTTAAGAAAATACAGACAGATAGAACTTGGAAATTTGCCTTGTAAAGTACCATATACAATAGGCTACTAATACTTGTAGACAACATTCCATAATTCTTTAACTCAAACAGCCATTTTTTGCAACATTAATTTTACCCCGTATCGCTTATTTGTTGTCACTTTACACGACAGGCGTCATTAATTGGCAATATGTTTGTGTGCCTGCTTATTACACAGTTTATCGAAAACTATAGACAATAAAATGTTTAGAATGATAAAATGTACAAAAGTGGCTGTTCAAAATCAGAAGTGATATATAAATAGCCTGGAAACTTAGTTTATATTTTACGTATACTACACAGGAAGTACTGTCACATTATCTTGTTCAATCGTACGGAATTGAAAGTCAATAAGGTCATTCTTCATGAGTTAGCCCACTTAAATTAGAGAATAATGATATATTGTTAAGAGATAACTTACGGATGCATAATTGTGTGAATTCAAAGAACTTTTTCATATTGTTTTCTTACACCGTTTGATATTTAATTCTGATGATCTCTAAATGCTGCAATGATGCACAAATGTAAAAGATACATTGATGTTTTAACATTGCCTAAAATTGCCAAAGCCACCATATTTTGTGAACGATTGTAGCAATGTGATTGGATATCCTAACAAGAGCAGAATTATCTAACTCACTGTGGAAGCTAAAACGCGTTTCTAGAAAAATCCTTTTCTGCTAGCTAAGTAGCTAGTTTTACTTTAGATTAGTATTTCCATGCCAACTAGCTTATGTGTGAGTGAGGCTAAGAAGGGTTCAATAAATGCAAAAAAATAGTCATATACTAGCTATATATATATTCCCTTTCTCCATTTAAGGCAAAAAGTGAAACTGCAACAAAGTGGTGGTTGGTGGCCATGTTTTGTTTTAGTTTGCTCTAAACTTAGAACTCGAACATTTTCCTTTTTTCTTGTCTACCTAATTTCGAAGACTGCCGTTGGAAAATCGAGGCTCTTTCGGGAACATTTAATGCAATGGATACCGCTTACCAATGCACAGTGAGGATGATCTGGTTCTGTATTGTACTCCTTGCAGAACAATTTTATCCATATCAATTAGGAAAATTTCCTCGATAATTAATTTATTTCATGGTTTATTTAGTTCAAAATGTGTTTGATAAAATTGGTAAATTTTTGGAAATATCCATATAAAAGTTACATTAAAAAGTAACAGAACTTCAAAATTGACGCTTTAAACTTGATGAATTTTGTTATTGCATATCACTTAATGGGTGCCATTTCGACTAACACCGCAATTACAGGATCCCGCATTGAGCGGTTTTCCCCAACTTTGTGTAATTTAATACTGTTATTATGTTGCTGCAGTTTGCAAACATTAGTGGTGAAATCTTTCTTTTATAGCTTTTACGGCTTACACCTGTTGTGGAAGCAATCTATGGTACTACCATCAGCATGCAGTGGAGGATAGGACTCGATACAGGTCAAACAATTAGCGCCTTTCATGTGAAGTTGGCATTACGATTGAAATCACAACCTGAAAATCTGAAAATAGTAAAGGGTAGTGTGATTTCTCAAAATATTTTGAACAAAGGAAAGGAGTTATTTGGAAACAGACTTTCCGCTGTGTATGTCAAAACCACAACTACATATACAGTGACATTGGAGAATATCCAATATAACAAAACCTTATTTTTTTCGGTTACTTACACTTTTCTACAATCCAATATTTGGAGAGCAAGAAGATATTGAAATAAAGCACGTTGCAGGTGGTTTGTTTGTTTTAATATTTATCTTTATTTCAAAACTAATAATATTTTGGTATATTATCTTAGAATGTAATTAGATGTATCAAAACAAAGAAGCAATTATAATTCAAAATTATTAATATACTAACCGAGATACCCGGCGTCGAAACGCTGGGTTAAGTGAGTCAAGGTGTCACACTCTGTGGAGCGCTTAATAAGAACCGTAAACTGTGCCACACAATCAGGTGCAGCGCTCTAGACTGGTATACAGTATGCCGTGAATCAAGTAAAGCGCATACACCATTATAGTTTTGCGAATGTAAAATATTTTTCAACAAACAACTTTCCCGCAATGATAGCTGAAATAAAAACACAGTTTACAAATCGTTATCACCCAATCATAGCAGAAGTGGCTGCTACGACTATTTCTAAACTGTTTAATATGTTAACCCTCTAAGATATTGAGAAATTATCAAAACCCGAGATGATAGCCCCGTACCATATATGATTATTCTCAAATATCCAACCCGTTCACCTCAAACCCTGTACGAAAAACGGTAACATCAACTCATCGTTGAACATCATGTTTTTATTTTGTGTTTAATTTCTGATAATTGTTGCTCTTTTTTGCTCAAAGTGATTTTACCTCCGTCATATTAGCACCCGCTTTATTCTTGTACCCTTGTATTCTTGCTTGTCATTTTTAAAATTATTCTTTCTTTTTCATATCAGATACATTAACGACAGCTAGTGAAACTAGACTTTATAGTGCACAAACCTTGTCAAAGTTGTTTGTAAAAACAACTATCGTATGTTCTTCTGTCAGGACCTGACCGCGACATGAGACTTTATAACGCGCAAGTTATTGGTTTTAAACATAACTTTCAAGAGCTTAGGAAGTTGGTTTTCTCAAATGACATGAAGTTTAATGACCTTGTTACGAAAACCCATATTAAGTGGAAATAATTTTTCTGGATTTTTTTGGTAGTAATAATGTCTTTTTTTGGATAAGCATGATAGAAATTTAAATCACTTAAAAACACGCTTAAAGTAGTAAAACGTATTCTTAAGGTCACATAATAGCGATATCATATACCATTTCAAAACTTTTGTTATGAAAAAAATTAAATAATACGAAAAAACTGTTTTCATAAAAAATCATTGAAGAATATTCCTTAGTAATTCGTTAACCCATAAAAACATCTAATACTCCGCCCGTCGTTCATATTCCATTTTTTATATTTTCGTTTGTTATCCATATCCCAGTCTTTAGAGAAACGTAGCGATTCACCAAAAATTATGGAAACACAAAATACGGCTATTACTGTAGCGATATGATTCAAAATACTTAAAAAATATATTTGACATAACTTTTATTCAGAACTTTTCTGAAGTCAAACAGATTATAAAAAACGCTTCTAGATTAGAAAGTAATTTTTTTAGAACTTGTTCATACGCTGTAATTATTTCACATGCAAAGGAACTTACTTCGTTAATTTGTATAAGCCCCCCTGCGAAGCTCTGGGATGTTGTCCAATAGCAAAACATCCAAAGAAAATAGATGCAGTTGTGTTTTTACATAAGCTACAACTTTCTCCAATTCTTTTTGTGGAAAATGTTGAAGGGATAATCTCTCTCCGTTACGATGACAAAGATTGTTCACTGTGAATATTGACAAGTTACTAAGTCTAACATGAAAAGGCCCCAAATCATTGCCCGTGGGCATGATCTAAAAAAATTTGTAGCTAATAAGTCGATTGGGATGGTAAATTACAACCCCTTTATAAAATAGCGACAATGATCAATTACTGTGGAAATATAAAAATAGCTTTTACTTTGTATTAATAACAGTTTAGTTAATCGGCTGAGTTAAAAAAAAAAAATTTAAAGAAAGCAAAGAAAATTGAGAACCCTTAAACTCTAAAAGCCATAAAAATAGAAATAATGATAAAAACATACCTAAGTAGAATGTGAATTAAAGAACACAATGGAGCTATTTTTTTTTTGATCACGAAGTCTGTCCTTCGAACCCAACCAATTGCGAATGCGTCATTAGAATTCCTACATCTCGAAGTGGCAAGAGCGCACGTTGCACAGTTGGAAATTAAATTAGCATCTTTATGTAAATTCTTCTATTCAATTTCCGTTTGATTCTAAGCTATTTTGAATGTAACAGTATACACAGGTGAGATGACAGGGAGATAACCAAAAGAATGAGTATAGTTTCAGTGTTATTCTGCAGTAATTTTTTTCGAACCTGCTCATCACATTTTTACTGCATCGACAAACTAGATAACCCTTGTGGTTTTAAATTGTCTAGAAGATATTTTATCATAGTTATGTTCCATGTACTTAACTCTTCTTTAATTTATTTTAGCAAAGCAGACATTTTTTGTAAATAATTTAGCAACAAATGATAAATAGTGTTTTTTATTTTTACAGGTAAGCCAAAGTTTTGTGACATTAAGTATGAATATCAATATAATATAACCGAAAGTACAATTTTAACAGTGGCGCCGAAGGTATGTGGATATCCAATACTTAATCTGAAATGGGAAGTGCGAGAGGACAACTTCAGTACTGCATCTAATTTTTCTGTTATTAATAATGCAATCAGACAATATGAATACAGTTTTAACACTCGACTTATTACTCGGAAAGACTGTGGAAAAAACCTTGCATTAGTTACTTCTAATACAATAGGAAGTATGAAAATACAATAGGAAGTATAAAAATGAATGCTAAAATTTACGTTGAATGTGAGTACAAATGTTCATATATGGTTATTTAAATAATTTTTCTGTTTTTAAAAGTGCACTTAAATTT
Organism: Hydractinia symbiolongicarpus; assembly: GCF_029227915.1. NCBI lineage: Eukaryota > Metazoa > Cnidaria > Hydrozoa > Anthoathecata > Hydractiniidae > Hydractinia > Hydractinia symbiolongicarpus. Next base: position 27,250,787 of record NC_079884.1, read on the forward strand.
TTTTTTTGCGTGTTTTATTTCATAGTTGTACTTTCATTGGTTTCGACGTGTTATTTTACAGTTTTCCAGTAGAGAGACTATTTATACCACCTCTAAGGCAGACCTTACACTTTGCAATTCATCTGATATTGATGTCGTTCTTATTTGGGCATGATACAACAAAAACATTGGTGTAAAGTTTGTCAGCAGAGTTATCACCACTATCTCCTCACCAGGTAATACTCCAACCCGAACTATTGCGACGATGAATACAGAAAGAAAAGTAGCGAGGACATGTAAATAGATGTTAATGTTTTTAGGTGCTACTAGTAATAATATATTTATGAAGGGATGGGTTAGAAAATATGCTAAAGTCGTTATAGAAGTTTCTAAGAAATCCCGAATAAATTGAGAGAAATTGAAAAAATTTAATAATCAAATAGTTTCAATTTATTTTAAACTTTCCTGATGCTTATTCAATTTGTAGTTCATGGTTAATCACACTTTTAGTATACTAAAGTAGCGTTCCTTCCTCTTTCTTAAAAGCATCTTGAGTAAAAAAGAAGTTGATAAAACCTTAGTTTGTTGATTTCAAATAGAATGTATTTTAAACCGCAGGAACTAAGAAAGACTTTATGAGAAATTTGAAAGGTTGGAAAGATTTCTAATAGCTGTATTAACCTCGTAAAACAATACTAGCGATACATATAACGTGTAATTTTAGTTAACCCTTTAGGAAAGGCTGTCTTAAAATTTGTGGCTTTTACAACATCCGGATTGGTTTTCTAAAACATGAAGGGTTTTTTTATAAAAAGTGTTCTAGGGCCCAAACTTAATTACAGTTATTTCTTAGCCAAAGTGATGAATTTTTTTTTCAAGATATGCACGATTTTTCCGACGACAAAGAGTTAAATAATACACATTCTCTTAAAAATATTCAAACCATTTTAATACCACACATGCTTTATTCGGGATAAAAGTGAAAATAATATTTTCTGGTCATGTGGTTCGAGTTAAAAGTTAATAGGAGTAACATCCACCAACACAGAAATCTTATTTTCTGCAATTAATAAATATTTCCCTATCAGGTGGCCATCAATTTGCAAGTAATATTAAAACTGCGATCGTCACATCGGTTATCGCACTGATTTTAAATACAATCATATTTGTCATTTTGAACCATAAATGTCAGTATGTCATCTTTTTTTTAATGACTTAAATTGTGATTGCAAGTCTCAAATACCCAGGCATAAATATTTAAGATTTGACCAGCTGCAAATATAGTATTTTCATACAAACTGTATAAGTGTTATATATTATCCTGCCTATGTGGATTCTTTCATTATCCACTAGTTTACTATAAAAAAAGGCGCTAAGTTTCGTTGATTTGGCAGTGGAAGATATACAACGATATAGTTATTATTTTTATTTTTAAAGTTCAATATTATCTTACCTTTTTCTTCTAGTCAGTTCAAGCATTTTAAGAAACACTCTTGAAAGAGAAAAAGAATAAAACTGTGGACATTAAAATGTTATATTTTCACATATAAAATGTTTCTTTTTTCAATCACGCTTTATTTATTTCATTAAGGTTTTATAATTGTCAACATGATTCGTACGAGACCTCCACAAAGCAGTAAAAATCGTGGTACTAACAATTATGAGGAAACAAGGAAAACAATATCTCATTATGCAGACATCAACAGCAAAGCTGTAAAACCAAGTATATATGCCGATTTGACACCGACAACTGATCATTCGAAGTAGTATTGTGAAATTGAGTTGAATACAATGCAAAGCAACATATACGACAATATTAAAACCTAAAAGATGGGTGATAAATCCATATATTAAAGTTGATAAATATTCAAATGTACAATTTGCTAGAACTATTTACTTTTTCTCTGTTTTCTAACTTCCTTATAAAAAAGAGGTATGAAATGTTAAGCAGAAAAATAAATGGTTTTGAATACGATGGATACCACCTTGCATTCGTCTTCCCGAACTTGAATCTAATTGAATTCTAACGGAATAAGTGGATAGACACTTAGAGGGGGAGGAGTGTGACAGAGAAAACGCTATGCTTTTATCTTCACTTTTTTGTGGAATCAGGAAAAATATGACTTCATGCTTTAAATTCCTTATTCCCAGAGCTCTAAAGACGAGATTGTTACAATATCTATCAAGAAAACTTCCACCATAATGACCTGTGCCTTTTAGAGGGTAGTGTAGCGCAGAATAATATCAACACACCTTCATAAAAGGTAAATAGCGGTGAAAATTCCCTAAAAATTGAAAAGAGTACCTCCTATATTCAAGCACGGAAGAAAACATATTAAATGACTACAGGATTGGCTACTTTTTTGGTGGTTAACAGAACTTACGCGTCCACCCATTACTTTCTATTACGCATCGCGTCCCTCTATTACGCGTCCATCTATTGCCCTTCTGTACCAACGCTTTAGATATTTAATCTCGACACTCTACTGCGCAACACGGCACCCTATGGCGTGACTTTTGTCCAGTACATGACTCCATAGCAAAAAACATTGACTGGTAGGTAGTTTAAGACAAATGTAAAGAAAATAACGTTAAACTCGTTTTGTGTTAGCTATTCTGCCTGAGTGTAGGAGATTATGAATTTTAGATGGGGGCGATAAAACTTTTTAAAGAAAAAAATTGGTATAATTGATTTTTAAAATGATTTCTCTAAAGCTCATGCATGTGCGAAAATGATTCAGTTGAGTATGTCATTGCTATTTTGAAAAAATGTAGACAAAGGTGAATCTTCACATATTTTCATGGTCCACTAAACAGTTTACGTAGGGTTAATACTCTGCATTATACATCACCATTTAATTGCAACTTTTACATTTTCAAAGGTTATTAGATGTCCTTCCGAAATACACGAAATATCAAACATGTAATTCGTAAAATATTTCGTTATAGGTATAAGATTTTGAATTATTAGTTTAACAAGATACTTAATTTTTTAATCGACAAGAAAACACGTCTAAATAAAAAAGTAACAAAATAATAATGCAGGCTGCCATGTTAGACGTATTAAGCATGCATACTTGAATTTATTTATTAAACGTTGACTTCTGTATAGTTAGACAATGTTGTCCGTGTTCTTTTTTTATTGTCAACTCAGCATACACACTTGGTGTTATAAATTGAGGATTAAGATCCGCATAATGCGATGATGTTGCTCCTGTCACTTTGTAACCGTCATCATCTCTAATGTTTTCCAATGGTAGTTGATACTTGTCAACAAAATTTGAATGAAAAAGAAATGATAAGCAACTTTTCGGCAAGATATTAAGCTTTAGTTTCTCTAAATAAAAATCTTAACTAGATTATTATCATTAGAAGAGTATATTTTAAATAATCCAGTTAAGAAGAATAACTGAGAACCTATTAGCCAACAACACATTAATTTAAGTTTGTTTTTAATATGTACACATCAAAATTAAACAAGATATAATGTGGATGTAACTAAAGTCAAATTATAGCTGCTCTGGATATAGAACTTTTAACCGGAGATAGGTACAAAAAATAATATGCAGTTACATTGATAACCTCTAATGAATTTAATGTAATGGTTCTTTGTGTACTTTTATTGTCTACAATCCTGAAAGTAAACATTTTTAGACAAGTTGGGGAAAGGTTAAGTACTATAGCTAAGAGAAATTTCCTAGAAGTTTTTCCCTGAACATTCTTTCTTAGAACGCAGCAAATTTAAACTTGAATGGAAATTTTCACACCCTAACCCTAGCCCTAACGGTTAAACTCGGATTGTAAGGGATTACCAGTGATAGTCATCAATTCTTTCTTCATGCAAAAATAAATTCTGTTTCTTTTTTAAATTATTTTACTAACCCTTTGTAAACGGGTGATAACAAAGAAAAACGTAGGAAATAATGTTCACAAAATCAAAGTATCCTCTCCTGATAATATTTTAACTTATACAGACAATACATAGTTAAACAAAACTAACGATAAGTTAAAATCTCCCCAATGTGCATAAAGTTCACGCTACGTATGTTTTTCAAACAATCAAGTAAACCTCCTACGGGAAATCAGTTACTCAAAGTGCTGTTTAGAAAATCACGAATTTTTTACTAATAAAAACTAATCCAGCAAAACATATTAGTCTTACATGCGTAACGGAGGGTTTCCACTTAAGCGAATGCAGTCGAAGTGAGCAACGGTGATCGAATTTGTACATGCGCAATAAATTTTGCTTTTCCTTGTTCGATTGCTTCTTTAAAACGTTATAGCGGCTATTTCAATTAAAAATATGACGAGATTACATATACACATAGATATTCGGTTGAGTCCTAGTAGCCTCTAAGAAGCTACTGTTAGCTACTATTAGATGCATTAAAGCTGGCGGGGAACTCAAAAACGGACGTTTCTGTGATGGAACATTTAGTCAGTGCTGCTATCCAAACTTACATGGGTTCGTCAAATGTATTTATACGTAAATCATGTTATGTTCTGTTCAGAACTCAGTTAATGTCACTTCTTTCCCGTCATTGTGTCGAATATCTTTAATACCATGATCACATTGAAGAAACATTTTAGTTACAGAAAAAGAAATATACCGAAATAACGCTTTTTTGATATTGTCCCCAAATTTTGAAACATCCTTTTAAAACGTGCTTTCACAGCACATGCATGAGACATCTCGTTCCCAGGAACCTGACTCTTTGCCGGAAGCGGAAAGAATTTTTTTATCTTTTTTGTTCTTTGTGTAACGAAAACAATATCGCTACTAATGACTCAAATGGAAGTGAAAAAACTAATAATTTATAATATTTATTGACTTTCCCGATAATCTCTCTATGCAAATTTTGGTGGATGTTTTTATTCAGAGATTTTTTTATTCTTATTCAGAGATCTGCATGTGAAAACCAGGCATGGGCGTAAATGTACAATTCCCTAAGCGTTGTACTACGGTATAAAAACAACTAACTGCATAAAAACTTGTTCCTCAGTCATTATAAAATTTCAAAATATTTTATTTGAAGAACTTGTCCAATATGGTAAGTTTTATTTAATGGATAACTATGACTTTTCATTAACCTTGTGTGATTAGGATTCCTTTTAGAATTATATACATAAATACTTCAAAAAATAGAAGTTCGTTTTTCAGTTACGCTTTAAGTTTTATTTCTTCGACAAAAGCTACAAAAAGTTCAGTCTTAAAAAGTTTCTAAAATTCTTTGAGCTTTATAAATCTTGGAGCCCACTATTTTTTAATGTTTTACCTTCATTGAGGTTATCAATGACATGATATTTTTGTTGTATAGCTGACCGTAACAAGTCAGCTCAACAATTTGAGTTCAAGTCTTTACCTTGTGTGTAATTATTCCTTAGCATAATATCAGTTGTTTTTGAACACATACATTTCTGTTAAATTTTTAATGCAACTGTTTGTCTAAAGAAATTAATTTAAGCAGTGGTTACATGTAAATTAGGTACACTGGTGGACTTCCCAAAACAACTTGTGACACGTTTGTTGTAAGAATCAATTTAAAGTAACTTTGATTGACGTCCACAAAATTATGTTACCATTCATTATTGTACTGGTCGATGAGGCCTTCGGAGAAATCCACCTGGCAGGGGAGCAATGAAAAAGAAAACCATCACTTTAATTTTGATAACATCAGCAAGGACGGGTCAAGACACAAAAAGTATTTTTTTGGAAATTTATGTACCCATTGCCTCTATTGCGCAGAGCCTAAAACACTGATCAAAATATTGTTTAGATTTATGTGGTTTTGACGAACGGTTAAGGAAGTAAAAAGGTTGATAAATTTTGCTGACGTCAGGAAGGTCTGCCAAAATAAAAAAATTATAGTCTATAAAATTTTTATGCAATCTTTCTAAAAATGAAAGATATTGACGTTAAAGTAGTGTTAGTGACGTAGTGCTGTTACGTCAAAAAATTTAACATTTGAGACATATCTTTTTCGACGACATCAAAGGAAAATGCTAATAAATATTTCCATCTTATTAAGTGATTACGTGTCAAAAAAAAGGCTGGCAACAGCAAGCACAAGTCACTTAAAATAGGTTTCTTATGCATTGCATTTACACTGAAGGTTTTTACAACAGCTTATACAAAAAAGGCATAGTTTTGCAATTTAGAAAAATCGTTTATTCAGTTGCATACCATCCTTTCCCCCATAAGTATACCCAATCAAAATGTAAAAATTAACTGGATTCGTACTGTCTTTTACCAACAATTTTCAAATCTAAGTATCAAAAAAGCAATGAGCAAGGAGAAAATGTGGAATCAATAAAGATCATTATTTTGGAAACATTATATACGGTCCGTTCTCATAAAAGTTTACAGAAATATAAAATAGACCTGTTTTTGAGGAGCACATCCAAATAAACAAAAATCAGTTCATTCCATTGGATTACAAAATATAAAAAACAAAAACAGTTTATTATATAAAAGACATATAAAATTTACAATAAAATACACGAAGCTTTTCGTAAATAAAATTTTACATCGTCAGGTACACAAACAATATAAATTGTCGCATTACATGTGGCGCTCTTGCAAAGTTCACAGGAAATTTAAAAAAAATTATACTCTACGGGCATCTTGACATGGCATATTCTTACTCCTGCAGCATTAAAAAGTGAAACAAAAACTAAAAATATCGATATTATATGCCAAAATATCTAACTATTTCATGTCACGGTACATTTCAATGGATACCTCTTTTAGACTTGCAGTATATATGATCACGTTGTAAATCAGCCAGCTAACAGCTTTATGTAGCGTTTTGAATTTTGGTAAAAATGAATTAGTTACGCACCAGGGGAGACATTAATTATGCAAAAAAATATGCTAGCCAGCTTTTTTATAAAGCTCCTACTATTTGTGAATTCAAATCTGTTTTAAACTCTAGTCTTTATTTTCTACTTCTAACGTCTCTTCACCACTTCTAGCTCCATCTTCACTTATAAAGTAAATTATCTAAGCTTACAAATTCACTTTTCTACTTTTAATTTTTCACTTAAATTTCCTTTTGTTTTTAAAAATAATTTTTATTATTTTTTGCACTTTTTTCAAGATGGAAGGATCGTTCTTTTGTTGTTCTTTTGTGTCGAGGGTAACCATTTTCCGAAAGTTAGCCGTTAAATTTACTTCAGCAAATCAAATTAAGTCGTTTCATCACGTGACGTAAACAAAATAAATCCGCTGACAAAATAGACATACTTTTTCGGCAACTTCAAAGAAAATTTCGGCTACATCAAAGGATAATGAACTCATCACTTTGCCTGTTACAGACACGCACACAGTGTCTGTGTTGCGATAGAGATGTTTTGTTGTCTTATAATACATACTTTTTTGTAGAATAACGAACAACCAGAATATCTACAACAACAAGCACAACAACAACAAGATCTACAACAACAACAACAACAAGCGCAACAACAACAACAAGTGCAACAACAACAACAAGCGCAACAACAACAACAACAAGCGCAACAACAACAACAAGCGCAACAACAACAACAAGCGCAACAACAACAACAAGCGCAACAACAACAACAAGCGCAACAACAAGCGCAGCAACAACAACAACAAGCGCAACAACAACAAGCGCAACAACAACAACAACAAGCGCAACAACAAGGGCAACAACAAGCGCAACAACAAGGGCAACAACAAGCGCAACAACAAGCGCAACAACCACAACAAGCGCAACAACCACAACAAGCGCAACAACCACAACAAGCGCAACAACCACAACAACAACAACAACAAGATCTACAACAACAACAAGATCTACAACAACAACCACAACAACAACCACAGCAAGAACAAGTGTGGAGGAATGGGCAACGATACCTTGTGTATCACAACGTCCGAAGGGTAAGTAACATAAAATTATTTTCTCCTTACAGAACTTTATCATAAAGTTATTATCGACACTTTTATCAATTTAGAATCCGAGAAGAGCAGTCAAGAGAGTGGCGTAAGTATTTTTCTTGCTATATTTTTTTTATATCAGCCACCGCCAATGCATGCTTTACATAAAGTATTCAACTTTCTTACCTCAGAAATCTTTTTGTACTAGTATTTGAAGAAACTAGCTACATTAAATAAAGGACACGCTAACCAATATTCGAAAGAAGTATAATAGAATAGTACAATCTTTTTCTGGAACAACGTTCTTGAAACAATTGTACAAAATTAAGCTGTTCTTAAGTTTGTAGTGATTTTTTGTGATCGTTTGTTGAACAAGGCTATATTTTGGCTCTCGTATGAAAAGAGTTATTGTAGAATTTAGCATCCGAAAGACAATTCAGTTTGTTAGGCATCTTCGTAAAAAAGCGTTGGATATATATTGTAGGAAATTATTTTTGGTGTTTGATTCTCAGAAATACACTTAATACACATAATTTGTTTCGTTCAATACATTATATACATTATTTCTTTCTTGTAGACCAAATGATGGCCAGCCAGTTTATGTGAGAGAGCGACGGAGGAGGAGAGTAAACCGAGATCCACCACCACCACTACCGCAGCCACCAGCTGCACCAGCACCACCACCATCACCACCACCATCACCACCACCATCACCACCACCATCACCACCACCATCACCACCACCATCACCACCACCATCACCACCACCATCACCACCCCCACATCCAGCTGCACCAGAGCCACCACAACCACCACCAGTACCAGCACCACCACCAGTACCACCACCACCACCAGAACCAGCACCACCACCAGAGCTAGCACCACCACCACCACCGGAACCAGCACCACCTAGGGAGCCATCACCACCACTGGCGCCAGCACCACCAAGTGTAACTGGACCACCGCTACCGCCACCACCACCACCACCATTAGCTGCACCACCTGCAGCTCCTGTTGCACCCGCAGCAGCTGAGCAGTTCTATGTTATTCCGTATGTATAACTTTTTTTCTGCGAATTTATCATAATTATAAATTTCTTTTCGCGCGTTTACGTGATGCAACGAGTCTCGCTAATTTGACTCAACCTACTACACTTTTTCATGAAAACGCATTCGTGCGAGTTTTTAATCTATAATACAGGCCTCAAATTGCTCTCACAGAGCTTCTATTCTACGATTGACAATTTTTTCCCCTTTCACTAGGCTGGATCCACCGGAAGACTTTCAGCCTTGGCTTGAAGTAAGTTTAACGTATTCTCTTTGTTAATGCTTCTGACTAAATTTTTATAAATAAAATGAATGATGTATTTAAAACTTATCCTTTATTATTTAGCGCACACCGTTATGGTTCAGGAGGTACCTGGATGCAAGGGAGGATCGGATTCGTGCATTGGAGACTCGTGTTGAGGTACATTTATTTTTAACAACTATTCCTGAAAGAAGGCATCCACGACTCTCAGATTCTTTATAAACATAGAAATAAGGTTGAAAGGGTTTTAGGTCAATTATAATTAATCAAAGCATTTAATCAACGGGATCAAAAGACAATTAACATCGTAGCGACAAAAAACGTAAACGTAATAACGTAATTTACGCGTTTAAGGATGTTTTGTTACTTCATGTGAGGATTAGTACACAGTAGAAAAATCGCTTTCTTCATTCACTTTTCAACTTTGGATGGAACCTTTAACCCCAATTTTTGCTAGATATAATAGGCTGTGCTAGAAAAAAACTCGACTAATAGTTTATTTTTTTGAGGACCTTAGTTTAGCATTTTTTCACGGCGTTACGGACGAAAATCAATTTCAATCTCTTAGCAAATCGGTAGAAACTTACGCGCTTCTTAATACTGCAAAATATTTAAGATTCCTTTAGCAGTGGAGAATTTTGTCGCTTTGGTGAGTGACCGCGCAGAGTACGTGTTGCTTTTTTAATGCGATTTCGGATTTTGCGGAATTTAATTTATTTTGACTTAAAATTGCGGCAATTATTTTCGCGAAAATATCTCTCTTGTGCGAATAGTTCCAGAAAAATTTGCAACCTTGCCCATTTTAATTTGATTAAAAGCGTATGATAACGCAATAGCTACAAATAGCAGTCCCTATGCACGCCAGTTAAAAGTTACTTGAATGTCAATTACATGCTCCCGAAGGTAAAAACGCTTCTTGGAACACGGATAGGAAAAAAGAAGTATCCACAAATGGTTACTAGAGACACTAAAATATTTCTTGTTATATGTCTTGAAGTCATTAAAACATGCTATATATTTAATGACATGTCTTTTGCTGCAGAAAAAGTTGCTTTAAACTGATATTGTAAATACTGATATTGCTTTACGCTGAAAAAGGTTTCGGCACGATTCGATGTTTAAGTCTAAATGAACTCCTTTTTCTTACTTAGGCAATAGAGCAAGACTTTCAACGGAGGGATCAAACCAGGGCACGCCTAAGATCTGTTTCCAATTTATGTTCTGCCTCCTCATCCTCTACCTCCTCGTCTTCCTCGTCTTCAACCTCTTTGTCTTCCTCTGCACCTTCCTCATCGTCCTCTTTGTCCTCATCTTTACCTTCTTCTTTGCATTTCTCACTTCTTCAAACACCTCCATCCACTTCTTCATCCACTTCTTCATCCTTCTTGTCTTCATCTTCTTCATCATCTTTTGTGTCGTCAACTCCTGCTGTGTCATTGTTGTCTCCACCGTCTGTGTCGTTGTCGTCCTTGTCTTCGTCTACGTTGCGTCAGTCTTCTCACCGTCCACAATTGCATCCATACTTACGACACCATCCATATTCGCCTCCATATTCACCCTTACGGCCACCCACAATTCCTCCTCAACATTCCACCCCATTACTTCCTACACTGCGTCAATTTCGAACTCATTCACACGGTGGTGGTGATTCAACAGTGGCATCGATATCGATGCCGCTGCCGCCACCACCACCACCACCACCATCGCCGCCATCGCCACCATCGCCACCATCGCCACCATCGCCACCATCGCCACCATCGCCACCACCGGTCGGTTGGTCAAGCATTAAGGGACCTGCGTGAATGGGTCAATGGATTTTGGAGGCGGTAAATTATTACATTAATTAATTAGGATAATAAGAAATGGTGGTTTATATTTTTTTCTTGTTTTACTTTGAGTGCTATTGGATGTTTTACTAATACCTTGCAATTTGTTCTTATGTTTGAGAAAGTACGCATCCTTACATAAAGTTTTATACTGTAGTACAAATGCTTTGATTTGTTCAAGAGTTTGCAGTAAGAAATTCATGCACATCCGCTATGCAGGTTTATGCAAGCAGATGTCTAACATGTTTAGTTTACGCAACACTGAGTTGCTTATCACTTTAATCCTGCTGTCCTGTTCAAACTGACTGCTGACTTACCTATCTCCGTCAGAGCTTCATGACATGAAAAAGATCATGCATTGCATTTACAGTATATCTAATTACCGTTTAATACAGATGGTAACACACATCAGAGGAATGCTTTAACTATTGTTTTTGTTGTATTAACATATTGAAGATTTTTTTGCTTACTTCTGCATTATCAGCTAGAATCAGATGAGAATCATATTTTTTATTGTGACAAAAGATTTCAGTAAAAAAGTAATTAATGTATTCTGTTCTAATCATGTTAAATATTGTTTACTTGCCTTAGCTGTTACTATATAAGGGAGAGAAGGTAAAGGGGAAGGGGACAATTTCTTCTCGTTCTATTATCTTCTGTTTTTGTCTTTTTAAAAAGTAATTGAATATTGGGCGATCCAAAGCATGTGCTAAATTAATAATACTGATATTTTTATATAGTATTTATAAAATCGGTGAATTTGCGACTATTAACTAAAAATGGTAAAAATTTTCTGTACAAAAAGTCTGTTTTCAAAATCGGTCGAGAAAACAAGCTTTTGATTCATTATCTTAAACAATAAAAACGAAAGTAATTCTAGTGCTTTGAATCCGGGTCTCTGTCCTTCTCAGATGCATTATGAAAACAAGATCTCCTCTTAAGTGTTTTATCAAATGTTTTAAATCAATGATACATGATGCATTGACATACGTTTTTTACATTTACACAGTTGAGAGGTCAAAGCAATAAGTTTTTTTTTCATTTCTTTATATAGCTATACTTTGAGTGAATTTTCTTAACTTTAATTTCTCTTTTTTAAAAATAAGTCTTTCAAAAACGCCGTGTTCAGTTGTTGATTGATATGTTATTTTTGTTTTTCAGCTTTTGATTGTTGAAAGTGCTTTTTTCCGTCCGGTACAGACGATGTTTATAAATTTACCAATAACGAAACGCATCACTTGCTTACTTCCTACAATTCCAGACACAGTATTACAAAAGATCATTGAACCTTATTACTTAGGCAGGGTTGTGGATCGAGTAATCAACGTAAAAATGCGTCGCACTCTCTGTAACGTCTGCAAGAAAAGCACAAAATATCTTAATTTACAGGCGCGCTGACGTCTGCAAAATTTAGTACCCTTTCATGTTTTGGAACTAACTAAATAATTTGATTAAAACCAAATAAAAGATCCGGTGTGAAAAATACAAGTGAAATGCGACAAGTTTGGCTGTTTGTTAGAGACTGTTTCTCAATTGTTTGTGGCTACAAGCTTTTAATTTCTCCCTCCTTTGTAATAATCTATGTTCAGAATTGTAGTTAGCTAAGTTAGGTTCAAAAGATCAGTGGCAAACAACATGTTTTTCGTCCTTCTTTTCAATTTCTCTTCAATTGTTACAATTTCTTTAATGCCAGGCTTTCTTGTTCGCTTTTTACTTTCTTAAGATCATTCTACTCCAAGAAAGAGTTTGAACTTCAAGTGTTTTTTTATTCTTAATTAGAAGACTCACTCTCAGACAATAAAATGTTTTGACGGACTTTGGTAAAACTTCACTGGCTCATGATGCAAAAAAAACTTATTTCTTATAACCGCATAAAAATATTGAAGAGATACAATTTTGATTTCAAATAAAGAGGAAATGCTGTTTTATTTCTTGTTTCAACTTTCTTTTTAAAATAATGTAAGTTTACTGAACTACACTATCTTTTAACTTAGGTATTCAAGGTGAATGTACCCTGGCTTATGATATTCGTGTCTCAGTTATATTGTCATGCCAAACTATATTATACAAATTTTGTACCTGAGTTGTCAAAGGTGAGAAAACAAAAATTACAAAATAGAGAAATTGAAATGAATGAAGATGGGCCTATTTCTGATTCTGCGGTATAAAAAGCAAATGAATTTTCTTTGGTAGTAAGGCTCACAGATGGTCGAAAAACGAAATTTGGAACAGGGAAAAGTGACTTAAGATCAAGAAACTTCTGTAATTAATTTTTGTTGAGGTCTTTATTCATTTTAAAAATCAATTTTTAATTGTCTTGATTTTTTGAGTTTTAACATATTATATTTGTCCATATTTGTTTTATATATTCTAATAAGTTGTGGGAAAGTATAACTGGAACTCAAGAGATGTTTCTTTATAAAAATGTCAAAAATTTCCACGTTTCATTAGTAAGGACAATAATTATTTTTTATCTTTGGTTACAAAAACAGTTATAAATTGTATATCCTATAACTCATCAACCGTTTTGCATAGTAAGATACCTCTATTCTTTAAAAAGGGGGCAAACGAAGTTAGGCTGCTTTGATGTAAACTCATAAATACTTGATAATGTGAAATTTTACAAAAATTTGCTAAAATGAATTATTGTCGACGCATCAATTTAGTTGCATTTCAAACTTAGTACACTCCAAAATGGTTATAGAAAAACATTCTTTTTTATTTAAATTAGTATTTTGAAATTCAAAATACGTTCCAACTTGTTTTGTATGGTGGACTAGTAAAAAATGGGAACATTTCTTATTCTTCACCAAAATTTAAATAAACTACATAGCAACAACAATATCTACTTTTCTTGTCATTTATCAGGAGGTTTCCACCATTTTCGGTCTGTTTTAACACCTTTCAATGGCTACATGATACACGAAGCCGTCTTAGGAGAGTATACTAAAGTTCTGCAGATTTGATAAGAAGTTAAACAACTTAGCCAGTTTATAAATTTACGACGAAAGTATTTGATGGCTTACGGATAAAAATCGTATTTCATTAATCGATCAAAAGTTCTTCGTCAAGCATGCCATAAATCCAAAAGCTAAGCCTATTTTATCTCAAAAAAACCTTTGTAAGTATTTCAGTTTTACATATTTAAAAAGATTTTATTTTCAATCATTTTATTGCGTGAAGGAGTTACTTTTTTTCCAAACAATAACTAAAAAAGAAAAATTTTTGTTCGTTTAAAGCGACTGCATACTCCATTTGTTCACTACCTACTGATAACCGTGAGTTGTCACGCAGATTATAATCGCGTCAATCTTTTAATTTAGTCGTATGCTTTCATATCCTAATCAAATAAGCTGGAGGGAGGGCGTTTTTTACACTAGTGCACCATCTGTAAATAAATTAGAAATTAAATACTACAAAACTAAGTATTTTCGTAAAGTTTGCAATCGCCAGAAAAGAAATCAAACGTTATCTTTTGCGATGTTATCTTCTGATAATATCAGTATCTTGAGATGATGTCGTCAATACACTATTAAAAGTAATTCAGATCTTTTACCACAAATGTCATGCTGGTGTACATCCACCTTAAGTATTTTTACTTTAGTACCGGAGTTAGGTTTTCCTCTGTACGTGTTAAAGGCTTGTGTCCTCGTGTCTACAAGTTCTTGTTTGTTTCATTCAAAAAATTCATTGTTAAGGATTTTTTATGTTTGCAATCTTATTTTATTAATCATTTTTAGAAATCTGTTTATCGATAATTCTTCCATCCTAAATTTGAAAAACTATTGGATTCTGGATGGTGTTTACGATTTCGATTAATTTTTGTACGGCTGGGCTTCTGTTTTATAAAAACTTTACGAAACAAGAACTGGAGATATCTGCGAAATTGCGTCATACAAAAGACGCGTTAAAATTGATTACAAATAATTTTAAAAAAAGGGATGTAAAAAAAAATCAAAAAAAAATATGACTAATGTCAAAATTTCAAAAAAAAAAATTAAACTAACAAAGAGACTGAAATTAAGTCGTTGAACACACAAAATTCAGAAAAAAACTTTAATTCGTTTTTGGCATACATTATCAGTAGTATTTCCGAATAACATTTTTGTCTCGTTAAGACATCAGAGGTTCCATTCGCAACGAAGGTACTTTTCAAGTCAAAGGTAGAAAAACATTTTTTAAGGGGGCTCGCCCTAACATGGTCCAGTCTGTGTTTCGTAAGCTTATGGCATTTCTCGATATCTGGATTTCCCAATGAACTGGACGATAAAACGAAAAAAAGTAGGTAAGTGGAAGAAAATTGAATTGATATAACTTGTTATAAAAAGTTTAACGAGAAGCAACGAGTTAATGTCTGTATACTGAGTTACTTAGAAATCCTTATTAACCAAATCAATGAAATATCGAAGAAAATCTTTCTCCACATCATTCTCGCGAGCTAACGGACAAGAACTCCAGTACATAGTATAAAAAGTTTATCAGCGTTAGGTTTGACATTTTCTTTCGTTTGAGGTACAGGTATCGAGATTTGGCAAACCAAAAATATCTTCACAAAAGTATAAATGCGTGAATTGTACATATTAATCATATTTATTCATTTTGCGTAAATAATGATTTCAAAATATGTTATATAAATCTTAATATTACAACAATTTTTAAATATACGTTGTTTTAAAAAAAGCCGTCAACGACCATATTTTCCACGCAATTTTTCGACGCAGAAGACAGCTGTTTCTGTAGAAATGAAAATTTGACGTAACGATGAAACTTTGAAATTTCACTGTGTGTGTTATGTTTAGAGAAAGCTAAAGAATTGACAGACAATAATTACAAAAGTGTTTTAAAATCTATAAAAAAGTTTATTATATAAAAATTGTCGATTGGCCAAAAAGTTCCTCAAATTTCGGTGATCTAGTGGCACGTCCATCATTAAAAAGCCTTCTGATTTTTATAAAACTACAAAAATAAAGTCAGTCAGTGCAAAAAATTCAAAAATATCAGGTAGTGTTATTCACATTCTTTTCTATGAAAATGTAAAGTCCATTCACTAGTGAAAAAATGCATCCACTGAAATATGTCGTGGTGACTGGTTGGACAAATTTACATCAACTAATGCCAAGCCACATCTTTTTTCGGAAAACTTCGATTTATTTAAATGAGCTTCCGGAAAAGCCTACAGAAACAGAAGTATTTACTGAAACTCTTCGGTGAAAAACCATTTTCTTTAACTTTAAATTTCTTCTTAAACAAATTTTGTTGCCGTTGTTTTTTATAAAACCACACGTGTCATAATTATAAATTTTACACACTACCATAATTCGTAAGAAAACACGCTTTTAAGTATTAGAACAGGAAGAATTATTGGTAAACAGGTGATAATTTTTTTCTGTTTTGGCACTTTTAAAGAAATATTTATTTTTTTATATTGCGTTGGATTTCTTGTAGTCTTAACATTCAAGAATTTTTGGTCAACAAGAGCAAGAGCTTAATATGCGTATAAAAGAGAGGTTTTATTATTTATATTCGCTGCAATAAATCTCTTTATCTGTTTCATTGAAGCATCTTTGACAGACTGGTATATTACAAGACGCTGTACAGGAGTAAATGCAAGATTAATACGCTAAGTTAAAGCATTGTTGAACTAACTACACAGACGTGACATCTGCGTGCATCCACCTCTTTAGCGAGGTGCATCATTTTCTTGTTACATAACTTACTGGGCAAATCATCACATTTGTGTCTCAATACAAAACTCTATGCAGGGATGCAATGCTTTTCTCCTGCATAAGAATAATAGCAATGGTATTAATAAAATGTTTAGTGGTACTCATTGTAAAATGGTTAAAAGTATAAATCACCATAAGCTTGACCCTATTCGGTCCGGGTTTCTCAAACATATTATGATTGAGGGTTATTTGAATCATACATGGCACTTGCAGTATGTTATGAAAGAAACGAAATACTTCGCTTATTTCAGCATTTTTGTGACATTACAAGTTCGAAATTTGTCCAAAATACCAATATCTGCTTAAAATTCACTTACTTGAGTTGTAGAACGAATATTATGATTCTATTTATAGTTTCTGGAATCTAAATGAAAGTTATTTAAGTGATCTTCCGGTTTTTACATAACTCGTTTCCAACCAATAATTTCTAGAATTATTTGAGGATAGTCCTATAGTAATATTACATTGAGTATGTGAGTTATTCTTAAACTCAACCACTAAATAAATAATGCCATGAGTCACAAATAGATAATGCGTTTTCAGAAATCTTAGTTATTTCATTTCTCAAATCAGCATTGTTACACTATGTAATTCCTGTTTTAGTTTTAAATTTTGATAATTGTTTACATCAAGGTTGTGCAAACTGATGATGTTGTCGAACAGCCATAGTTTCATTTAACATATCGGATTTTGTCAATAGTTTTGGAGAATCTATTGTTGCAATTAGTTAAGGTGGGATTTTTAAGTGGAATGGTGGAGTGTTTGCTTGAAGTTGTCTTGAGCTCCATTTGATGCGGTTCATGAAAGAAGCGGCAATTCTTTTAGTAAGTAAGTAAATAGGTAAGGGCTGTAGGTATTCAGATAAATTTCTTTCTCCGAAGACCATCTTTTGGCTCCACAACCAAGCAGACAACTGTTTCGGGTCTTAGTAACTAAACTTTGTAATTGCTTGGAATCCATGTTCTCATTTTAATGCCAGATTATTTCATTGACAATAAAAAGAGCATCATTGTCTTGGGAGTTTCCATCTGGCCATTTTTCGCATATAGTGCATCGTGTTACCGATAATTTCTTTGGTTGGAGTCATCTTCATCCAATTTGTCTTTTTCATAAGAAGTAGGCTCTGTTTTAATGCTGAGTTGTTGTAACTCGTAAACTGGGGAGCACAATAGGTACATAATTTAGTTAGTTCAATACGCACTTTATTATAAATCACATGACGTCATTTCATATAGTAGTCTTGCAGGTTTTTGTTTTATGTAATCTTATATCAAACTAAAGTCACAAATTGATGAATTCTTTACTTTTTCTCTTTTTTACATATCTTATTCAATTGTTGAATGATTAGTTCTAATTCATCGACCTTAACTATGTTCGTTGATGGTAATTCCAAAGCTACTTCCTAATCCTTACCGTCAAGGGATGGTGCTAGAGCTGGATTTTTTAGTTCGGCCAAGAGTGGTCATTTCAATCCATAAAGTCATCAGTTTCTTCCAATCATCATTAGTTTTTCATTTTAATAACAAAGAAAAAGTTTTGTTGTAAGAAGCACTGGTCATGATAGAAAGGTTGTAGATCGTTTTATTGATTTTCCTCTACCCCCATGAAATTCATATTTTACATCGTTGTAAACAGAAAATCATTCTCTGCCACCTTGAAAATCATATTTTACATTAAAATAAAATAATCTCTTCCACCAAGAAATTTTTTTTGTTATTATTAGCAGAAAATCACACAGTGCCACCATGAAAATCATATTTTATATTTACAGAAAACCACCCTCTGCCACCAAGAAAATCATATTTTACTTCATCAACCGCAATCAGCTATCAATACCGCAACTATTTTGAACACAACTCTTCTTTAGTTAACCTCATACAACGTATTTCACAGTTTTTATCAGTTTCTTGTAAGAGATAGTAATAATAAGGTATTGTCTACCTAAGCACTTGACATGCAGGTGTCTAATAGATAAATATGGAAAGTTAGTAAGTATCACATCCATGCAGCACAGCAACAAAGAGTTATTACAAATAAACGGCAGGGGAGGCGGAATCCGCCTCCCTCTCCAATACCTTCACCCCGGACCGAATAGGGTGAAATGGGACGGTGTTTACTCCCCATGTTTTATGTTTTATGTTATTTGTTATATGTTTTATGTTCCATTTTTAACTTCTATTTTCTTCTTTCTTCTTTATCTCATAGCTGGTGAAAAAACCCTGCGCTTAATCTTTTTACTGTTGCCTACTACATATACATTATTTGAACCGTTTTTAATATTATAAACTCATATATTACATTATTTCTTTCCGATACGAAAATCATTCTATAAGATAAATCTCTCTACACTGACAAAACAATGATTTTCTCTAAATTAAAAGTTTTTCTTTGACTTACATTGTTTTATGCATGAAAAAATAATTACTTCAAATTAGCATTCTGATTCATTTATTTCGTCAGAAGTAAAGTTATTTATCTATCCTATATTTTGTGCACCTTAACTGATACATTACAAAATAACACTTTTATGCAAGAAACACAAAATTTGCGTAAAGCCTTCATGTTTTCTATTTTTTTGTATTTTTCTTAAATGTTTCTAATTCGTCTTGGGACTCAACCTCATTTGTCGAGCGAGGTTTTGACTTAATAAGACTGGAGAAACATCTTCGACTTGTTTGCAAAAGGTTGAATTTTGTAGAAAAAATGTTCCTTAAAAGTTTCATGAGTATTAAAGCATTTAAGTACCGAACTTTAAATTTTAAATACTCATCTTTGAAATATAATTTTACCATAATGACAGCACGCTTATTATTCTCGTTAGTGACGACTGAAATTTGCTATCTATTTCAACGTTCAACCTTAAATATAATTTCTCTTTGCGCCCGATCTCATTAAAGGCAAACTTTTTATCTGTTATATTTTTTGCGTATCTACATTAACTTAACTTTAACGACATTATAACCTATTTACCTGATCCTAATCAAGATTTTATCTAAATAATATTTAAGTATTCAAGGATAAAAATTCGGTATCAAAAAACGTCTTTTCTTCTAAACTCGTCTTTCTAGTTTTACTCTGCACTCGCTTTATTCATTTAAAAAGATTCTGAATAATCTTTTTGATCAATGAGTTCTTTTCTTGCAAAGAAACTTTATCTTTATATATTTTCCGGAAAATCAATTCTGGATAATTAAAATTTCATTGTCAGATACTTATCAATTTATATTGATGTCCATAAAAATCTTATTTGTAACAAATTTTATATAGAAGTAGAGCAACTTTGTGCATTGCTACTACAGTAATTTCGTGGCAATGAGATTCAATTTGCAGTCCGCAGAACTGGCAATTTGAACGTAACCTTGTACAATCGGTAATCTATCTTACATCAGAAGTTACGAGACATCTTTATATTTACTAAACCAGGGTTTTATCACCAGCTATAATGCAGTGGTGGATTTAGGAATAGCGAAATTACAGCAAGATACATATTTGGTTAATCGAATTATCACTCTCGATATCACTGTGACTAGCAAAATCAATATTACTTTCTCCAGTACTAAAGTTTTTCTTTAATATCCTGGATCCAGCACTGCACTTTTCATCTTTCTCACAATCTTTTCCTTCGTGCCTGGACTGATCCAGTTGAAAGAAGCTCTCAACTCCGCTAGAAGTTTCCAACGTTTCCGTGATCCTTCCAATGTGCATCCAGAAAATCTGGTAAGACATAAATAGCATTTTTGTCTATGGGTTGAGACACGATAATATTTATAAAAAGTGCTAGGAATCTTTGTTCCTTTAAACATGTTTTTAAGCATATATTTTTTCTGAGTATGTTAAATATCATCTGTTTTTTCATTTTAGTGAACCGGTGCGTGTTTTGGCTAATCCTGACTGTCAACATGGACTGCTAATGCTGTTGCTGGGTAGTATGATTAGAAATACAGTTGCCGCTCGATATGTGGAACTCGTCATAAGTTAAACCTTATATAAGTGGAACCATGTTCGCAAGTTCCTTGCATTGGTTTTTTTTCGAGCTTTTATAATTTCCTTAGATAAATGAAAACTAAATGAGTAAAAATTTAGTTCGGTGGATTTGGTTCACGGATTTTTTAGAACTAACAGTTTTTTTTCTGAAGACAACATGTCATCCGTACAGGCATCAAAAAGAAAGTTTTTTAACTAAACTTTTGTTTGAGAATTAAAACGTCTTTAAAGACAGAATGTTCAAATAATTAAAAGAAAGTAAGGTGTCCTCCAAAGAATTAAAGTCGCTATGTTTAATCTGTAAATTTCCCATCTGTATTTTTCACTTTCGATATATTTGGATAAGTGAAACGATCGCTAAGTGAAATCATTTTTGTGTTTCTATGAACGTTCCACTTATCGGGCGGCAACTCTATTATAAGAATAAATGTAATAAATATAAATTCAATAAATATAAATTCAATAAATATAAATTCAATAAATATAAATTCAATAAATATAAATTCAATAAATATAAATTCAATAAATATAAATTCAATAAATATAAATTCAATAAATATAAATTCAATAAATATAAATTCAATAAATATAAATTCAATAAATATAAATTCAATAAATATAAATTCAATAAATATAAATTCAATAAATATAAATTCAATAAATATAAATTCAATAAATACAAATTCAATAAATATAAATTCAATAAATATAAGTTCAATCTTCTTTTATCTTTAATTCTTAAAGTTCTATTTAAAATTTCACAACTTATTCTCTCCCTTCTTATTTCTTTTTTTAGATTTTCAATTAGAAAATCTTTATCCCCCCTTTTTATTATCCCATTCAGAGCAATTTTCCCACTTTTGCGATATTGTGCCAGTTATCAGATTGAGTACTTTGTTAGCTTTCACTGCCACATAACGTTTTTTTTTCATTGGCAATTTCTTCTTTGGTCATCGCAAAGAAAATGTGTGATTTTAACTTTGTAGTTCAAATGCAAAGTTGACATATAAATATAAGTGAAATCATTCTACACCGTAAACGTTTTCACATTGTTAGCATCTTTTTTCCATATTAGACAATTGTTGAATACCATGTCGATGATATATTAAAGTAAGGATGGATTCCAGGCCGACTGGATTCAATTTACTATCAGTTCTGTTAATAGGGCCAAGATGAAAATGTAGATTTAAAATTAAGTTAGTTGCATCATGTTCTTTGTTAATATCATTATTACTATTTCACAACCGTGAAATGAACTTTGTGCAATTTGTCTTGGAAAACCTCTGATAATGCCTGAATTTGACAACATAATTTTGTATATCGCCTCAGCCCTTTTGGTGTGAAAAACATGATAATTCTCTAATTTTTAGAGTGGTTAGATCTCTTTGTTACATAACATTCAGTGGCTGTCTGCTGAATTTTAGAAGACACAAACATGATATGCCACAGTAGAGATAGAAAGTTCTTTCCCTTGCTATAGCTCGTTTTTGTAGGTTGTGAATGTAAACTATAGGATTTTTTAAGTAATTAGCTGTTTTAATTCCCAACAACGACTCTGATTGTCTATTTAAATACGTTTTTAGGTACTACAACGTTGTTTTAAATAAACCTAAGATGTTCTTCCTTATGCTTATCATCTTTGTTGACTTTTGTGATGTTTTTTCTGTAAGCTTAAAGACCGAGTACATATTCAGTTGCTAAGTGAAATGTGAGCTACCTTGAAGGTGATATAATGCAGTTTGGATGACTGAATTATAATTAACTCGAAATTTCTTAAATGGTAGTACCCTTTTCAGAACTTAATTCTTGATCGATCCATGAATTGACTTCGACTTTCCTTTAAGAGAAATGACCGAGCCTGCTAATTGTGACTTCTCTACTTCAATTGCTCTTTTATGGTCTAGAATATTTCTCAATTTGAGGTGTCATCTACGTTTACAGTTCATAAATTCATAAACCAAAGATTCATTCTAATTGTTCATAAATTATAATATTATATATATACCTATGTAATTTAAAATTAGTTTTAAAGAAAATAATAAAAAAACGCAATTCTTACCACTACACTGCTGCGATATACTTCAGATGTCTGGCTTGTAAAGATTTCTTGGTTTGCTCAAATCCTCCGAAACTCTCTCACATACTCTGGAACTTCCTCACATCATCTGAAACTCTCTTGCATCCTTACCCGTTCTCGGATTATGAGGGGTAAGTTGTATTCGTGCATAATAAAAATATATTTTAAACAATTTGCGAAAGGAAGAAACGTTTTTCCCAGCAAATTTTTCTATTTTCACAAATGTTAACCCTATTCATCCCGAGACGTAAAGAGAGAGGCGATTGTAGTGGTGAAGGTTGGGAGGGAAGAGTCATGCCGTACCGCCGTGACTTATTATTTGTTGTAATCGTAAGTCATAGAAGTTGGTACAAATGTAGAAATACAAGTTTTTTTTAAGACCCGTTGTTCGGGGTATATCTTTCGTAAAGGATTAAAAATATTTTCTTCTTACTTTGAATAAATTTCACCATAATCAATTAAACTAACAATGAGTTTTATTCTTCATTCAGTGCATTTTTGTCAGAATTGAATTAAAATTAATAATTTCACATAGCCCCAAACCTCAACAGCTATTACCCAAAATGATGTAAAGCAACATCAGAAATTCCTGGGGTCGTCAATGAGTGTGTAACGCAAGGGACGCAAAATATTTACTACGTATGATTAGGGTTAGCACTTAAGTATTGATTGTTCTTTCGACATCTAGAGTTCCTGATTTTATGAAGTTTTATTTCAGCGTTGCGACACCCATTCCTCCCACAATAACAACAACATCTGTCAGCTTATATGTTCTGCATTGAGGTATGTTTATATTCTTCCAAATTAGCAAGGCTTACTATTTATTTTGTATACTGATATGAATTGCACCACCTTTTCTTTCGTTTACAAAGAGTGATTCGTCGGGTTGTTTTTAACGTGAGTGAATTTCATCTCCTCTTTTGCTGTTGTTTTAAAAAGTGATTCCAATCCCCTTTTTTATTGTTGTTGTTGTTTTAAATACAGGTAGATTTCTATCCCGGTTGTTTTTATTATTGTGCAGAGTGAATTACATCTCCTCTGAGTGAATTTATCTCCTCTGGGTGAATTTAATCTCCTCTGGGTGAATTTCATCTCCTCTGCTTTTTTAAAAATAACATTTATCTCCTCGCTTGTTGTTGTTTTTTACATAAGTGGATTTCTATCCCTTCTATATTTTAGTTGTTGTTCAAAGTGAATTCCATCTCCTTTGTTTTTTATAATTGAACTTATTTCCTCAAGTTGTTATTGACGTGAGTGAATTTGATCTCCTCTTATGTTGTTGTTTTTTAAAAGTGATTCCAATCTCCTTTTCTGTTATTGTTGTTAAGTCGATTTCTATCCGGTAGATTTATATTATTTTTTAGAGTGAATTACATCTACTCTTTGTGAATTTCATGTCCTTTGAGTGAATTCTATCTCCTCTGTTTTTTTAAAAATAAATTATCTCCTTGGTTGCTGTGGTTTTTTAAATTAATAGGTTTCTTTCCCTTTTATTTGATTGTCCAGAGTAAATTCCATCTCCTCTGCTTTTTATAAATGCATTTATCTCTTCAGCTTTTTTAGCGCGAGTGAATTTAATCTCCTCGTTTGCTTACCAATCAATTCTGCTGTCAAAAAAGCGTATTTCGTTGTGTTTTATCACCAAAAAATCAAATTATATACAAAAAATATTATATATTTAAAATATTTTTGTCTTATGTTATATGTTTCAATAGGATTTAGTTAGAGTAGAGCGATGTGTGGTGAGATTGGAGTAGAGTGACGTGCGGTGTGATAGGTTTGGAGGTCGATAGGGTAGGATAGAGTAGGAGGAAGGATAGGGGTATATGTGGGGGTAGGATTTGAGGTAAATGTGGAGATACGGGAAGTGAAGGAATTATAATGTCACAAAATTTCTTCGTACGTAACAATCATAAAAAATTTCCTTTATTATTTGAAAAAAAAATTAAAATAGAAGCTCAAAATATTATAATATGAATTTCAAATATTATCGTGTCATTATATATTGGAATGGGATTTAGGAGAGCAGAGTGACATGTGGTGAGATAAGGGTAGAGAGGTAAATAGGTTTTGAGGTCAAAAGGGTAGGGTAAGATGTAGGATAGGGTAGGGGTGTAGGTGGGATAGGGGTATGGCTGGGATAGGGGTATGGCTGGGATAGGGGTATGGCTGGGATAGGGGTATGGCTGGGATAGGGGTATGGCTGGGATAGGGGTATGGCTGGGATAGGGGTGTAGGTGGGATAGGGGTATGGCTGGGATAGGGGTATGGCTGGGATAGGGGTATAGCTGGGATAGGGGTATGGCTGGGATAGGGGTATGGCTGGGATAGGGGTATAGCTGGGATAGGGGTATAGCTGGGATAGGGGTATAGCTGGGATAGGATTTAAAAAAGGATAATTATCACAAAATTTCTTTGTTCGCAACAATCATACAAAATTTCTTTTATTATTAAATGAAGCCAGAAAGATCACTTTATCTATTTTGGAAGCCTAACATTTCACAGTTGCAAATGAAATCAGTTTTCATAGAATAGTAATCAATAATAGTCAGTTTAACGTTCTAAATAAAAAAAATATAACCTATACATTTAATATAGTTTATAGTAGAAGTGTAGTTTAATATCTGACAAACGGTCATTTAAAGGCTTTTAGGCACCTGCCTATCAGAATGCCATTTAAAAAAAATCAGTGGACATTTTGCCGCTCGTGTTGTCAAATATGTTTTTCTAATTGAAACGACGCATTTCCAACAAGCTCATGGTAGCGGATATTGTTCTTCAATTAAAGGTAACTCTTCTACTATTATACTTTCTGCAAAACTTACGACAGTGAATTTAGCAATCTGTATTTTCTAAACTTGACTTGCATTTTCCATTTTATAATTGACACTTACTCCTTCGTTTGCGTTGCTATTTTTCTATAATTTGTAGTTAAAATGTTGTAGTTTATATTTTATTAAAAAAATGTTTAGATCAGTAAAAATACACTTGAGTACATCACAATGTGTTGGATGACTGGCAGTTATAAAAATGCTTTTCAAGAAGAATGAACAACATCTTAAATCCGCGCACATTGGTCCTATCCATAAAATGTAAAGGTAACATTTTTTTAACATTGTACAACTTTGTTTCGCTTATCACAATTTGAAAAATTGACACTTGTTGTTTAAAAAATCAGTTATAGTATAAACCCTTTCCATTTATTTAAATAAAGATCTTGGTACTTGCGCATCATGAATAGCATTTTTAAAACCTACAAAAGACTTTATCGTCAGAAAAGCATGCGTTATTAGACGTGGCGCGTTTCTAAATTAAATTTGTATTCCTAAATGTACTTTTGTTTTATTAGATTACCATTCCAGTCGGCTGATGTAACAAACTCTTGTCAAATATACTGTTACTGGAAAATCAAAATGTTGAGCTACGAAAGGGGTGCAAGCACACAGTCGCTTGATTCGACAACCGCCTAAGATATCAATCCTATTTTCATGCTGAAAGTTAGGCAGAATAAATCGATTCGCACGTTTATATTCTCTGCCATGGCTCGGCTGGAGTCTGAACACAATGCCTTCCCCACTTAAGGCAAACGCTCTACCACAAGGCCAATGTTAGACCTGCATGAGTTCTAGTGCATATAGATCTTCTATTTGAGTTACTGAAGTTGTACAAATACAGCAACCGCATAATTATACAATTGCCAAATATATCAATCCTATGCTTATCTTAACTCAACGTAACAAGAAACAATCTACTCTTGAGTAGTAACTAGCTGTGGTGCAACCTGTCAATGTATTTTGCTTCTTTGTCAGAGTACGTGGTATCATTGCAATAATTGAACAATAATTGCACACGGCTGTTACGGTAATTTGACTTCATCTGTGATTTATTTGATGTTGGGTAACCAAAAACATAATCTTGTAGGTAAGGAAGAACGATTTTTACCTATTTAGATCTAAGGTTAGGCTATCCAGATTTTTTAATAACATCTATTAAAAATATTTTCCACAAAACAAATTTTAAAATTTACTAAGTAAAGTTTTTTAAGGATTATAGAAATTTACTCTTCATTTGTGTTTTTATTGTCTAAAATAAAGCATGAATTTATATTTAGTCAAAGAATTGAATATAATTTGTTGCCAGTGAAAATGTCGTACACTTCTGATGCATGTTTATAATTATAGGCCAAAGAAGAAACATGAAACGACAAGAAGAAACTAATGGTTATTCTCAACAATTTATGAAGAAGATCACAATTTCAATGGTTTCCAGAAAAGACAATGTGTTTTTGAGAAGAGATGTTATGTTTTTAATTGTTCAAAGTGCTAATATCTTATTGTACAAGTGCTAATATCTTCGCATCTAATCATGTAATTGT
Organism: Hydractinia symbiolongicarpus; assembly: GCF_029227915.1. Classification (NCBI taxonomy): domain Eukaryota; kingdom Metazoa; phylum Cnidaria; class Hydrozoa; order Anthoathecata; family Hydractiniidae; genus Hydractinia; species Hydractinia symbiolongicarpus. The sequence continues at coordinate 27,277,965 of NC_079884.1, forward strand.
AGATATTTACTGCTTTCCAACGTTTTTTTTATTTTGACAAATAAATTGTTTTGTTTTTTGAAATGACAACCTGTCAATGCAGAAATATTGTGAGTACAAACATTTGTTTGTATATTTTTAATTGCGTATTGACTGAATAATTTTTAAAAGTGTATTATTTTGCTTCTGGTTTATTTTTTGCTGCAAATATGCGATATCATGAGCTATTGGAAATGCCACTTATGCAAATTGTTCTGCAGACAACATAAGAAACACGGCGCGATATTTTCCTCTCTTGTTAACTTTTACGTGTAAGTCATAGTAGAGAATTGATAGCATCATGTTATGGACGAAAAGAGCTAGACTATATTTAGTAAAATATATGCATAGTGCATGGAAGGAGTTAGTTTAAAGTTTAGCTTACGCTTTAATGAATTTGTCATCCATCATTTCATCAGAACTTGTCCTGGTTTTGATTATTACGTACAAATGATATAGAAATGAATGATTTTGTCATTCTTTTAAGTAATTCCCTAAATTACTTGAGCAAATTGCAATTGGGAAGAATTTGATTGAATATATTTTTAAAATAATATAGATTCCCGTACAGCCAACTAGAAGGCGTGTTTCATTGTCTAAATGACATGCCACGCTTTTATAAATTGTTGGAATCAAATATATCGTAAAGCCTACTATTAGGGATTATTTATTGTATAAATGAAATATTATGAGATATGCTTTATGATGTTACAATGTTTTATAATTCTAATTTGGAATATATTTTTATGCCTACCATTTACGAACAAAAATTTTGTGTTAAATTTTGTACGAAAGTCGATAATTGTACGGAGTTGTGGGCATATCATCAAAATGGATAATTTAGTCCTAGTATGATTTTAAAAGTTTGGTTTGAACGTAAAATGGAAATCAATTTTGTTGCCTGTCAACCGAAAGTCAATCAATGTACGGAATTGTGGGCATATGATCCGAATGGGTAATTTAGGCCTCGTTTAATTTTGCAAGATTGGTTTGAAGGCGAAATTGGAAGCGATTTTGTTGTTTAGCAAGTGAAAGTCAATTATTGTATTACATAGCAGTGAGCAGATATTAAATACGAAAGACTCCATTGTGCTATTAGGACGTAAGTATTCTCGTTGTATGGCAACCTAACATCTGCAGCTAAAGAAAGAAATTTTCAAATCGGACTATTTATTTAGACCTATCTCATCAAAATAATCGTGACAGCATCAGCAGAAGGTAAGATACGAAATTGATATCATTTCCTGTAAACCATATCAAGCTCATAAGAAACTTAAAAAACTAATTTTATTTTCATACAAAATAATTTCAATACCTTTTTTACACATTTTTCCAACATGTTTCATATTTTTTGCCTTTTATTTTTATTCTTTTATTAATTTTAGGTCAAATAGCTTCAGAGTAGTTGCAAGTATATGATAAATTCCGCCTTCGCTGTTTGTTACATTTTAACACTTTGCGAAAACCATCGGAAGTTTTGAAGTTAAAACCACGGACATATGGAAAAGAGAGAGAAATAATCAAGATCGTAACTACCAGCAATTAAGAAGCCGTTTTTATGTAAGTAACATGTGCTTCGACCTTCAGCTAACTTAGGAATAGGATATTAGGCTAGATCTAAAATCTTAAACGGTACTAATTTTTCTTGATGTCAGCATGCCCAGTTTTTCGATTATTTAGACCTTTTTTAGTCCTGCCCAATTTGTATTGTTAGGCCATTTTAAGCTCCTACAAGCTGCTTTTCATAAAAATATTTTGCCAAGCGATGCAGAAATAATCGAATTTTTTAGCCGACGTGGAAACACAGTATTTACTGGCATGTTGGTTGGAATTGCTGATCAATTTACATGCTAATTCCAAAGCACAACTCCAAATTCGGAAAAATCACCCGAGTTTAGTAAACAAAATACCACATAAAACCACTAACTTGCTAATTTGAAAAATTTGCTGCTGGTTGTGCATAATATACACGATCATCTATTACATTAGTACCGAAGGCTTACCAGTGACTAGAAATGCCAAATCATGCGAAATTTCGGCTTTCCAAAGAGGATCGTTCTTTTCTCAGAAAGAATGCGGAATACAAGCTAGGTCAACCCATTCTTTTCAGAACAGACTACTTTTATCAAATTTAAAAGTCAGAAATATAATCCGAAATGATGAAACAAAATGTTACGTACGATACTATAATATAGATTTTTGTGATAGTGGTTCTGGTGCCTAACATCTATGCGGAACATATTTTCTTCAGATTATAAAGCAAAATATCTTGTTTTATGTGCTAAAGACATATACCATATTATCTAATTCTACAATCAGTGAAATTATCTCAGATTAGCCACAAATTTAGTGGTAGTGGCGGCAGCGGTGTGTAACGTGTCTTAATTTATCCAATTCTAAAGTCAAGAAATAAACATTAAATTGGAAAGAAAATTTTACGCAGAGTACTATTTATTTGCTTATTATAATTTTGTACCAATTTTTTGTGTTGCTATACATCAATGCAATTTTCGAAATTCTAGAATAAATTGTTTTCAGATTTTGAATTAAAATATCTCAATGAATTACTACTTTGCTAATTGGAAACTTTGGTGGTGCTGGTGGTGCTTAAGACATGTGTTATGTTATCAAATTTAAAAATCCGAAAATTATCTGAGTATACCACAAAACATCACAAAACGTCACTTGAAATATGAACGATTTGTTTATTATAATTTTGTGCCGGTGGTTGTGGTGCTTAACATCAATGCAAGTTTTCCTAATTCTAGAATAAATTGTTTTCAGATGTTGAATTAAAATATCTCAATAATTTTCTACTTTGCTAATCAGAACATTTTGGTGGTGGCGGTGGTGCTTAACATATGTTTTGATTTATTTAATTCTAAAATCAAAGAAATAATATCAAATTTTGAAACAAAATTTTACATAGAATACTATTAATTTGCTTATTATAATTTTCTGCTGGTAGTTGTGGTGCTTAAAATCAATTTGCTAATTTAAAAATTTTGGTGGTGGTGGTGGTGCTTAGCATTGGGTTGATTTATTGAATTCTAAAATCAGAGAAATAATATCAAATTTTGAATTTCTACTTTGCTAAGTAGATATGCGTTGCGAGTGATATTAATTCGTTTATTATATTTGTCTTGGTGGTTGTGGTGTTTAACGTCAATGAAAGTTTTCCTAATTTTAGAATAAGTTGTTCTCAGATGTTCAACTAAAATATCTCAATGGATTTCTACGTTGCTAATTAGAACATTTTGGTGGTGGTGGTGGTGCTTAACATTGTATTGATTTATTCAATTTTAAAATCAGAGAAATAATACCAAATTTTGAAACAAAATTTTACATAGAATAGAATTATTTCGCTCCTCTACCTTTGTGCTGGTGATTGCAGTGCTTAACATCTATGCAGGTTTTCGTAATTCTCAATTATATTGTTTTCAAATTATCAAACGAAATGTTTCATTACATTACTATTTTGTCAATTAGCAAATTTTGTGCTTACCTTTTATCTGAAAGAGTTTTATGGATATTTGTTAATTCATAGCTTAATCTAAAATTTAGTGAGTTGATCGAAGCTCCTAGCCAGCGTGGAAAGGTTCAACCCATTGTTTACTGGGATGTTGGTTAGTACTGCTGGCTAGATTAACTATTAATTCAAAAATATTATGTCGAAATTGAAAAATAATGTGAAAATACGTCCATTTTATCTTATTCAATTCTATAGCCAGGGAAATAAAATGAGCGTAAAATATATAATGCAAGTCGACATCACTTGTTAGAAACTTTTAGTGGCGGTGGCGGCAATACTAAATTTATATGTAATTTTATCTAAGTCCTAAATTAGAAAGATAGAATTATTTTTTAAAGCAAAATTTTACATAGAATACTATTCATTTGCTTATTATAATTTTCTGTTGGTGATTGCAGTGCTTAACATCTATGCAAGGTTTCCTAATTCTAGACTAAATTGTTTTCAGATGTGGAATTAAAATATCTCAATGAATTTCTACTTTGCTAATTAGAACATTTTGGTGGTGGTGGTGGTGCTTAACATATTTTTTGATTTATTCAATTCTGAAATCAAAGAAATAATATCAAATTTTGAAACAAAATTTTACCTAGAGTAAAATTAATTCGCTTTTTATAATTTTGTGCTGGTGATTGCAGCGCTTAACATCTTTGCAAGTTTCCGTAATTCTTAATTAAATTATTTTCAAATTATCAAACAAGATGTCACATTGTATTACTATTTTGTTAATTAGAAAAAATTCAGCGATATGATCCAAGCTCCTAGCCAGCGTGGAAAGGTTCAACCCAGTATTTACTGGGATGTTGGTTAGTACTGTTGACTAGATTACCTATTAATCTATATAATAACACGCCAGTTACGTGTGTCTGTAACAGGCAAAGTGGATGTATTCATTTTCCTTTGATGTTGTCGAAAAAGGCATGTCTAAAATGTTAAATTTTCTGACGTCACGGCGCGACGTCGATAACACTACTTCAACGTCAATATCCTATATTAAATTAATGAAGTCATTACAGTGCAGCTAAAACTTTGAGGCCAAATAACTTGGAAACGAGGTGGTGACGTCAATGATTTTTTGCCGCTTTGGTAACTAGGAACCACCTGGGAACATTTTGGGTAAGTTTCCCAACCCTAAGTCCCCGAATCCGTTTTGGAATGACGTCATCAAAAACCCTTCTGCATCCCTTTGTCAAAAGTACATGATCCTATACGTTTTCTTGATATCAGCCTTTCATGATCTATACGATGAAGACATTAGATATATAGAATTCAGGAAAAAATTTTTTGTGTGTTTTTGCTGGCGTCAACAAATTTTCAAAACCTTATATTCCCTTATACGTTCGTCGAAAACCCATGATCCTATACATTTTACTCATTAGGTTTTAACCTTTACAGCCTACAGGCACCCAATAAACTAAACGTCGCTAATTTTTTTTGTATCTGCACTGCTGATGTCAGCAAAAAGTCTAAAACAACCCATTTTTTTATTGTCCCTTCGCCTAAAAGGGATTTTTCCACTGGTCTTATTGATTAGTGGTTATTTTTACACTATTAGAGAAAATACAGAACATAATACTAGCATATTGCTAATTAGAGCAATGTGCTGGCGGGGGTGCTTAACACATATTTCATATTATCTAATTCCAAAATCATGGAGATAATGTGAGATAAACAAAGAATAAAGTGCATTCATCTTGAAACTGTTGGTGGTGGTGGCGGAGGTGCTCAACATCTGTGTTATTTTATCTAAGTTCAAAATTAGAAAACTTATTCGAAGTTATATAACAAAATATAACTTAGAATACTATTAATTTGCTGTTCTAATTTTTGTGCTGTTGGCTGTGTTGCTATATATCTATGAATTCCGGAATAATTAGAAACTGTTGGTGGCGGTGGTGATGGTGCTCAACATATGCGTAATTCTTTGGAAGCATAATTTGTAGACAATTTTTTTTGATAATCCTAACAAAAAAATTCAGCGAAATAATTGGAGGTTCTAGCCAGCGTGGAAAGGTTCAATCCACTATCTACTGGGATGCTGGCTAGTACTGCTGGCTAGATTACCTAATAATTTTAAATTATAATTCAAAAATTGAAAAATAATAAGAGAGCATGATGCCATCATTAATCCTTAATCAGGTTTCAACTAGTTCAAGTTTGAAGAACAGAATAGTGAAATTTGCATACATATACGAAGGAAAACTTCGTGATATAAAGAAAAATAACGGATATTTTGTCACCAAGTTATTAATGAAAGAGCCATCCGATGACCAGGCTGATAATTCGTGGAATCTTCATCAAATGAAAACGTAGTCGATATAAAGAAAAAAAACAGCGGATGAAATTTGTACGAAGCTGATGATTCATGAAAAAGCCATCCAATCAAAGGTAAGTTTTTCAATATAAAATAATTCAAATGATGACAGGCCTGTCAACCTTCGACGAAAATCCTTTTACAATAAGTGGTCAATCCACTTGTAAGCAATGCAGTAGAAATAAACACCTAAGTAGCAGGTTTTGACCGTAACTCACAGGTTGATATATCAAATAAGCAAAAATTAAAGTTCGTGCCAAAAGAATATCAATAGTTGGGGTAGGTCGCCATTCTTCTATGTAATAAGTTTAATTCTGCTTTGGTGATCCTTAGGTACTAGTTGCTGATAGCGAAAACCTCCTAATTGAAATTAATGGTAAAATAATTGTTCTTTACTAACCTATTGTAAAATATCCTTTAACTTTTACTTAAACTTGAATTTCAGGTTCGTAACGAAGTTGTCTAATTCTCAGCATTTTCGTGTATATTATCTGAAGATATTTAAAAAGTTGACAGCAAGATTATTTGGTAGACCTGTAAAGATTCCAGGTATGAATCAAGAAGAAAAAGGTAACTGATGGGTTGGAGACAAGTGGATTTTCGAGAGAAAGATTGAAATGAACGACAACACTCGTAGTGGTGAGTAACTCACATAGTTCTACTTCTGAAAACTCAGAACTGGTGTAGATGATTACTACCCTAATCACTTTAGGTGAAGGAAATGTATCGGTACTATTTAAATTTTGCGCTAATCAAACAATAAGAACGAAGTACGCGTGCGCGTGTGCTTAGTATTGCGATTACTAGAAAGAAATATTTTTAAACTTTAATTACAGGGTTTAAATTGACTAGTAACTTTTTAACACTCTGGATATCTAATTAACGCGCATTTTTGAAATATTTTTTTTCCTAGAATAAGGTTGCTGAACCAACTAGTATGTATACTGTAGACTGACTGTGTAGTCCAAAAAATTATCAGAATATTTAACTCGGATTCGTACGATATCACTAAGAAAATCAAGAAAGCTATTGCTGATTCATTGAACGAGGTTGTGCTGATGACAACCTAACGTATAAAGCGATCACTAGAAGGAGGTTTAGTTCCAACACACGAGCCAAAAAAAATATTGTCGAAGGTAAGGAACTTTATGCTAAGGCACAGAATCTGATTAAAATATCAGATAGAGAGGTTGAAGGGTAGTAAATTGTCATCAGTCTAACACAATTGTCTTTGATTTAGACCACGAAAAAATGTTGGCCAAGTCAAGGAGGCAAGCGACTTTAAATCGTGTAGAGGTGATAGCTATAAGATTTAGGTCAAGAGCCAGAACAAATAAGAACATCAAAATTTTCATTTCTTACAGATCCAACCTCAAAAATCTGCTATTTTTATGGAAAAGAGGTACATTCTAATACACCTGCCCAAACAAACGAAACATGCATGTAGCTAGAATTCTTTCTGTAGTCAGCTCAAAGCAAAAGATTGGAAAAGCTTTAAAAGGTTTATTCTCCTGTATTTAAACAACAAAATTAAGAAACTCTGTGACAAATAAGGCCGCATGTCAAGGATTGATACTCCTTGACAGAGGGTACTTAGCCGTGAAAAAGAACTGGTACTCCTTCCCTTCCCGTCTTCTCACGTGAAGAGGAACAAGCTTAGAATCTTCTTCCTTTTTCTTTAAAATTGTGTATTTTAAAATGTGCCCGAGAATGATGGAATCAAACAAACGGCTGATGGTTTGGGTGGTGTGGTGTAAAGACGACAACGAGATGAAAAACCTGCCAGCAGACCTTCTTATGTTGCAATTCTTTGACACCTCGTTTTCGAGACCTTGAACAAAGAAAGTATTAACAATTATATTCCAAGTTTCTTTAGGAGAGAGACAGGTGGTCGTCCATGGTAAGGAGTTGTCTATCAGTAAAATGATTCTCTCTCAGTAATCTCCGCAGAAAAATGGTGCACCTTACATATAGCCGTTTCGAATCCAACTTGCAGAGATTCTTTTATTCCTTTATTTGTTTATTCATTCATTCATTCATTCATTATTCTTTCGTTCATTTATTCGCATTCATTCATTCGTTCATTCCTTTGTCACTCGTTTATTCATTCGTTCGTTCGGTCGTTCGGTCGTTCGGTCGGTCGGTCGGTCGTTCGGTCGGTCGTTCGGTCGGTCGGTCGGTCGGTCGGTCGGTCGGTCGGTCGGTCGGTCGGTCGGTCGGTCGGTCGGTCGGTCGGTCGGTCGGTCGGTCGGTCGGTCGGTCGGTCGGTCGGTCGGTCGGTCGGTCGGTCGGTCGGTCGGTCGGTCGGTCGGTCGGTCGGTCGGTCGGTCTGTTGGTTTGTTGCTTTCTTCGATTCGTGTGTTGGTTTGTTGCTTTCTTCGATTCGTGTGTTGGTTTGTTGCTTTCTTCGATTCGTGTGTTGGTTTGTTGCTTTCTTCGATTCGTGTGTTGGTTTGTTGCTTTCTTCGATTCGTGTGTTGGTTTGTTGCTTTCTTCGATTCGTGTGTTGGTTTGTTGCTTTCTTCGATTCGTGTGTTGGTTTGTTGCTTTCTTCGATTCGTGTGTTGGTTTGTTGCTTTCTTCGATTCGTGTGTTGGTTTGTTGCTTTCTTCGATTCGTGTGTTGGTTTGTTGCTTTCTTCGATTCGTGTGTTGGTTTGTTGCTTTCTTCGATTCGTGTGTTGGTTTATTCGTTCGTTTCTGATCTTTTTCGCGGACTCCATAAGAATTTTTTTGCCAACTATTGCTCCCTTCCCAAGGGTAGTTTTTTTCTGGCTTTTAGTTAATCTAATCTAATCTAAGCTAATCTATATGCACAGGCAAGAGGGAATTTATTGCTACGCCGTGATAAACACAACCATGTACTACTGGCTCTGCCACTGATAAACAATATAGCATGTCCAACTTAGCACCTTTTCAGTTATACTTGCTAACATGATGCACTTCAATATATTCTACATTAAGCGGCCGGTTGTTCACAGATTATCTTTTTGACTTATTCTTTTCCTGTAGATAGCCTTCCGAGAGGTAGAAATGCGCTCGGCAAGGGATAGCCAAGTTCTTTAATTGGTTTATTTCAGGTCGTAAACTTCGGCGGACTTTTGTAGTGAATAAAATTATTACACAAAAAACGTAATACAGAGCAAGAAAAAAAATTTCCGTTGTAAAAAATTGTTGGCGTCGGGAACCGGCGGTAAAAACGCTGGTTCAAATCACAAGTAACTGTGGGACCTAAATATGAACTGTGTCATGCATTCAGGTGGCACTTTAGTACAGGTATGGTGTAAATGGAGTAAAGCACACACAATATTATTCTATTTCCTGTATTGCAACTTCGGGTAAATAGAAGCATAAAGAACGACCTGTCGTTAACACTGCGCTGAGCGTTTAGTACGGGTGCATCCATATTAGCGCAATGCCTTTTTTTCTAACTTAGTCACAACCCCAAATACAAATATTTAGGAATAAATAAAGCTAGCTAAAGCTAGCTGCCTTTAGCAGGATGATTCCTCAAATTCACTTTTGTATGTAGCTAAAGCTTAATTTTGCTTAAAATTATACATGGGTATAAATCGTTATGAAATTATTACATAAACATGTGAAAACACACAGAAAAAAAATAATCCTATAGATACAAAGTACTTAGAATGTAAAAAGGAACCTACAAACATGGCATCATCCCTTCCAAACCAAGATAGCCTTGACAAATGTAGCATGTTTCTTCCGGCGGCATGTTAAGGCTTCGAATAACTTGGATTTGTTACTAGGTTATTATGGCTTATTAAACTTCATGTGATTTTTTGTGTCGTGTTGTGCCACCTATTCAAACTAATTCTCGGGGTGGCGCATATCCGGACATAATCGGCCAAATTCCCATAGATAATCTGCCAAAATTCTTGAGAACTAAATTATAATTTCACCTACAAAACCATCTAGCTCGTGTAATTGATATGCTCTGTAACAGCTGGAAAAATAATGAAGAGCATGCCCAGAACGTGATTGTCCTATGTGGTTCGTTCAGTAGATAGTAAAAGATTTATCGATGATTACGTAAAAGGAACGATTATTTAACAAACTTATGCCAGAATCACGCTTGCAGGCACACAACCGTATTCTTTGTTTACATTAACCGTCAGACGTATGGCCTCAGGATGTACCACATTCCGCTCCTCCGTGTAAAAGAACATTTTTAAAAACTAAAGGGTCTAATGGTAACTATGGCGAATATCCCATTTTGTTAAACGCTGCGTCAGTAAAAACATTAAATAGCGAGAAAAAGAGCTGTGTCAACATAAACGATTTTGTGGATTTTTGTTTAAACAGGCCTGAAATGTCACAGCACACTGATTTCAGTAGGGGTTTAGTAAACTAAACAATGCTTAAAGCCACCGACAGGACGGAGAAAATAAAATCTACAGAGCTGTAGCTAGTGGGGAATCTAAATGTATGTATGCGTAGAAGGTAGAAAAACATAAACTGTAAATATTTGCGATATTTTTACACTGACTTCTCTGATAGTTATCTGTACGAAATTCCATGGTCAAACGTCACATTTATCGACCACAACTGGATACGCATCAAGAATGCATCTTATTTGATTTATGCCGATAATACAAGAGTTTTTGCGCAATTCAAAATATCTGCCTATATACCTGGGGGAAATACCTGATACATCAAGTTTTGACAAAAAGAAAGCCCAATATCACGAGGAGATATAAGTAAACTACAACAAAGCTCGAACAAACTGAAACTAAACCAATGTTGTTGTTTAATTTACGACGGGAAAAAGGAGAGGGAATAACACATTGATTTTCACCCGTTAAGTTGCCGCCGTAATTAGTAGCTTATAAGTTGCGGTCGAATGTTATAATTTGCAGCCGCGTATTATAAGTTGCGGCCGCGAGTTACATACTCATAAGTTGCTGCCTTAATTACTTGTTTATAAGCCGTCTTCATACTATAAAATTCGCTGACCCACTACGTGACATACATATTCCATGGATCACATCGACACTGCTTCTGCCCGTGAAACTGGCGGCCACGAGTTATAATTGTAACATGTGGCCGCTAGCTGTAAGTTGCGACCGCGAGTTGTGCCGCGATTTCTACCGAAATTTGAGCTAGAATCTAGTTAGAGTTAGACACGGTAGAGATACAAAGCCTTATCACTTTATCAATTAAGCATAAGTACTTCAGAGTTTGTGGCCTGCAGGCGCAGTATACAGAAACTATAAAAGGTCAGTGTTCATATGGTTGCTATGGTTAAGTATTTTTTTTGGAACAATTCCTAATGGAGGGAATTCGTCACTAAAAAATATTTTCGTTTGCACAAATAAATTTTCGGTAAGAATGGAGTTTTTTGTTATAATTTTTATAAGGTGCAAATGAAAAAAAAGTTTTGGCTGCATGTTTTTTTTTTTTTAAATCCTCAACTTCACATAAATTAAGCAAGTACAATCTGAATTATAGTCCAGGTGGTGTTATAAAACGTTTACTCATTGATGCAAACTTTTCAGAAGCACAAATGGTTATTAAGTCGGAGATGAACTTCCTGATATAAAAAGTTAATTAACCTAACTACTGGTTTTTACATATTTCGTATTATAAAATGCCAAAACTGGACAAAAGTTCCGATTTGTCCCGATTTTTGTGTAAAAGCAAAAAATAGATCGGCATTACGATTTTATAATGATTCCCCTTGATAATGTTAAGTTGTCTGTTTCAAATTTTCAGCATATTCCTAACGAAAATTACTAAATGTCCAATTACAATGATTTCAATTGGAAATTATTAAGATTTCCCTTGATAAACAAGGTTCCCTTTGAATGTAGGCTGTGATAAGGATGCAAAAGCCACGAGACGTAAAGATTGAACTAGAATTTCTAGCAAAGAGAGGGCGAAGCTAAAACAAGTAAAAGGAACAGTCGGTTTTTGAGAACATTAGACTTCATACTCATTTATTGTTCTGTTATGTTGATAAAAAGAGATATTTTAAAAATGTTGTGGCGAAAAATTAGTTAGATTAGCTATAACCGTGCTATATTCGAAAATCAAAAGCTACAAACAAATGCAAATGAGATACTAAGAAAAAAATAGATAAAAATGAAAATTTAGGACACTTTTTCTTTACCCTTTTGGGATCAAAACATATGGTAAAATGAACCTACAGCTTCTTCTTCTTTTGTAGGCAAAAGTACTAAATTTGCTTTATTGAGTCTACTAACAGAACTTTGGTAACATATGTTTTGAATATGAAAGAGAAATTTTAGTTATTTGGTTTATTAACAGTTACTCTGCAATATTAGCAACGCAGCAACTGTAGCATATCAACAATAGGGTACCACAAAAAGCAAAGCAAAAATAGCATAGCAACAATAGCATAGCAACAATAACATAGCAGCAATATCATAGCAACAGTAGCATAGCAACAATAGCATAGCAACAATGGCATAGCAACAATCGCATAGCAACAATAGCAAAGCAACAATAGCATTCCAACACCTATTCTTTTCAACAATCAATTTTAACTATCAATATATAGCAATAGTCCCGGTTATGTCTAAACAATCATATTTAAAAGTTACCACTCAACATCACATTGTGTCTTTAGACAATACTAAAGGTCTGTCGATAGAGGGGCTAATGAATTTAACTAATTTCAAAAAACCGAAATAGTGTGCATATCTTTATGTTTTTTTAAAGAATACAGCGACTTTCGGCAACAATGGCTGACGATTATTCATTGAAATTGGCAACTTCCATGACAATGCCAAGATCCTGTCACTCGTACTTTTACTGGCTCTGTTGAATTAATCGATACAACAAACGGTGTAAAGAACGCATTAAAAATCGGTGTACGTGTGAGCAGAGATGTAAAAATTGTGTTATTGCCACTTGGAGCAAAGGGAGGCACAATTTACCTTTTTGATTTTTTTAAATTTGGCAAAGACGTTTTTCAACTTGATGCAGGTGGCATACTTGAAAGTTTAATTATTGCTAAATACGATTTCGACTATTGCAGATATTCAGTATCTTTGTGGTTAGAGTATCAAATGAAATAATCTAATGTTATTGATATGTAACTTCTAGAGCATTTGTTTAAACAAAAAAACAGGTATTTCTCTTCGAATTTGTAAAATGCCTTGGAATTAACCTTGGCTTTGGTTCCTTGCCTTTCTCTTCTATTAAAGAGGCTGGTCAAAATTAATGGAATACAGAGCGAACCATTTAGCATTACACCGTCTTGTCTTGTGTTACCAGGGAGAGTGATACGCTGCTTTGAGAGATGTTGGTTACATCGATCTAATTCTTATTAACTCACATATATAACCATTTTCAACTTGCGATCGTAAATGTTCCAGCTGTCAACGTGAAATGCCAAGCCAGAATTTTCCCACCAATTTGTGCATCGATTGCAATGAAATCAAACGAGCGAGTATGCATCGAAGATAATTATGATATGTTACGAATTTTTTGAAAAAGCAATAAGTTAAATATTGAACGCTTTAACTAAGTATAATATGTTGTGATCTATTATTTTATATTATGTTATGTTAAGAGGCTTAGCAGTCTCAAGCTGCTTAATGTGCTCTCTGTAATTATTCATTTATCTCCCTGTAACTCGAATCTTCAAGTGGTTGAGGCAAATAGTTCGACCTAACGTTTGCTCGAGTTAAATGAAGTTCATGTTAATTCGACCTTAGTCTAAAATGTGATTATAGTCAAAGCAATTTTCTTATGAGGTTGGCATCAGTTACAAGGAAAGGGTGCAATCTTGGCGCTAAAAAAGGCACGCAATCCCTTGTAAATTAAATCTCCTTCACTAACAACATTATCTATATCTACTACATCAGAAGTTAATAAAAACTAAAAATAAATAAATTTAAATCCAACATTTATTTAGTCTTTCTCAAGTAAAAAAGTTAGAAAAGGGACCTAGGAAAATGGTTTTTGATAATAAAAGTTTGAGTTATCCTGTGTTCGAGTAACCGGAAGATAACTGTATATACATCAATTAGTTTTGTTCGGACGCGTTCTTGTACAAAACCGAAGAGTTTGTTTCTATACCTGAAATAAAATGTTTAAAACCAAGCGTTTCCTTGTATTTCTGATTTTCACTAACACAAAATTAATGAATTGTTATATTTAACGAGTTCTCACTGAACGACGTTGTATAATATGGGTAACTAAAAAGCAACAATCTCATGGCGTTCAGTGAAGAAGTGGCGATATGTTATATGTGATACTTTCTGGAAGAGCAAATGTCACATAGTGTTTGAAGCACATAAAAACAACCGGCTGTATACATGTTGGGTAAAGTGCCTTCTGTTAAACTGTGTCTTAAACCTCGGTTTAATCGGTAAAAAGCTATAGAGTTCTAGAAAACCGTCTGTGGCACACCAAGCATATCACCTAATACAAGTAAATCATGTCCGCACATTCTGTGGTGGGCAAGTCAAGTATCTCTTTGGTCATATCTTTGCAAAAAATGAGTTATTTGAAATTTCTATTCACAGAGGTTAAGCAGGCTGTCAGAATTATTTATGTTAATTTTAGACTTCTCCTTTCAATATTTGTGTTCGACCGTGTTAGCCTTTTTGTCAAGTGAACATTGAATGAATGAAGACATTCAATCTTTCTTACTGTGATGTGTCTGCTACGTCTCGTCGTCACATTTGAAGAGGATTTTTTCTCCCCTATCGCGGACCTTTCGATGTCCCCATATAGCCTGGTTTCAGAATGATTAGGGTTACTATTGCTACATATATCTTCCTCCTAACAATTTTCAATTGCTCAGTACTTCAGTTAGAATTATGAAAATAAGCGACTATCAATTGTTTGGGATTAGCGTTTACAATGGCGCACTAACATTAGTTACACAGTGGATGAATCCAAAAAGTTCGTCCGTCGTACATAGTCATGTCATTGAACATTATAATTTCTAATCTCCATTCGTCCGTTCTGAGCACAAAAATTAGCGATTCAGTTAAGTCTTGAACCAAATACAGCTATATGACTAATCGTTAGGCCGTCGAAAAATTTAGTGGGGCGTTGATCCATTAAATTCCAAAAAAAGTGGACAAAAAATATTGCAATTGGTCTTTCGCTCCGTCGACACGAGTTTTTTTCTGACATACTGGCATACAGAACACGAGCAATGGCCAAGACCCCAGAAATTCGACTACTTCATCATTTGAAATTACCTACGCGTTGGTAAAAAGCCTTGTTGTGTCATTCATCAACTCTCGATCCTTGAATGGACTTTGAAAGGAAATTATGTTGAAGAGAGAACTTGTGATTGGAAGAAAGGTTTCAACAAAGAGAACTTTATCGCACGAAGATGAGACACGTACGCCAAAAGGACAAAGGTGTATGGAATGTCCGAGCAATATTACAGCACAGGGACATAAAAAAAGAAAGACAACTTACCCAAGATGCCAATTGCTTGTTCTCTTTGTAAAACATATTTTGTAAAGCACATTTAGTACTTACGTGCATGTCTTAGGATCGTAACATCTTTGTACATTCTTCATAGCGTTGTGTTTATCAGGAGAAGAGATAGGGAAATGCATGTTCTGGCGCAGTGGTGCATACGCGCACTCGCACGCCACAGTCAAGCACAACAAATCCCTGCCGCCTCAATACCATCCGCTACCATGCGGTGCCTATCAAGGGTTATTCCCTAATAATCAGTGCATAGCCATGTAAAGTCCCTCAGTGACGTCATCAATGCTGCAAATGAATAATTTTCTAGCGCAATTCCCTAATAATCTACGCGTATCAAAGTATACATAAAATGAGTATAAAGGGGAAATTCCCTACAATGCAGTGACGTCATCAACAATCAACGCATGTGCAGTAAAGAGGTGAATGAACGTCCACCCCTCAATATGAAAATATTTGAAAACACTGATAATAAGGATGAGTCAGTTGAAGACCCAGGAGATGTGCAACAAGGCCGTTGAGAACATTCCCTGGGCATCAATTCAAGACCCAAAGCATGTGCAACAAGGCTGTAGGAAAGATGCCGACATGCTGGCTTGGGTATCATACAACTTTAAGACTCAAGACAAGTGCCCCAAACCTTTTGAGGATGATTCCAACATATTCCGGTTTTTTTCGGATCAATTTAAAACACGGGACATGTGGAACGAAGCCGTTCAATATTATTCCTACTTGCTAAGGCTTGTGCCAAGCAAGTTCAAAACACAGGACATGCGCATCAACATTTGTGCAATATGTAGGTGAAATCTTCGGACCTTGTTGGAATGTATACAAAATGGTACTCTGTTACTGGTGCTCTGTAGAACTGTGCAATAATAACATGATAACATAGGCGTCAGGTGCCCCATGGGATACGACCCTCCACATGTGAGTACAAAACATACGACGAAATCTGGCTCTTTTCATGTTATGGAAAACATGGCTACCCATATGAGTGATGGTGGCGAGTACGTGTATGAGGGTTACTTTTGTGGAGATGCGTGCTGCTTGACTTACGTGGAAGAGTGAAAGGTGTATGATGGTGCGTACGAAATGTCGGTGTGGTTGTTTTTAGGGCGCTACAGGGAAAGGCATGCTCCAGACTGGAGATGCCTCAAAAGATTTGGAGGTGACTTGACGCAAAAGGAATTCCTGCGAGTGGGTTGAGATCAGGGTTATTTTACAACGTGGTTGTAAAATACTGCTACTAATAAATGTGCATTAACTTTCAGCAATCAAAAACTTTGGAACCGCGGCATTCATGACCTTTATGGCCGGTATTGGTATCTCCCTCTTACTTCAGCCTTAGCATTAGTACAGGAATCGGAGAACTGTAGGGATTGCGAAAGGGTGCTTGACGATTATGATAGATGTACCTGCGGGCGTGGGTTCGTGATAAATGGTAGAATGTTGTGCTGGTACTGCTACCATGAATATATCACATATAATGGGGGAGATTCGTATGTACAATTCGTGCAATTCTCTTAAGTCGTTTAAACTTTCAATAAGATGCTACAATTTGAGAAGGAACTTGTCAACCCTAAATTATTCTACTCATTTGCTGCTACCTTTACGGACATCATGGTTATCAACGTGGACTATCTAACGGTATTAGACCCCATTCCTGCTAACGGAGGTAAGGATAATCGGTACATAGTAGGATACCATACACGAGACCTTGTGGTAGCCCTGAGGGTAAAGACACCCAAAAATCCGGTTCCTACATGGAGTGACCCGGTACAACGCAAATACAGTCAAGTGATGAGCATTGATTTTGAAAAGTACCCTGATTGTGTTGAGAAGTATCGCCAAATTTGGTCCAAGATTAAAAAGCCTATATCTAAGCAATTGACCACAGAGCCCGTAAAAAAGGACCGTTACGTGAACTCCAAGGTTAAATATTACAAGGACGCGATCACGACTACATTCCACGGTATGCTGGTACCCTATGATGAGCCATGCCAAGCCAGTGCCATCCTGGCTATTTCATCGGTGTATGTGCAAGGCAAAAACTACTACCCCCAGGTTCATATTACAGAATGTAGGTATAAGGATGTTAAAAAAGAGTGGTTATTGAGTGAGGATTAAAGGACCCATATATTTTATAGGCCATAAAAAACCTATAAAATATACTAAATTAAGGCTTATACTCAGGTGGTGACTCTAGGTACCGGTGACATACTGCACAGGTTGAACGTTTTGTAAAATCTTATCCTGCATTTCTTTCCTACCATCCTCCCAACCTTTCGCAATTAGCTGGGCTCTCTCTTGTTCGTTGATGGCGTTCACAATACGAATAAAACGTCGTCGCATCTGTTCCTTCAATAGCATGTACTTTACTTCTCTTGATAGATTAGGCTGTACTCGTAGTTGCTAATCACACTGTTTTCCATTGCCTTTGAGATGAGATCAACAATGGAGTTCACTTTAGATTCAGCCAATAGCCTTATACCTTCATGTTTCTTGAATTTTACGCCGAGCCTTTTCGAAGCGTTTCTAAGACCTTCTTGAACATTCCCGGCCGCAATCGTGAGCCCCCCCCCCCCCCATGGCAATGGCCAGGGGGACTCCTAGGCCGATGCTATATCTTCAATCCCATACCCGAACGTGATTACGCTCACGAAGCAGGCCGTGGTCAAAGAAGCGTACCCACGTCCAATGCATCTTAAACTTCTTCGCAAGCTTGTACCGCTCCTTTATCTCATTTTGCAGATACTTCCCAATATCATCAATTTTTTTGAGTGTGTATATTTAGCTTTCGTGGATGGTATCGTCCTCCGCCGGTGCACTCGGTAAATTTGGGTGCAGGTTGGCTATATCGCTCATTTATTTTATTAGCAAATGCATTGCGATGCCGGTGAACGAAACGTTCTTCTCATAGTTATATAAGTCGGTTAACATGAACTCTAGACGGTCCGTAGAGCCCTTCAGTGGAAGGTAAACAAGATTGTCAAAACTCCAGGTTAACATATCCCCGCAGGTGTCTAATTCTTCTTTTGGCAAGGCCAGAATTTTAGACTTTTTGCCATCAAACTCGTTTGTCCGCAGTCGCCCAACTGCTTTTCGACATCAGTAATATAGAGTTGTTTCATCCCTTTCTTGTTAAAAGAAAAGGATGAACATGTACTCATACAACCCCAAAGCAAAGTACAAATCCAACAGAGGGGATTTACGGAGTTTCATACCGTGCCGGTCTGGGCAATAGCGAAGCGCTTTTAGGGACAAAATCTTATATCCCTCGCAGAGCGTAAGGCATTTGCTAAGAAAAACATGCAGTACGTAGAGAATTATTCACTTTTTCCTTTGTATTTTCACTTTTTAAACTGGTGCGATATATTGATTTTACAATTATTTAAAAGAAGGATACTCGACATAAGATTCTATATTATGAAGTTTAAGACCTAAACTTGGTTATCATTTTAATTGCTGCAAGTTGTGGGGTAAACTCATCATAAAAAGTTGGCAGTCAAGTTGGCAGGCAGACGGCATGCGTCAGCCGCACCCCTCAAACGTACTATCAAATCACGTATACATACTACACCCCCAAAGCATATAATCAAAATACCTAAGCATACTCCCACCCCTAAGCATATTAACAAAATACACATACCCAAGCATGCTGCACTTATTGCACCTGCCATGCATACTCCCGATCATACTTTTCCGGCTATACCATCTATACCTCCGAAACATGCTGTACTTTTTATACATACCCCTGATCATACCCTACAGGGGGGACAACACAAGGATACAAAGGCCACATCGATCAAGAGAGGGGTAGAGATCATCAATGCCATCATCTGGCTTAAAAATAGCTCATATTAGACCTTTCCAACGTAGACCACAACAAACCCAACGGCAGCAGCGATTGCCATGTACAGATGCCTGGCTGCGTATTCTGCAACAGTTGCCGCTACCCTCAAAAAGAACGAGACTATGGTACCTATAATCCCAGCCAATGCAGCACCTGCTTTACCTGCCATGTATTTGTTGTACTTTCCGAGCCTTTCAAGCTGCTTCGCTTCAAAGCCCTTCCCCGCAGCACCTCCAGCGGCACCTCCGGCAGCACCTCCTCCTGTCGCTGCAAGTACGATAGTTGAAACCAATAGGCCAATAGCAGAGACTATACTTCCTATGGTTATACTCTGCTCTTTGAAGAGTATCTTTAGCTTCTCCACCAGGGACGTGTCATCTCCGGCAATTTTCATCAACGCTTCTTTGATGACCTTCAACTGGCTGTAAATCTGGGAGGAAGTAAGCTATGAGCATCCTGCGCAGCCTTTTTTAAATTGTTCAATTTTTCAATTTTTTTCTCAAGCCTTGCTATTTTTCCCTCAGGAATAGCTTTTTGTACTTCGTCTCTTGATCTTCTTCCCAGCAGCTTGCAACCCACCTTTATCATCTATATAATAATACGCCAGTTCCGTGTGTCTGTAACAGGCAAAGTTGATACGTTTATTTTTCTTTGATGTTGCCGTAAAAATATTTCTATTTTGTTAGCGGGTTTACTTTGTTTACGTCACGTGATGAAAACGACTCAATTTGATTTGCGGAAATAAATTTAACGGCTAACTTTTCAAAAATAGTGTCCCTCGACAGCGAAAAAAACACAAAAGAAAGGCCCCTTTATCTTGAAAAATGTGCAAAAAGTGATTCAGAGAAAGAAAACTCTAAGTAAAAGAAGTAGAAGTAGAAAAATAAAGTTGAAAGCCACAAGAAGTTACTTTGGAAGTGAAGAGTGGAGCTAGGAAGTAGTAAAGTAAAGTTAGAAGTGGATTCAAGTGGATTGGAATTCAGAAAAAGTAAGAACTTTGATATATTTAGACGTTCCGTTTTTATGTCGCTGAAGCTGCGTGTTACTTTTTTTATGTAGTGCACTTAAAATTGTCAAGCAAAATCGCATTCTCTAAAAAAATCTATCAAAGCTCCAAATTCTTAAAGTTTTTACCGCGTTTTTTTAAAAATAAAAAAGCTAGCCATATTTGTTACAATTTTTTTACATAATTAATGTCTGCCCTGGCGCGTAACTAATGTATTTGAAATAAAATTCAAAATGCTAGATAAAGCTGTTAGCTGGCTAACAAACTAATTTGCTGGACAAACAGAAAACGTTGGTTTGTGTTACATTACTATTGTTTCTTTTTATAATGTCTTTTACTAAGCATGAATAGCTAGCTATAGACCCAGTTAAGTCTCCCCAGTATATTTAACTGGGTGTCTTAGCTACTGTTATCTGATAGCTAATGTTAGGTTTAAGGCTCCCATCCCAAGCTTAGCTAGCTCTAACCCATCTCTTCTTTTTTGAACACGAATTATAATGAAACAAGCTAGCTACAAAATCTTTCTTGAACTTTTAGGATGGTGTGACTCATTGCTATGCCCATAGAGTATAATTTTTTCACATTACCTATGAACTTTACAAAGGGGACCACAATATGACAAGTGGAACGAATTTTATAGAATTTAAATTGTGTGTGTTAAGTTATTTTTATTGTTTTGTTTTTGACATCCCGTTAAACGTTTGTCAACCTACATGTAATATGCCAGATTTTTTTACAGGGTTTTTCTACATTTGATTGGAAATTTACGTGTGTTTATGATGACTTTGGGTTAAAAAAAGTTATGAGAGGATGGTATGTTTAAGGGGCCTTCGAAAAAAATTTTCGGGCCCCGTTAGCGGGATATCGCCGCTAAGATTCAGACCCCCTCCCCCTCTTTTAGCGGATTTCCGTCCGTGAAATACACACATTTGGATAAATCTTGGAAGGCTCAGGGGGGCGTGTTTTGTAGATAAAAGGTATCGGAATTGATGACAAGAGGAATTATGCTCACAAACGACGAAGAATTTTCAGGCCACAAACAAATTTTTAAAATTTCTCAATCGTTAGCGGATTTTTTTTTTCAATTTTCAGACCCCCTCCCTTCCTTAGCGGCGATATCCCGCTAACGGAGCCCGAAAAAAATTTTCAAAGACCCCTAAGTCAGTTTATAATTTTTTGTGTTGCAAAATGCTGTTTTTTAAAATTTTGTGTAAATTTTTTGTGGTAATAAAGCACATGCAATATATACTGAAAGAACAAATTTTTGTAGAATCGGACTTCACCCTAAGCTGTTGTATAAGCGGATGTCTTTATATTTCGTATTATAAACTATTGTTGGGAGAACTAACTGTATGTGATGTCATTTTTGGTGGAAGAAAATTCCATGGTTTTGTTTTTCTTGAGAATTTTGCAAAATTTTGTAGGGATAATGTTTGCTGATGATAAAAAAAGACTTAATGTTCTGACTGAAACTGTTTTTGTTTTTTATACTTTTTAATCTAACGGGCGAGGACTGTATACACTGAAATCACTGATTTTTCTAAATTTTGATGTGTTTTATAACCTTTTTGTGGTAGATTAATGGGTATTGGCAATATACAATACGCCGAATGAAATTATTTTTGTTGATTTAGATGTGTTTCTCAAAAAACAATCTGTTTTACATTTTGTGTAAACTTTTGTTTACGAACCGTATACAATGTTTCCAAAATAATGAGTTTTTTTATTCAAGTTTATTCTTTGCTTATTGATTTTTTGACATTTAAGTTCAAAATTGATGGCAAAGGGCAGTACGGATCATCATACTAAAAAAGAAATTTTTTTGTCTTCTTAACTGGTTGATTTTTACATTTTGTGTAAATGTTTTGTGGGAAAGGATGGTATGCAACTGAAAGTACTGATTTTTGTAGATTTAAATTTAATGTTTTCCAAACTATGGCTTTTTCATATTTTTGTATAAGCTTTTAAGGGAAAGACAATATTTAAAATTTGCAGGCCAACTTTTTGACATTTCAGAATAAAATACTGAGGGTTTTCAACATAATCACTTATAAGATGTACATATTTGAATTGCGTTATTTTTGACATTGTTATTATCCGTGTTGTGACTGTCAGTGTTCTTACTGTCGGTTTTGTGAGTATTGGTGCTGTGAATGTCGATGTTGTGAGTGTCGTTGTTGTAACTTTTTGTCAACTAGATTTTGCACCTTGCATGCTGTTCTTTTTTTGTGTGTAAGATTTGTGTGGAGGATTTAATGCGATTTGACATTTGATATTTGGTGTAAAATTTTCAGAACATTTTTTTTGTATATGCACTGCTGGCGTCAGCAAAACTTCTAAAGCAACCTATTTTTTCATTGGCCTTTTGCCTAAGTGGATTTTTTCCACGGGCCTTATCGACTAGTATCTTATATAATAATACGCCAGTTCTGTGTCTCTGTGACAGGCAAAGTGGAAGTGCTCATTTTCCTTTGATGTTGCCGAAAAATGCATGTCTAGTATGTTATTTTTTCACGGGCCTTATCGACTAAATTGTAATTAATGCCGTAAGGTCTATATCGTTGAAGAAAAGACATTTCCCTTCCACCCTAAACTTGTCGTAAGGTATAGCAATAGGCTTCCCCAGCGTCGGATCCCGACTAAGATATTTGTAAAGGTCGTCAACCTTTGATTTTAGTAGTTTTTGCCTCTGCTCTGAAAGACCACCCCCGGAACACCCTGTTGTTCTCCCGACGTTGAAGGCCCTGGCGTTGCCGGAGATTTTGGCGTTGATGGAAGTTTCTTTGTATCATCGGGTTTATCATCCGGACGGCCC
Source organism: Hydractinia symbiolongicarpus (assembly GCF_029227915.1). Taxonomy (NCBI): domain Eukaryota; kingdom Metazoa; phylum Cnidaria; class Hydrozoa; order Anthoathecata; family Hydractiniidae; genus Hydractinia; species Hydractinia symbiolongicarpus. The sequence goes on from NC_079884.1 coordinate 27,300,946, forward strand.
TGATCCATAAGATCGTGATCAAATACTGGGTTATTTGGTATTTATTTAAAGTTTCCCCCCTTATATAATAAAAATGAGTAACGTATGTGGAACGACTCTAGACCCTTACGCAGAAACAAAGCAGCTCTTCGGTATCAAGGGTAGAAAATAAAGGGTTCAAATTCGTCATGTACTCTCAACCATCAATCAAAATCAAGACCTGTACGTACGAATATGGGCAAAAGCCTGATGAAGAACTTACGCATTACGTTGGATGGCAACGAAGTACAGAATACTAGCGAATACAATATCCTGGCAGTGTACCAGGTTTTGTTAAAAACTTCGGAAAGCCATAATGAAGCGTTCTCGACTAAAACTATTTATAATAAAACAAGAAGCGTTAATGACTTTAACAAATATAAAAGTCAATGGAATACACCTTTCCCGAATTTAAATTATCGATTACATCATCGGCATGAAAACGATACTTCTTAGTTATCTTTGTAAACACTAAAAATACAGCTGGTGAGTGTGATACTTTTGTGCGTTGTGAATCTTTTATTGTGTATTTTTCTAAAGGATTACAGGTTTTCCTTAACGGAACCACTTATAATGTATTTAAAAAACATACTTGTCTTGTAAAAGAAGAATATGTATTTGTGATGGCGAGTAGCAATCAGAAAGGTCAGCAAGAAATTTATCATAATTTAATCTATCCAGGTATATCAACCTCTCGACCTTGTAACTTTTGTTGCGTACTGTTATGCAAAAGTTCTACTCTTAATAAACCCAGAGTTAAACAGGCATTGGAATGTTTTCATTTCCATCGGATCCAAGTTTAAGAAAACAATGGGTAAGCATCATTTCAATATATCGTAGAAGGGGAGGTGTGATGTGTTCACAGTAAACAAGAACACAAAAGTATGCGAAGTCCACTTTGAAGTACACTGTGTAAAATTAGGTTTTGGTTGTGAACGGAAAACATTAATCAATGGCTCTGTGCCATATATATTTACGTTCAAACAAAATAATACAACACAAAAAAGGAAAAGTCCGAAAAAAGAGCACTTCCTGTAGTAGTCGAAACAGATTCTGAAAGCACATATGAAAGTTCTTCATCTGATTCTGCTGAGATCACTGAAGAACAACCTGTTTTTTCCCTGATGAATTAGAAACTATCAAAACTGAGAAATTCAATGGTAAATGAAAAACTAATTGATGATACTATAAACGACTTTACTGAACAGCTAGCTGTGTGTGTAATGTTGATTTAATTTACCCCAATCTTTTGGGATTAATACAGGATTTACATCAATAAACTCATAGGGTTGTGTTTCGTATGTTTTGATTTATTTGAAGTATTTGATATATTAATATTAGTAACAATCTTGATGGTATGTTCTAACGGTAGTAGTTTGTGTGACAATGTAGATCGAACAAGAAAGTTCGCATATTTAATGTTGTTTTTTCGTTTTCGCGTACTGTCAATACAATGAGCAAAACCAACCCGTTTGTCAACCATAAGCATATCTTCTTGCAGTTTTAATATTCTTGGAATTATATTACACAAACTATCATTAATTCTAGGATCACATAACGTTAGATGGATACCTTTTTGTCAGCATTACTTTTTACAGGGCTGACCATAACTAAGTCTTTAAAAATTCTGATTTAACTTGGAGCAAATGTAGTTGTTGGTGTGAAAATGCTATCAGCAGATATGTATAGTTCATGCCTAAACTTTCTGCCACGATCCAAAGTCTTAATAATTGCCACACCGTGCTGTGTACCACTATTTTGTCGATGCATTTCAATTTCTTTTATCGTGAACGGTGGCATTCCCTCCATGTTTTCCCTCACGCTTTTTCTTCACTTTCATCGAAGACTAAATCTATATTTTCCTCAATTATTTTAAGCAAAATATCTCTCATAGTATTGTCTTTCTCCATGTTTATATGAACGCGAATAATGTTTACCAAGAGTTACCTCATGTTCATGCACGCAATATTTTACAAAATATAAATTCGGGAAAGGTGTATTATGTAGTAAATCTGAACAAACTTTCAAAGAGACAGTTATTTGAAAAGGTTGATCGTAATAAAACGAGCAGCAGTTCTAAAGATTTCTGGTCAGCTTGTAAATCCTTTTTTAGCAACAATTGCATTTCAAATGAAGCTGTCTCTTTGATTGAAAATAAAATTGTTGTTCAGAATGAAAAAGAAGTTGCAGATATTTTAAAGATTATTTCACGAATGTTACGTCTTCTCCAGGCATTGTCAAGTGGAAAAATGATTATGTTTGCACTGAGTAATATCAGATCCTAGAAAAGTATTCAGATCACCCAAGCATTAACAACATTAAGGATTTATATAATGACGGATCTACTTTCAAATTTTCTCATATTCACCCATGGGAGACTTATCAAGTCATTATGAGTATGAACCCAAAGAAAACAACTAGTGGTCAAATTTCAACTTAAGTTCTCCAATCTGTTGCTAGACTTTGTAGTGTTCCTCTAACTGATTGCATTAACACGTGTATCCTAGAAGGCACTTTTCCAACGGAGCTAAAGTTAGCTAGTGTCATTTCTATTCATAAACAGGATGACACTACTTTAAAAAAAAATTTTAGGCCCATTAGCCTCATTCCAACCTTATCAATGAAATTTAACTTTTGAAACTGTCTCTATTTCTTTAGCGCGCGCTAACGGCTACAATTGGTCCCAAAGTACAAAATGACTTACATATCTAATTTTTTTAATAAAGCGCTCCCACACCGCCTAGTGTACTCGCTGAGTTCCAGCAATCATGTCAAATTAAGAAGAATGTTAGTTCTTGGAGTCCAATTGCCTCATTTGTCACATATATAACGTCAAAGTCCAAAATAAGTCCAATTAAGTCCCACAGTCAATCGTTTCACTGTTAAAAGCGATACAACTTAGCAATATCGAAAAAATATCACTAAATACATGTTGGTAGGAATATGTGACGCAACCGTTGTAACTCAAACGGATTGATACCGCTAGAAAGTCAAGGAAATGTAGTTTATGAAACTGTCTCTATTTCTTCAGCGCGCGCTAACGGCTACGATTGGTCCCAAAGTACAAAATGACTTACATATCTAAATTTTTTAATAAAGCGCTCCCACACCGACCAGTGTACTCGCTGGGTTCCAGCAATCATGTCAAATTAAGAAGAATGTTAGTTCTTGGAGTCCAATTGCCTCATTTGTCACATATATAACGTCAAAGTCCAAAATAAGTCCAATTAAGTCCCACAGTCAATCGTTTCACTGTTAAAAGCGATACAACTTAGCAATATCGAAAAAATATCACTAAATACATGTTGGTAGGAATATGTGACGCAACCGTTGTAACTCAAACGGATTGATACCGCTAGAAAGTCAATGAAATGTAGTTTTTGAAACTGTTTCCATTTCTTCAGCGCGCGCTAACGGCTAGGATTGGTCCCTCAGTAAAAAATGACTTACTTATCTACACCTTCAAACAAAGCGCTACCACAGCGCCCAGTGTAATAGCTGAGTTCTAGCAATCATGTCAAATGAAGAAGAATGTTATTTCTTGGAGTCCAACTGCCTCACTTATCACATTTATAAAGTCAAAGCCCAAAATCAGTTCAATTAACTCCCACAGTCAATCGCTTCACTATTACAAGCGTTACAACTTAGTAATATCGGAAAAATATCACTAAATACATGTTGGTACAAATATGTGACGCAACCGTTGTAACTCAAACATGTAGTTTACTGAAAATGGCTCTATTTCTTTAGTGCGCGCTGACGGCTAGAATTAGTACCACAGTAAAAAATAACTTACTTATCTAAATTTTCTAATGAAGCGCTACTGCAGAGCCCAGTGTAATTGATGAATTCGAGCAGTCATGTCAAATTAAAAAGAATGTTTTTTCTTGAAATCCAATTGTCTTATTTATCACATTTATAAGGCCAAAGTCCAAAATCAGTTCAATCAAGTCCCAGAGTCAATCGCTTCACTGTTAAAAGCGATGCAACCTAGTATTATCAGAAAAATATCGTTAAATACATGTTGGTACGAATATGTGACGCAAACGTTGTAAATCAACCAGACTGATACTGCTAGAAAGTCAAGGAAATGTAGTTTTTGAAACTGTCTCTATTTCTTCAGCGCGCGCTAACGGCTACGATTGGTCCCAAAGTAAAAAATGACTTACATATCTAAATTTTTTAAAAAAGCGCTCCCACACCGACCAGTGTACTCGCTGAGTTCCAGCAATCATGTCAAATTAAGAAGAATGTTAGTTCTTGGAGTCCAATTGGCTCATTTGTCACATATATAACGTTAAAGTCCAAACTAAGTCCAATTAAGTCCCACAGTCAATCGTTTCACTGTTAAAAGCGATACAACTTAGCAATATCGAAAAAATATCACTAAATACATGTTGGTAGGAATATGTGACGCAACCGTTGTAACTCAAACGGATTGATACCTCTAGAAAGTCAATGAAATGTAGTTTTTGAAACTGTTTCCATTTCTTCAGCGCGTTATAACGGCTAGGATTGGTTCCACAGTAAAAAATGACTTACTTATCTACACCTTCAAACAAAGCGCTACCACAGCGCCCAGTGTAATAGCTGAGTTCCAGCAATCATGTCAAATGAAGATGAATGATATTTCTTGGAGTCCAATTGCCTCACTTATCACATTTATAAGGTCAAAGCCCAAAATCAGTTCAATTAACTCCCACAGTCAATCGCTTCACTGTTACAAGCGATACAACTTAGTAATATCGGAAAAATATCACTAAATACATGTTGGTACAAATATGTGACGCAACCGTTGTAACTCAAACATGTAGTTTACTGAAAATGGCTCTATTTCTTTAGTGCGCGCTAACGGCTACAATTAGTACCACAGTAAAAAATAACTTACTTATCTAAATTTTCTAATGAAGCGCTACTGCAGAGCCCAGTGTAATTGATGAATTCGAGCAGTCATGTCAAATTAAAAAGAATGTTATTTCTTGAAATCCAATTGTCTTATTTATTACATTTATAAGGCCAAAGTCCAAAATCAGTTCAATCAAGTCCCAGAGTCAATCGCTTCACTGTTAAAAGCGATACAACTTAGTAATATCAGAAAAGTATCGCAAAATACATGTTGGTACGAATATGTGACGCAACCGTTGTTACTCAAACGGATTGAAACCGCTAGAAAGTCAAGTTTTTGAAACTGTCTCTATTCCTTCAGCGCGCGCTAACGGCTACGATTGGTCCCACAGTACAAAATGACTTACTAATCTACACTTTCAAAAGAAGCGCTACACAGCGCCCAGTGTAATCGCAGAGTTCCAGTAATAAGCTCAAATTAAGAAGAATGTTAGTTCTTGGAGTCCAATTGGCTCATTTGTCACATGTATAACGTCAAAGTCCAAAATAAGTTCAATTAGGTCCCACAGTAAATCGTTTCACTGTTAAAAGCGATACAACTTAGTAATATCAGAAAAGTATCGCTAAATACATGTTGGTACGAATATGTGACGCAACCGTTGTTACTCAAACGGATTGAAACCGCTAGAAAGTCAAGGGAATGTAGTTTTTGAAACTGTCTCTATTTCTTCAGCGCGCGCTAACGGCTACGATTGGTCCCACAGTACAAAATGACTTACTAATCTACACTTTCAAATGAAGCGCTACACAGCGCCCAGTGTAATCGCAGAGTTCCAGCAATCATGTCAAATTAAGAAGAATGTTAGTTCTTAAAGTCCAATTGTCTCATTTATCACATTTAAGAGGTCAAAGTCCAAAATCAGTTTAATTAAATCCCGCAGTCCATCGTATCACTGGTAAAAGCGATGCAACCTAGTAATGTCAGAAAAATATCGCTAAATACATGTTGGTACGAATATGTGACGCAACCGTTGTAACTCAACCGGACTGATACCGCGAGAAAGTCAATGAAATGTAGTTTTTGAAACTGATTCCACTTCTTCAGCGCGCGTTAACGGCTAGGACTGGTACCACAGTAAAAAATGGCTTACTTATCTACACTTTCAAATAAAGCGCTCCCACACCGCCCAGTGTAATCGCCGAGTTACAGCAATCATGTCGAATTAAGAAGAATGTTTTCTCTTGGAATCCAATTGCCTCATTTATCACATTTATCAGGTCAAAGTCCAAAATCAGTTCAATTAACTCCCACAGTCAATCGTTTCACTGTTACAAGCGATACAACTTAGTAATATCGGAAAAATATCACTAAATACATGTTGGTACAAGTATGTGACGCAACCGTCGCCACTCAAACATGTAGTTTACTGAAAATGGCTCTATTTCTTCTGTGCGCGATAACGGCTAGGATTGGTATCACAGTAAAAAATGACTTAATTATCTAAATTTTTTAATGAAGCGCTACTGCAGAGCCCAGTGTAATCGAGGAATTCCAGCAATCATGTCAAATTAAAAAGAATGTTATTTCTTGATATCCAATTGTCTCACTTATCACATTTATGAGGTCAAAGTCCAAAATCAGTTCAATTAAGTCCCACAGTCAATCGTGTCACTGTTAAAAGCGATGCAACCTAGTAATATCAGAAAAGTATCGCTAAATACATGTTGGTACGAAAATGTAACACAACCGTTGTAACTCAACAGGACTGATTCTGTCAGAAGGTCAGTGAAATGTAGTTTTTGAAACTGTCTCTATTCCTTCAGCGCGCGCTAACGGCTACGATTGGTCCCACAGTACAAAATGACTTACTTATCTACACTTTCAAATGAAGCGCTTTACAGCGCCCAGTGTAATCGCAGAGTTCCAGCAGTCATGTCAAATTAGGAAGAATGTTAGTTCTTGGAGTCCAATTGTCTCATTTATCACATTTATGAGGTCGAAGTGCAAAAGCAGTTCAATTAAGTCTCACAGTCAATCGCTTCACTGTTAAAAGCGATCCAACCTAGTAATATCAGAAAAATATCGCTAAATACATGTTGGTACGAATATGTGACGCAACCGTTGTAACTCAAACGGATTGACACCGCTAGAAAGTCAATGAAATGTAGTTTTTGAAACTGTTTCCATTTCTTCAGCGCGCGTTAACGGCTAGGATTTGTACCACAGTAAGAAATGGATTACTTATCTACACTTTCAAATGAAGCGCTTTACAGCGTTCAGTGTAATCGCAGAGCTCCAGCAGTCATGTCAAATTAGGAAGAATGTTAGTTCTTGGAGTCCAATTGTCTCATTTATCACATCTATAAATTGAAAGTCCAAAATCAGTTCAATTAGGTCCCACAGTTAATCGTTTCACCGTTAAAAGCGATACAACTTAGTAATATCGGAAAATATCACTAAATACATGTTGGTACGAATATGTGACGCAACCGTTGTAACTCAAACGGATTGACACCGCCAGAAAGTCAATGAAATGTAGTTTTTGAAACTGTTTCCATTTCTTCAGCGCGCGTTAACGGCTAGGATTTGTACCACAGTAAGAAATGGATTACTTATCTACACTTTCAAATAAAGCGCTACAACAGCGCCCAGTGTAATCGCTGAGTTCCAGCAATCATGTCGAATTAAGAACAATGTTATTTCTTGGAGTCCAATTGGCTCATTTATCACATTTAGGAGGTCAAAGTCCAAAATAAGTTTAATTAAGTCTCACAGTCAATCGTTTCACTGTTAAAAGCGATACAACTTAGTAATATCGGAAAATATCACTAAATACATGTTATTACCACTATGTGACGCAACCGTTGTAACTCAAACGGATTGATACCGCTAGAAAGTCAATGAAATGTAGTTTTTGAAACTGTCTCTATTCCTTCAGCGCACGCTAACGGCTACGATTGGTCCCACAGTACAAAATGACTTACTTAACTAAATTTTTTAATGAAGCGCTACTGCAGAGCCCAGTGTAATCGAGGAATTCCAGGAATCATGTCAAATTAAAAAGAATGTTATTTCTTGATATCCAATTGTCTCACTTATCACATTTATGAGGTCAAAGTCCAAAATCAGTTCAATTAAGTCCCACAGTCAATCGTGTCACTGTTAAAAGCGATGCAACCTAGTAATATCAGAAAAGTATCGCTAAATACATGTTGGTACGAAAATGTGACACAACCGTTGTAACTCAACAGGACTGATTCTGTCAGAAGGTCAAGGAAATGTAGTTTTTGAAACTGTCTCTATTCCTTCAGCGCGCGCTAACGGCTACGATTGGTCCCACAGTACAAAGTGACTTACTTATCTACACTTTCAAATGAAGCGCTATACAGCGCCCAGTGTAATCGCAGAGTTCCAGCAATCATGTCAAATTAGGAAGAATGTTAGTTCTTGGAGTCCAATTGTCTCATTTATCACATTTATGAGGTCAAAGTGCAAAAGCAGTTCAATTAAGTCTCACAGTTAATCGCTTCACTGTTAAAAGCGATCCAACCTAGTAATATCAGAAAAATATCGCTAAATACATGTTGGTACGAATATGTGACGCAACCGTTGTAACTCAACCGGACTGATACCGCGAGAAAGTCAATGAAATGTAGTTTTTGAAACTGATTCCACTTCTTCAGCACGCGTTAACGGCTAGGACTGGTACCACAGTAAAAAATGGCTTACTTATCTACACTTTCAAATAAAGCTCTACCACAGCGCCCAGTGTAATCGCAGAGTTCCAGTAATCATGTCAAATTAAGAGGAATGTTACTTTTTGGAGTCCAATTGGCTCATTTGTCACATCTATAACGTGAAAGTCCAAAATCAGTTCAATTAGGTCCCACAGTTAATCTTTTGACCGTTAAAAGCGATACAACTTAGTAATATCGGAAAATATCACTAAATACATGTTGGTACGAATATGTGACGCAACCGTTGTAACTCAAACGGATTGACACCGCTAGAAAGTCAATGAAATGTAGTTTTTGAAACTGTTTCCATTTCTTCAGCGCGCGTTAACGGCTAGGATTTGTACCACAGTAAGAAATGGATTACTTATCTACACTTTCAAATAAAGCGCTACAACAGCGCCCAGTGTAATCGCTGAGTTCCAGCAATCATGTCGAATTAAGAACAATGTTATTTCTTGGAGTCCAATTGGCTCATTTATCACATTTAGGAGGTCAAAGTCCAAAATAAGTTTAATTAAGTCTCACAGTCAATCGTTTCACTGTTAAAAGCGATACAACTTAGTAATATCGGAAAATATCACTAAATACATGTTATTACGACTATGTGACGCAACCGTTGTAACTCAAACGGATTGATACCGCTAGAAAGTCAATGAAATGTAGTTTTTGAAACTGTGTCTATTCCTTCAGCGCACGCTAACGGCTACGATTGGTCCCACAGTACAAAATGACTTACTTATCTACACTTTCAAATGAAGCGCTAAGCAGCGGCTAGTGTAACCGCTGAGTTCCAGCAAACATGTCAAATTAAAAAGAATGTTAGTTCTTGGAGTCCAATTGTCTCATTTATCACATTTATGAGGTCAAAGTCCAAAATCAGTTCAATTAAGTTCCACAGTCAATCGCTTCACTGTTAAAAGCGATACAACTTAGTAATATCGGAAAATATCACTAAATACATGTTGGTACGACTATGTGACGCAACCGTTGTAACTCAAACGGATTGATACTGCTAGAAAGTCAATGAAATGTAGTTTTTGAAACTGATTCCACTTCTTCAGCGCGCGTTAACGGCTAGGACTGGTACCACAGTAAAAAATGGCTTACTTATCTACACTTTCAAATAAAGCGCTCCCACACCGCCCAGTGTAATCGCCGAGTTACAGCAATCATGTCGAAATAAGAAGAATGTTTTCTCTTGGAGTCCAATTGCCTCATTTATCACATTTATCAGGTCAAAGTCCAAAATCAGTTCAATTAACTCCCACAGTCAATCGTTTCACTGTTACAAGCGATACAACTTAGTAATATCGGAAAATATCACTAAATACATGTTGGTACGACTATGTGACGCAACCGTTGTAACTCAAACGGATTGATACCGCTAGAAAGTCAATGAAATGTAGTTTTTGAAACTGTCTTTATTCCTTCAGCGCACGCTAACGGCAAGGATTGGTCCCACAGTACAAAGTGACTTACTTATCTACACTTTCAAATGAAGCGCTTAACAGCGCCCAGTGTAACTGCTGAGTTCCAGCAATCATGTCAAATTAAGAAGAATGTTAGTTCTTGGAGTGCAATTGTCTCATTTATCACATTTATGAAGTCAAAGTCCAAAAGCAGTTCAATTAAGTCCCACAGTCAATCGCTTCACTGTTAAAAGCGATCCAACCTAGTCTTAACAGAAAAATGTTGGTACGAATATGTGACGCAACCGTTGTAACTCAAATGGATTGACACCGTTAGAAAGTCAATGAAATGTAGTTTTTGAAACTGTTTCCATTTCTTCAGCGCGCGTTAACGGCTAGGATTTGTACCACAGTAAGAAATGGATTACTTATCTACTCTTTCAAATGAAGCGCTATACAGCGCCCAGTGTAACCACTGAGTTCCAGCAATCATGTTAAATTAAGAAGAATGTTAGTTCTTGGAGTCCAATTGTCTCATTTATCACATTTATGAGGTCAAAGTCCAAAAGCAGTTCAATTAAGTCCCACAGTCAATCGCTTCACTGTTAAAAGCGATCCAACCTAGTAATATCAGAAAAATATCGCTAAATACATGTTGGTACGAATATGTGACGCAACCGTTGTAACTCAACCGGACTGATACCGCTAGAAAGTCAATGAAACGTAGTTTTTGAAACTGTTTCTATTTCTTCAGCGCGCGCTAACGGCTAGGATTGGTCCCATTGTAAAAATGATTTACTTATCTACACTTTCAAGTAAAGTTCTACCACAGCGCCCAGTGTAATCGCTGAGTTCCAGTAATCATGTGAAATTAAGAGGAATGTTACTTCTTGGAGTCCAATTGGCTCATTTGTCACATCTATAACGTGAAAGTCCAAAATAAGTTCAATTAAGTCCCACAGTCAATCGCTTTACTGTTAAAAGCGATGCAACCTAGTAATATCGGAAAAATATCACTAAATACATGTTGGTACGACTATGTGACGCAACCGTTGTAACTCAAACGGATTGATACCGCTAGAAAGTCAATGAAATGTAGTTTTTGAAACTGTCTTTATTCCTTCAGCGCACGCTAACGGCAAGGATTGGTCCCACAGTACAAAGTGACTTACTTATCTACACTTTCAAATGAAGCGCTTAACAGCGCCCAGTGTAACTGCTGAGTTCCAGCAATCATGTCAAATTAAGAAGAATGTTAGTTCTTGGAGTGCAATTGTCTCATTTATCACATTTATGAAGTCAAAGTCCAAAAGCAGTTCAATTAAGTCCCACAGTCAATCGCTTCACTGTTAAAAGCGATCCAACCTAGTCTTAACAGAAAAATGTTGGTACGAATATGTGACGCAACCGTTGTAACTCAAATGGATTGACACCGCTAGAAAGTCAATGAAATGTAGTTTTTGAAACTGTTTCCATTTCTTCAGCGCGCGTTAACGGCTAGGATTTGTACCACAGTAAGAAATGGATTACTTATCCACTCTTTCAAATGAAGCGCTATACAGCGCCCAGTGTAACCACTGAGTTCCAGCAATCATGTTAAATTAAGAAGAATGTTAGTTCTTGGAGTCCAATTGTCTCATTTATCACATTTATGAGGTCAAAGTCCAAAAGCAGTTCAATTAAGTCCCACAGTCAATCGCTTCACTGTTAAAAGCGATCCAACCTAGTAATATCAGAAAAATATCGCTAAATACATGTTGGTACGAATATGTGACGCAACCGTTGTAACTCAACCGGACTGATACCGCTAGAAAGTCAATGAAACGTAGTTTTTGAAACTGTTTCTATTTCTTCAGCGCGCGCTAACGGCTAGGATTGGTCCCATTGTAAAAATGACTTACTTATCTACACTTTCAAGTAAAGTTCTACCACAGCGCCCAGTGTAATCGCTGAGTTCCAGTAATCATGTCAAATTAAGAGGAATGTTACTTCTTGGAGTCCAATTGGCTCATTTGTCACATCTATAACGTGAAAGTCCAAAATAAGTTCAATTAAGTCCCACAGTCAATCGCTTTACTGTTAAAAGCGATGCAACCTAGTAATATCGGAAAAATATCACTAAATACTTGTTGATACGAATGTGTGACGCAACTGTTGCAACTCAAACGGATTGATACCGCTAGAAATTCAATGAACTGTAGTTTTTGAAACTGATTCTATTTCTTCAGCGCGCGCTAACGACTAGGATTGGTCCCATTGTAAAAATGACTTACTTATCTACACTTTCAAGTAAAGCGCTACCACAGCGCCCAGTGTAATCGCTGAGTTCCAGCAATCATGTCAAATTAAAAAGAATGTTATTTCTTGAAATCCAATTGTCTCATTTATCACATTTAGGAGGTCAAAGTCCAAAATAAGTTTAATGAAGTCCCACAGTCAATCGTTTCACTGTTACAAGCGATACAACTTAGTAATATCGGAAAATATCACTAAATACATGTTGGTACGACTATGTGACGCAACCGTTGTAACTCAAACGGATTGATACCGCTAGAAATTCAATGAAATGTAGTTTTTGAAACTGTTTCTATTTCTTCAGCGCACGCTAACGGCTAGGATTGGCCCCTTTGAAAAAATGGCTTACTTATCTACACTTTCAAGTAAAGCGCTACCACAGCGCCCAGTGTAATCGCTGAGTTCCAGCAATCATGTCAAATTAAAAGGAATGTTATTTCTTGAAATCCAATTGTCTCATTTATCACATTTAGGAGGTCAAAGTCCAAAAGCAGTTCAATGAAGTCCCACAGTCACTCGCTTTACTGTTAAAAGCGATGCAACTTAGTAATATCGGAAAAATGTCACTAAATACATGTTGATACGAATGTGTGACGCAACTGTTGCCTCTCAAACGGATTGATACTGCTAGAAAGTCAATGAAATGTAGTTTTTGAAACTGTTTCCATTTCTTCAGCGCACTTTAACGGCTAGGATTGGTACCACAGTAAGAAATGGATTACTTATCTACACTTTCCAATAAAGCGCTACTACAGCGCCCAGTGTAATCGCTGAGTTCCAGCAATCATGTCGAATTAAGAACAATGTTATTTCTTAGAGTCCAATTGGCTTATTTATCACATTTAGGAGGTCAAAGTCCAAAATAAGTTTAATTAAGTCCCACAGTCAATCGTTTCACTGTTACAAGCGATACAACTTAGTAATATCGGAAAATATCACTAAATACATGTTGGTACGACTATGTGACTCAACCGTTGTAACTCAAACGGATTGATACCGCTAGAAATTCAATGAAATGTAGTTTTTGAAACTGTTTCTATTTCTTCAGCGCGCGCTAACGGCTAGGATTGGTCCCATTGTAAAAATGACTTACTTATCTACACTTTCAAGTAAAGCGCTACCACAGCGCCAAGTGTAATCGCTGAGTTCCAGCAATCATGTCAAATTAAGAAGAATGTTATTTCTTGAAATCCAATTGTCTCATTTATCACATTTATGAGGTCAAAGTCCAAAAGCAGTTCAATTAAGTCCCACAGTCACTCGCTTTACTGTTTAAAGCGATGCAACCTAGCAATATCGGAAAAATGTCACTAAAAACATGTTGATACGAATGTGTGACGCAACTGTTGCAACTCAAACGGATTGATACCGCTAGAAAGTCAATGAAATGTAGTTTTTGCAACTGTTTCTATTTCTTCAGCGCGCGCTAACGGCTAGGATTGGTCCCATTGTAAAAATGACTTACTTATCTACACTTTCAAGAAAAGTTCTACCACAGCGCCCAGTGTAATCGCTGAGTTCCAGTAATCATGTCAAATTAAGAGGAATGTTACTTCTTGGAGTCCAATTGGCTCATTTGTCACATCTATAACGTGAAAGTCCAAAATAAGTTCAATTAAGTCCCACAGTCAATCGCTTTACTGTTAAAAGCGATGCAACCTAGTAATATCGGAAAAATATCACTAAATATTTGTTGATACGAATGTGTGACGCAACTGTTGCAACTCAAACGGATTGATACCGCTAGAAATTCAATGAAATGTAGTTTTTGAAACTGATTCTATTTCTTCAGCGCGCGCTAACGACTAGGGTTGGTCCCATTGTAAAAATGACTTACTTATCTACACTTTCAAGTAAAGCGCTACCACAGCGCCCAGTGTAATCGCTGAGTTCCAGCAATCATGTCAAATTAAAAAGAATGTTATTTCTTGAAATCCAATTGTCTCATTTATCACATTTAGGAGGTCAAAGTCCAAAATAAGTTTAATGAAGTCCCACAGTCAATCGTTTCACTGTTACAAGCGATACAACTTAGTAATATCGGAAAATATCACTAAATACATGTTGGTACGACTATGTGACGCAACCGTTGTAACTCAAACGGATTGATACCGCTAGAAATTCAATGAAATGTAGTTTTTGAAACTGTTTCTATTTCTTCAGCGCACGCTAACGGCTAGGATTGGCCCCTTTGAAAAAATGGCTTACTTATCTACACTTTCAAGTAAAGCGCTACCACAGCGCCCAGTGTAATCGCTGAGTTCCAGCAATCATGTCAAATTAAAAGGAATGTTATTTCTTGAAATCCAATTGTCTCATTTATCACATTTAGGAGGTCAAAGTCCAAAAGCAGTTCAATGAAGTCCCACAGTCACTCGCTTTACTGTTAAAAGCGATGCAACTTAGTAATATCGGAAAAATGTCACTAAATACATGTTGATACGAATGTGTGACGCAACTGTTGCAACTCAAACGGATTGATACTGCTAGAAAGTCAATGAAATGTAGTTTTTGAAACTGTTTCCATTTCTTCAGCGCACTTTAACGGCTAGGATTGGTACCACAGTAAGAAATGGATTACTTATCTACACTTTCCAATAAAGCGCTACTACAGCGCCCAGTGTAATCGCTGAGTTCCAGCAATCGTGTCGAATTAAGAACAATGTTATTTCTTGGAGTCCAATTGGCTTATTTATCACATTTAGGAGGTCAAAGTCCAAAATAAGTTTAATTAAGTCCCACAGTCAATCGTTTCACTGTTAAAAGCGATACAACTTATTAATATCGGAAAATATCACTAAATACATGTTGGTACGACTATGTGACGCAACCGTTGTAACTCAAACGGATTGATACCGCTAGAAATTCAATGAAATGTAGTTTTTGAAACTGTTTCTATTTCTTCAGCGCGCGCTAACGGCTAGGATTGGTCCCATTGTAAAAATGACTTACTTATCTACACTTTCAAGTAAAGCGCTACCACAGCGCCAAGTGTAACCGCTGAGTTCCAGCAATCATGTCAAATTAAGAAGAATGTTATTTCTTGAAATCCAATTGTCTCATTTATCACATTTATGAGGTCAAAGTCCAAAAGCAGTTCAATTAAGTCCCACAGTCACTCGCTTTACTGTTTAAAGCGATGCAACCTAGCAATATCGGAAAAATGTCACTAAAAACATGTTGATACGAATGTGTGACGCAACTGTTGCAACTCAAACGGATTGATACCGCTAGAAAGTCAATGAAATGTAGTTTTTGAAACTGTTTCTATTTCTTCAGCGCGCGCTAACGGCTAGGATTGGTCCCATTGTAAAAATGACTTACTTATCTACACTTTCAAGAAAAGTTCTACCACAGCGCCCAGTGTAATCGCTGAGTTCCAGTAATCATGTCAAATTAAGAGGAATGTTACTTCTTGGAGTCCAATTGGCTCATTTGTCACATCTATAACGTGAAAGTCCAAAATAAGTTCAATTAAGTCCCACAGTCAATCGCTTTACTGTTAAAAGCGATGCAACCTAGTAATATCGGAAAAATATCACTAAATATTTGTTGATACGAATGTGTGACGCAACTGTTGCAACACAAACGGATTGATACCGCTAGAAATTCAATGAAATGTAGTTTTTGAAACTGATTCTATTTCTTCAGCGCGCGCTAACGACTAGGATTGGTCCCATTGTAAAAATGACTTACTTATCTACACTTTCAAGTAAAGCGCTACCACAGCGCCCAGTGTAATCGCTGAGTTCCAGCAATCATGTCAAATTAAAAAGAATGTTATTTCTTGAAATCCAATTGTCTCATTTATCACATTTATGAGGTCAAAGTCGAAAAGCAGTTCAATTAAGTCCCACAGTCAATCGCTTTACTGTTAAATGCGATGCAACCTAGTAACATCGGAAAAATATCACTAAATACATGTTGATACGAATGTGTGACGCAACTGTTGCAACTCAAACGGATTGATACCGCTAGAAAGTCAATGAAATGTAGTTTTTGAAACTGATTCTATTTCTTCAGCGCGCGCTAAGTGCTAGGATTGGTCCCATTGTAAAAATGACTTACTTATCTACACTTTCAAGTAAAACTCTACCACAGCGCCCAGTGTAATCACTGAGTTCCAGTAATCATGTCAAATTAAGAGAAATGTTACTTCTTGGAGTCCAATTGGCTCATTTGTCACATCTATAACGTGAAAGTCCAAAATCAGTTCAATTAGGTCCCACAGTTAATCGTTTCACCGTTAAAAGCGATACAACTTAGTAATATCGGAAAATATCACTAAATACATGTTGGTACGAATATGTGACGCAACCGTTGTAACTCAAACGGATTGATACCGCCAGAAAGTCAATGAAATGTAGATTTTGAAACTGTTTCCATTTCTTCAGCGCGCTTTACCGGCTAGGATTGGTACCACAGTAAGAAATGGATTACTTATCTACACTTTCCAATAAAGCGCTACAACAGCGCCCAGTGTAATCGCTGAGTTCCAGCAATCATGTCGAATTAAGAACAATGTTATTTCTTGGAGTCCAATTGGCTTATTTATCACATGTAGGAGGTCAAAGTCCAAAATAAGTTTAATTAAGTCCCACAGTCAATCGTTTCACTGTTACAAGCGATACAACTTAGTAATATCGGAAAAATATCACTAAATACTTGTTGATACGAATGTGTGACGCAACTGTTGGAAGTCAAACGGATTGATATCGCTAGAAAGTCAATGAAATGTAGTTTTTGAAACTGATTCTATTTCTTCAGCGCGCGCTAACGACTAGGATTGGTCCCATTGTAAAAATGACTTACTTATCTACACTTTCAAGTAAAGCGCTACCACAGCGCCCAGTGTAATCACTGAGTTCCAGCAATCATGTCAAATTAAAAAGAATGTTATTTCTTGAAATCCAATTGTCTCATTTATCACATTTATGAGGTCAAAGTCGAAAAGCAGTTCAATTAAGTCCCACAGTCAATCGCTTTACTGTTAAATGCGATGCAACCTAGTAACATCGGAAAAATGTCACTAAATACATGTTGATACGAATGTGTGACGCAACTGTTGGAAGTCAAACGGATTGATATCGCTAGAAAGTCAATGAAATGTAGTTTTTGAATCTGTTTCTATTTCTTCAGCGCGCGCTAACGGCTAGGATTGGTCCCATTGTAAAAATGACTTACTTATCTACACTTTCAAGTAAAGCTCTACCACAGCGCCCAGTGTAATCGCTGAGTTCCAGTAATCATGTCAAATTAAGAGGAATGTTACTTCTTGGAGTCCAATTGGCTCATTTGTCACATCTATAACGTGAAAGTCCAAAATCAGTTCAATTAGGTCCCACAGTTATTCGTCTCACCGTTAAAAGCGATAGAACTTAGTAATATCGGAAAATATCACTAAATACATGTTGGTACGAATATGTGACGCAACCGTTGTAACTCAAACGGATTGATACCGCTAGAAAGTCAATGAAATGTAGTTTTCGAAACTGTTTCCATTTCTTCAGCGCACTTTAACGGCTAGGATTGGTACCACAGTAAGAAATGGATTCCTTATCTACACTTTCCAATAAAGCGCTACAACAGCGCCCAGTGTAATCGCTGAGTTCCAGCAATCATGTCGAATTAAGAACAATGTTATTTCTTGGAGTCCAATTGGCTTATTTATCACATTTAGGAGGTCAAAGTTCAAAATAAGTTTAATTAAGTCCCACAGTCAATCGTTTCACTGTTACAAGCGATACAACTTAGTAATATCGGAAAATATCACTAAATACATGTTGGTACGACTATGTGACGCAACCGTTGTAACTCAAACGGATTGATACCGCTAGAAATTCAATGAAATGTAGTTTTTGAAACTGTTTCTATTTCTTCAGCGCACGCTAACAGCTAGGATTGGTCCCATTGTAAAAATGGCTTACTTATCTACACTTTCAAGTAAAGCGCTACCACAGCGCCCAGTGTAATCGCTGAGTTCCAGCAATCATGTCAAATTAAAAGGAATGTTATTTCTTGAAATCCAATTGTCTCATTTATCACATTTAGGAGGTCAAAGTCCAAAAGCAGTTCAATTAAGTCCCACAGTCACTCGCTTTACTGTTAAAAGCGATGCAACCTAGTAATATCGGAAAAATGTCACTAAATACATGTTGATACGAATGTGTGACGCAACTGTTGCAACTCAAACGGATTGATACCGCTAGAAAGTCAATGAAATGTAGTTTTTGAAACTGTTTCCATTTCTTCAGTGCACTTTAACGGCTAGGATTGGTACCACAGTAAGAAATGGATTACTTATCTACACTTTCCAATAAAGCGCTACTACAGCGCCCAGTGTAATCGCTGAGTTCCAGCAATCATGTCGAATTAAGAACAATGTTATTTCTTGGAGTCCAATTGGCTTATTTATCACATTTAGGAGGTCAAAGTCCAAAATAAGTTTAATTAAGTCCCACAGTCAATCGTTTCACTGTTACAAGCGATACAACTTATTAATATCGGAAAATATCACTAAATACATGTTGGTACGACTATGTGACGCAACCGTTGTAACTCAAACGGATTGATAGCGCTAGAAATTCAATGAAATGTAGTTTTTGAAACTGTTTCTATTTCTTCAGCGCACGCTAACGGCTAGGATTGGTCCCATTGTAAAAATGGCTTACTTATCTACACTTTCAAGTAAAGCGCTACCACAGCGCCCAGTGTAATCGCTGAGTTCCAGCAATCATGTCAAATTAAAAAGAATGTTATTTCTTGAAATCCAATTGTCTCATTTATCACATTTAGGAGGTCAAAGTCCAAAAGCAGTTCAATTAAGTCCCACAGTCACTCGCTTTACTGTTAAAAGCGATGCAACCTACTAATATCGGAAAAATGTCACTAAATACATGTTGATACGAATGTGTGACGCAACTGTTGCAACTCAAACGGATTGATACCGCTAGAAAGTCAATGAAATGTAGTTTTTGAAACTGTTTCTATTTCTTCAGGTCGCGCTAACGGCTAGGATTGGTCCCATTGTAAAAATGACTTACTTATCTACACTTTTAAGTAAAGCTCTACCACAGCGCCCAGTGTAATCGCTGAGTTCCAGTAATCATGTCAAGTTAAGAGGAATGTTACTTCTTGGAGTCCAATTGGCTCATTTGTCACATCTATAACGTGAAGGTCCAAAATAAGTTCAATTAAGTCCCACAGTCAATCGCTTTACTGTTAAAAGCGATGCAACCTAGTAATATCGGAAAAATATCACTAAATACATGTTGATACGAATGTGTGACGCAACTGATGCAACTCAAACGGATTGATACCGCTAGAAAGTCAATGAAATGTAGTTTTTAAAACTGATTCTATTTCTTCAGCGCGCGCTAACGACGAGGATTGGTCCCATTGTAACAATGACTTACTTATCTACACTTTCAAGTAAAGCGCTACCACAGCGCCCAGTGTAATCGCTGAGTTCCAGCAATCATGTCAAATTAAAAAGAATGTTATTTCTTGAAATCCAATTGTCTCATTTATCACATTTATGAGGTCAAAGTCGAAAAGCAGTTCAATTAATTCCCAGAGTTAATCGCTTTACTGTTGAAAGCGATGCAACCTAGTAATATCGGAAAAATATCATTAAATACATGTTGATACGAATGTGTGACGCAACTGTTGCAACTCGAACGGATTGATACCGCTAGAAAGTCAATGAAATGAAGTTTTTAAAACTGATTCTATTTCTTCAGCGCGCGCTAACGGCTAAGATTGGTCCCATTGTAAAAAAAACTTACTTATCTACACTTTCAAGTAAAGCGCTACCACAGCGCCCAGTGTAATCGCTGAGTTCCAGCAATCATGTCAAATTAAAAAGAATGTTATTTCTTGAAATCCAATTGTCTCATTTATCACATTTATGAGGTCAAAGTTCAAAAGCAATGCAATTAAGTCCCAGAGTTAATCGCTTTACTGTTAAAAGCGATGCAACCTAGTAATATCGGAAAATATCACTAAATACATGTTTGTGCGAATATGTGACGCAACCGTTGTAACTCAACCGGATTGATACCGCTAGAAAGTCAATGAAATGTAGTTTTTGAAACTGTTTCTATTTCTTCAGCGCGCGCTAACGGCTAGGATTGGTCCCATCGTAAAATTGACTTACTTATCTACACTTTCAAGTAAAGCGCCATCACAGCGCCCAGTGTAATCGCTGAGTTCCAGCAATCATGTCAAATTAAGAAGAATGTTAGTTTTCGGAGTCCAATTGGCTCATTTATCACATTTAGGAGGTCAAAGTCCAAAATAAGTTTAATTAAGTCCCACAGTCAATCGTTTCACTGTTACAAGCGATACAACTTAGTAATATCGGAAAATATCACTAAATACATGTTGGTACGACTATGTGACGCAACCGTTACTCAAACGTATTGATACCGCTAGAAAGTCAATGAAATGTAGTTTTTTAAACTTTTTCTATTTCTTCAGCGCGCGCTAGCGGCTAGGATTGGTCCCATTGTAAAAATGACTTACTTATCTACACTTTCAAGTAAAGCGCTACCACAACACCCAGTGTAATCGCTGAGTTCCAGCAATCATGTCAAATTAAAAAGAATGCTTCTTCTTGGAGTCCAATTGTCTCATTAATCACACTTAGGAGGTCAAAGTCTATAGTCTGTTCAATTAAGTCCCACAGTCAATCGTTTCACTGTTAAAAGCGATACAAGTTAGCAATATCGGAAAAATATCACTAAATACATGTTGATACGAATGTGTGACGCAACTGATGTAACTCAAACGGATTGATACCGCTAGAAAGTCAATGAAATGTAGTTTTTGAAACTGTTTCCATTTCTTCAGCGCGCGTTAACGGCTAGAATTAGTACCACAGTAAAAAATGGATTACTTATCTACACTTTCAAATAAAGCTCTACCACAGCACCCAGTGTAATCACTGAGTTCCAGCAATCATGTCAAATTAAGAAGAATGTTAGTTTTCGGAGTCCAATTCGCTCATTTATCACATTTAAGATGTCAAAGTCCAAAATAAGTCCAATTAGGTCCCACAGTTAATCGTTTCACCGTTAAAAGCGATACAACTTAGTAATATCGGAAAATATCACTAAATACATGTTTGTACTAATATGTGACGCAATCGTTGTAACTCAAACGGATTGATACCGCTAGAAAGTCAATGAAATGTAGTTTTTGAAACTGTTTCCATTTCTTCAGCGCGCGTTAACGGCTAGAATTGGTACCACAGTAAAAAATGGATTACTTATCTACACTTTCAAATAAAGCGCTACCACAGCGCCCAGTGTAATCGCTGAGTTCCAGCAATCATGCTGAATTAAGAACAATGTTAATTCTTGGAGTCCAATTGGCTCATTTATCACATTTAGGAGGTCAAAGTCCAAAATAAGTTTAAATAAGTCCCGCAGTCAATCGTTTCACTGTTACAAGCGATACAACTTAGTAATATCGGAAAATATCACTAAATACATGTTGGTACGACTATGTGACGCAACCGTTACTCAAACGGATTGATACCGCTAGAAAGTCAATGAAATGTAGTTTTTTAAACTTTTTCTATTTCTTCAGCGCGCGCTAGCGGCTAGGATTGGTCCCATTATAAAAATGACTTACTTATCTACACTTTCAAAGAAAGCGCTACCACAGCACCCAGTGTAATCGCTGAGGTCCAGCAATCATGTCAAATTAAGAAGAATGCTTTTTCTTGGAGTCCAATTGTCTTATTAATCACACTTAGGAGGTCAAAGTCTATAATCTGTTCAATTAAGTCCCACAGTCAATCGTTTCACTGTTAAAAGCGATACAACTTAGCAATGTCGGACAAATATCACTAAATACATGTTGATGCGAATGTGTGACGTAACTGTTGTAACTCAAACGGATTGATACCGCCAGAAAGTCAATGAAATGTAGTTTTTGAAACTGTTTCCATTTCTTCAGCGCGCGTTAACGGCTAGGATTGGTACCACAGTAAAAAATGGATTACTTATCTACACTTTCAAATAAAGCGCTACAACAGCGCCCAGTGTAATCACTGAGTTCCAGCAATCATGTCGAATTAAGAACAATGTTATTTCTTGGAGTCCAATTGGCTCATTTATCACATTTAGGAGGTCAAAGTCCAAAATAAGTTTAATTAAGTCCCACAGTCAATTGTTTCACTGTTACAAGCAATACAACTTAGTAATATCGGAAAATATCACTAAATACATGTTGGTACGACTATGTGACGCAACCGTTGTAACTCAAACAGATGGATACCGCTAGAAAGTCAATGAAATGTAGTTTTTGAAACTGTTTCTATTTCTTCAGCGCGCGCTAACGGCTAGGATTGTTCCCATCGTAAAATTGACTTACTTATCTACACTTTCAAGTAAAGCGCCATCACAGCGCCCAGTGTAATCGCTGAGTTCCAGCAATCATGTCAAATTAAGAAGAATGTTAGTTTTCGGAGTCCAATTGGCTCATTTATTACATTTAGGACGTCAAAGTCCAAAATAAGTTTAATTAAGTCCCACAGTCAATCGTTTCACTGTTACAAGCGATACAACTTAGTAATATCGGAAAATATCACTAAATACATGTTGGTACGACTATGTGACGCAACCGTTACTCAAACGTATTGATACCGCTAGAAAGTCAATGAAATGTAGTTTTTTAAACTTTTTCTATTTCTTCAGCGCGCGCTAGCGGCTAGGATTGGTCCCATTGTAAAAATGACTTACTTATCTACACTTTCAAGTAAAGCGCTACCACAGCACCCAGTGTAATCGCTGAGTTCTAGCAATCATGTCAAATTAAGAAGAATGCTTCTTCTTGGAGTCCAATTGTCTCATTAATCACACTTAGGAGGTCAAAGTCTATAGTCTGTTCAATTAAATCCCACAGTCAATCGTTTCACTGTTAAAAGCGATACAAGTTAGCAATATCGGAAAAATATCACTAAATACATGTTGATACGAATGTGTGACGCAACTGATGTAACTCAAACGGATTGATACCGCTAGAAAGTCAATGAAATGTAGTTTTTGAAACTGTTTCCATTTCTTCAGCGCGCGTTAACGGCTAGGATTGGTACCACAGAAAGAAATGGATTACTTATCTACACTTTCAAATAAAGTGCTACAACAGCGCCCAGTGTAATCGCTGAGTTCCAGCAATCATGCTGAATTAACAACAATGTTATTTCTTGGAGTCCAATTGGCTCAATTATCACATTTAGGAGGTCAAAGTCCAAAATAAGTTTAAATAAGTCCCGCAGTCAATCGTTTCACTGTTACAAGCGATACAACTTAGTAATATCGGAAAATATCACTAAATACATGTTGGTACGACTATGTGACGCAACCGTTACTCAAACGGATTGATACCGCTGGAAAGTCAATGAAATGTAGTTTTTTAAACTTTTTCTATTTCTTCAGCGCGCGCTAGCGGCTAGGATAGGTCCCATTATAAAAATGACTTACTTATCTACACTTTCAAGTAAAGCGCTACCACAGCACCCAGTGTAATGGCTGAGTTCCAGCAATCATGTCAAATTAAGAAGAATGTTATTTCTTGAAATCCAATTGTCTCATTTATCACATTTATGAGGTCAAAGTCCAAAAGCAGTTCAATTATGTCCCACAGTCAATCGCTTTACTGTTAAAAGCGATGCAACCTAGTAATATCGGAAAAATATCACTAAATACATGTTGATACGAATGTGTGACGCAAGTGTTGCAACTCAAACGGATTGATACCGCTAGAAAGTCAATGAAATGTAGTTTTTGAAACTGTTTCTATTTTATCAGCTCGCGCTAACGGCTAGGATTGGTCCCATTGTAAAAATGACTTACTTATCTACACTTTCAAGTAAAGCTCTACCACAGCGCCCAGTATAATCGCTGAGTTCCAGTAATCATGTCAAATTAAGAGGAATGTTACTTCTTGGAGTCCAATTGGCTCATTTGTCACATCTATAACGTGAAAGTCCAAAATAAGTTCAATTAGGTCCCACAGTTAATCGTTTCACTGTTAAAAGCGATACAACTTAGTAATATCGGAAAAATATCACTAAATACATGTTGGTACGAATATGTGACGCAACCGTTGTAACTCAACCGGACTGATTCTGTCAGAAAGTCAAGGAAATGTAGTTTTGAAACTGTCTCTATTTCTTCAGCGCGCGCTAACGGCTACGATTGGTCCCACAGTACAAAATGAATTATTTATTTTATTTTTTTAATAAAGCGCTACCACAGGGCCCAGTGTAATCGCAGAGTTCCAGCAATAAGCTCAAATTAAGAAGCACAGGTACCACAGTAAAAATTGGATTACTTATCTACACTTTCAAATAAAGCGCTACAACAGCGCCCAGTGTAATCGCTGAGTTCCAGCAATCATGTCAAATTAAGAAGAATGTTAGTTTTCGGCGTCCAATTGGCTCATTTATGACATTTAGGAGGTCAAAGTCCAAAATAAGTTTAATTAAGTCCCACAGTCAATTGTTTCACTGTTACAAGCAATACAACTTAGTAATATCGGAAAATATCACTAAATACATGTTGGTACGACTATGTGACGCAACCGTTGTAACTCAAACGGATTGATACCGCTAGAAAGTCAATGAAATGTAGTTTTTGAAACTGTTTCTATTTCTTCAGCGCGCGCTAACGGCTAGGATTGTTCCCATCGTAAAATTGACTTACTTATCTACACTTTCAAGTAAAGCACCATCACAGCGCCCAGTGTAATCGCTGAGTTCCAGCAATCATGTCAAATTAAGAAGAATGTTAGTTTTCGGAGTCCAATTGGCTCATTTATTACATTTAGGAGGTCAAAGTCCAACATAAGTTTAATTAAGTCCCACAGTCAATCGTTTCACTGTTACAAGCGAAACAACTTAGTAATATCGGAAAATATCACTAAATACATGTTGGTACGACTATGTGACGCAACCGTTACTCAAACGTATTGATACCGCTAGAAAGTCAATGAAATGTAGTTTTTTAAACTTTTTCTATTTCTTCAGCGCGCGCTAGCGGCTAGGATTGGTCCCATTGTAAAAATGACTTACTTATCTACACTTTCAAGTAAAGCGCTACCACAGCACCCAGTGTAATCGCTGAGTTCTAGCAATCATGTCAAATTAAGAAGAATGCTTCTTCTTGGAGTCCAATTGTCTCATTAATCACACTTAGGAGGTCAAATTCTATAGTCTGTTCAATTAAGTCCCACAGTCAATCGTTTCACTGTTAAAAGCGATACAAGTTAGCAATATCGGAAAAATATCACTAAATACATGTTGATACGAATGTGTGACGCAACTGATGTAACTCAAACGGATTTATACCGCTAGAAAGTCAATGAAATGTAGTTTTTAAAACTGTTTCCATTTCTTCAGCGCGCGTTAACGGCTAGGATTAATACCACAGAAAGAAATGGATTACTTATCTACACTTTCAAATAAAGCGCTACAACAGCGCCCAGTGTAATCGATGAGTTCCATCAATCATGCTGAATTAACAACAATGTTATTTCTTGGAGTCCAATTGGCTCAATTATCACATTTAGGAGGTCAAAGTCCAAAATAAGTTTAAATAAGTCCCGCAGTCAATCGTTTCACTGTTACAAGCGATACAACTTAGTAATATCGGAAAATATCACTAAATACATGTTGGTACGACTATGTGACGCAACCGTTACTCAAACGGATTGATACCGCTAGAAAGTCAATGAAATGTAGTTTTTTAAACTTTTTCTATTTCTTCAGCGCGCGCTAGCGGCTAGGATTGGTCCCATTATAAAAATGACTTACTTATCTACACTTTCAAGTAAAGCGCTACCACAGCACCCAGTGTAATGGCTGAGTTCCAGCAATCATGTCAAATTAAGAAGAATGTTATTTCTTGAAATCCAATTGTCTCATTTATCACATTTATGAGGTCAAAGTCCAAAAGCAGTTCAATTATGTCCCACAGTCAATCGCTTTACTGTTAAAAGCGATGCAACCTAGTAATATCGGAAAAATATCACTAAATACATGTTGATACGAATGTGTGACGCAAGTGTTGCAACTCAAACGGATTGATACCGCTAGAAAGTCAATGAAATGTAGTTTTTGAAACTGTTTCTATTTTATCAGCTCGCGCTAACGGCTAGGATTGGTCCCATTGTAAAAATGACTTACTTATCTACACTTTCAAGTAAAGCTCTACCACAGCGCCCAGTGTAATCGCTGAGTTCCAGTAATCATGTCAAATTAAGAGGAATGTTACTTCTTGGAGTCCAATTGGCTCATTTGTCACATCTATAACGTGAAAGTCCAAAATAAGTTCAATTAGGTCCCACAGTTAATCGTTTCACTGTTACAAGCGATACAACTTAGTAATATCGGAAAAATATCACTAAATGTATGTTGGTACGAATATGTGACGCAACCGTTGTAACTCAACCGGACTGATTCTGTCAGAAAGTCAAGGAAATGTAGTTTTGAAACTGTCTCTATTTCTTCAGCGCGCTAACGGCTACGATTGGTCCCACAGTACAAAATGAATTATTTATTTTATTTTTTTAATAAAGCGCTACCACAGGGCCCAGTGTAATCGCAGAGTTCCAGCAATAAGCTCAAATTAAGAAGCACAGGTACCACAGTAAAAATTGGATTACTTATCTACACTTTCAAATAGAGCGCTACAACAGCGCCCAGTGTAATCGCTGAGTTCCAGCAATCATGTCAAATTAAGAAGAATGTTAGTTTTCGGCGTCCAATTGGCTCATTTATGACATTTAGGAGGTCAAAGTCCAAAATAAGTTTAATTAAGTCCCACAGTCAATCGTTTCACTGTTACAAGCGATACAACTTAGTAATATCGGAAAATATCACTAAATACATGTTGGTACGACTATGTGACGCAACCGTTATTCAAACGTATTGATACCGCTAGAAAGTCAATGAAATGTAGTTTTTTAAACTTTTTCTATTTCTTCAGCGCGCGCTAGCGGCTAGGATTGGTCCCATTATAAAAATGACTTACTTATCTACACTTTCAAGTAAAGCGCTACCACAGCACCCAGTGTAATCACTGAGTTCCAGCAATCATGTCAAATTAAGAAGAATGTTAGTTTTCGGAGTCCAATTCGCTCATTTATCACATTTAGGATTTCAAAGTCCAAAATATGTCCAATTAAGTCCCACAGTCAATCGTTTTACTGTTAAAAGCGGTACAACTTAGAAATATCGGAAAACATCACTAAATACATGTTGGTACGAATATGTGACGCAACCGTTGTAACTTTAACGGATTGATACCACTAGAAAGTCAATCAAATACAGTTTTTGAAACTGTTTCCATTTCTTCAGCGCGCGTTAACGGCTAGGATTGGTACCACAGTAAAAAATGGATTACTTATCTACACTTTCAAATAAAGCGCTACAACAGCGCCCAGTGTAATCACTGAGTTCCAGCAATCATGTCAAATTAAGAAGAATGTTAGTTTTTGGAGTCCAAGTGGCTCATTTATCACATTTAGGATGTCAAAGTCCAAAATAAGTCCAATTAATTCCACAGTCAATCGTTTTACTGTTAAAAGCGGTACAACTTAGAAATATCGGAAAAACATCACTAAATACATGTTGGTACGAATATGTGACGCAACCGTTGTAACTTCAACGGATTGATACCACTAGAAAGTCAATCAAATACAGTTTTTGAAACTGTTTCCATTTCTTCAGCGCGCGCTAACGGCTAGGATTGGTCCCACAGTAAAAAATGACTTACTTATCTACACTTTCAAATAAAGCGCTACCACAGCGTACTGTGTAATCGTTGAGTTCCAGCAATCATGTCAAATTAAGAAGAGTGTTATTTCTTGGAGTCCAATTGTTTCATTTATCACATTTTGGAGGTCAAAGTCTATAATCTGTTCAATTAAGTCCCACAGTCAATTGTTTCACCGTTAAAAGCGATACAACTTAGTAATATCGGAAAAATATCACTAAATACATGTTGGTACGATTATGTGACGCAACCGTTGTAACTCAAACGGATTGATACCGCTAGAAAGTCAATGAAATGTAGTTTTTGAAACCGTTTCCATTTCTTCAGCGCTCGTTAACGGCTAGGATTGGTACCACAGTAAAAAATGGATTACTTATCTACACTTTCAAATGAAACGCTACAACAGCGCTCTGTGTAATCGTTGAGTTCCAGCAATCATGTCAAATTAAGAAGAGTGTTATTTCTTGGAGTCCAATTGTTTCATTTATCACATTTTGGAGGTCAAAGTCTATAATCTGTTCAATTAAGTCCCACAGTCAATCGTTTCACTGTTAAAAGCGATACAACTTAGCAATATCTATAAAGTATCACTAAATACATGTTGATACGAATGTGTGACGCAACTGTTGCAACTCAAACGGATTAATACCGCTAGAAAGTCAATGAAATGTAGTTTTTGAAACTGTTTCCACTTCTTCAGTTCGCGCTAACGGCTGGGACTGGTACCACAGTAAAAAATAGCTTACTTATCTACACTTTCAAATAAAGCTCTACCACAGCGCCCAGTGTAATCGCAGAGTTCCAGTAATCATGTCAAATTAAGAGGAATGTTACTTCTTGGAGTCTAATTGGCTCATTTGTCACATCTATAACGTGAAAGTCCAAAATAAGTTCAATTAGGTCCCACAGTTAATCGTTTCACTGTTAAAAGCGATACAACTTAGTAATATCGGAAAAATATCACTAAATACATGTTGGTACGAATATGTGGCGCAACCGTTGTAACTCAACCGGACTGATTCTGTCAGAAAGGCAAGGAAATGTAGTTTTTGAAATTGTCTCTATTTCTTCAGCGCGCGCTAACGGCTACCATTGGTCCCTCAGTACAAAATGACTTATTTATTTTATTTTTTTAATAAAGCGCTACCACAACGCCCAGTGTAATCGCAGAGTTCCAGCAATAAGCTCAAATTAAGAAGAATGTTAGTTTTCGGAGTCCAATTGGCTCATTTGTCACATTTATAACGTCAAAGTCAAAATAAGTCCAACTAGGTCCCACAGTCAATCGTTTCACCGTTAAAAGCGATACAACTTAGTAATATCGGAAAAATATCACTAAATACATGTTGGTACGAATATGTGACGCAACCGTTGTAACTCAAACGGATTGATACCGCTAGAAAGTCAATGAAATGTAGTTTTTGAAACTGTTTCCACTTCTTCAGTTCGCGCTAACGGCTGGGACTGGTACCACAGTAAAAAATGGCTTACTTATCTACACTTTCAAATAAAGCTCTACCACAGCGCCCAGTGTAATCGCAGAGTTCCAGTAATCATGTCAAATTAAGAGGAATGTTACTTCTTGGAGTCTAATTGGCTCATTTGTCACATCTATAACGTGAAAGTCCAAAATAAGTTCAATTAGGTCCCACAGTTAATCGTTTCACTGTTAAAAGCGATACAACTTAGTAATATCGGAAAAATATCACTAAATACATGTTGGTACGAATATGTGGCGCAACCGTTGTAACTCAACCGGACTGATTCTGTCAGAAAGGCAAGGAAATGTAGTTTTTGAAATTGTCTCTATTTCTTCAGCGCGCGCTAACGGCTACCATTGGTCCCACAGTACAAAATGACTTATTTATTTTATTTTTTTAATAAAGCGCTACCACAACGCCCAGTGTAATCGCAGAGTTCCAGCAATAAGCTCAAATTAAGAAGAATGTTAGTTTTCGGAGTCCAATTGGCTCATTTGTCACATTTATAACGTCAAAGTCAAAATAAGTCCAACTAGGTCCCACAGTCAATCGTTTCACCGTTAAAAGCGATACAACTTAGTAATATCGGAAAAATATCACTAAATACATGTTGGTACGAATATGTGACGCAACCGTTGTAACTCAAACGGACTGATACCGCTAGAAAGTCAATGAAATGTAGTTTTTGAAACTGTTTCTATTTCTTTAGCGGGCGCTAACGCCTAGGATTGGTCCCATTGTAAAAAATGACTTACTTATCTACACTTTCAAGTACAGCGCTACCACAGCGCCCAGTGTAATCTCTGAGTTCCAGCAATCATGTCAAATTAAGAAGAATGCTTTTTCTTGGAGTCCAATTGTCTCATTAATCACACTTAGGAGGTCAAAGTCCAAAATAAGTTCAATTAAGTCCCACAGTCAATCGTTTCACTGTTAAAAGCGGTACAACATAGAAATATCGGAAAAACATCACTAAATACATGTTGGTACGAATATGTGACGCAACCGTTGTAACTTCAACGGATTGATACCGCTTGAAAGTTAATGAAATGTAGTTTTTGAAACTGTTTCCATTTCTTCAGCGCGCGTTAACGGCTAGGATTGGTACCACAGTAAAAAATGGATTACTTATCTACACTTTCAAATAAAGCGCTACAACAGAGGCCAGTTTAATCGCTGAGTTCCAGCAATCATGTTGAATTAAGAACAATGTTATTTCTTGGAGTCCAATTGGCTCATTTATCACATTTAGGAGGTCAAAGTCCAAAATAAGTTCAATTAAGTCCCACAGTCAATCGTTTCACTGTTAAAAGCGGTACAACTTAGAAATATCGGAAAAACATCACTAAATACATGTTGGTACAAATATGTGACGCAACCGTTGTAACTTCAACGGATTGATACCACTAGAAAGTCATTGAAATAGAGTTTTTGAAACTGTTTCCATTTCTTCAGCGCGCGCTAACGGTTAGGATTGGTCCCACAGTAAAAAATGACTTACTTATCTACACTTTTAAATAAAGCGCTACCATAGCGCTCTGTGTAATCGTTGAGTTCCAGCAATCATGTCAAATTAAGAAGAGTGTTATTTCTTGGAGTCCAATTGTCTTATTTATCTCAGTTTGAAGGTCAAAGTCTAAAATCTGTTCAATTAAGTCCCACAGTCAATCGTTTCACTGTTAAAAGCGATGCAACCTAGTATTATCAGAAAATTATCGCCAAATACATGTTGGTACGAACATGTGACGCAACGGTTGTAACTCAACCGGATTGATACTACTAGAAAGTCAAGGAAATAGAGTTTTTGAAACTGTCTCTATTTCTTCAGTGGGCGCTGACGGTTACGATTGGTCCCACAGTACAAATGACTTACTTTTCTACACTTTCAAATAAAGCGCTACCACAGCGCCCAGTGTAATCGCTGAGTTCCAGCAATCATGTCAAATTAAGAAGAATGTTATTTCTTGGAGTCCAATTGTCTCATATATCACATTTAGGAGGTCAAAGTCCAAAATCAGTTCAATTAAGTCCCACAGTCTATCGTTTCACTGTTATAAGCGATACAACTTAGTAATATCGGAAAAATATAACTAACTACATGTTGTTACGAATATGTGACGCAACCGTTGTAACTCAAACGGATTGATACCGTTAAAAATTCAATGAAATGTAGTTTTTGAAAATGTCTCAATTTCTTCAGCGCACGCTAAACGGCTACTATTGGTCCCACAATGAAAAATGACTTATTTGTCTAAATTCTTTAATAAAGCGCTACCACAGCGCCAAGTGTAATCGCAGAGTTCCAGCAATCAGGTCAAATTGAAAAGAATGTTATTTCTTGGAGTCCAATTGTCTCATTTATCACATTTAGGAGGTCAAAGTCCAAAATCAGTTTAATTAAATCCCACAGTCAATCGTTTCACTGTTAAAAGCGATGCAACCTAGAAATGTCAGAAAAATATTGCTAAATACATGTTGGTACGAATATGTGACGCAACTGTTGTAACTCAACCGGACTGATTCTGTCATAAAGTCAAGGAAATGTAGTTTTTGAAACTGTCTCTATTTCTTCCACGCGCGCTAACGGCTACGATTGGTCCCACAGTACAAAATGACTTATTTATCTAATTTTTTTAATAAAGCGATACCACAGCGCCCAGTGTAATCGCAAAGTTCCAGTAATCATGTCACATTAAGAACAATGTTACTTCTTAAAATCCAATTGTCTCATTTATCACATTTATGAGGTCAAAATCCAAAATCAGTTCAACAAAGTCCTACAGTCAATCGCTTCGCTGTTAAAAGCGATGCAACATAGTAACATCAGAAAAATATCGCTAAATACATGTTGGTACGAATATGGGACGTAATCGTTGTAACTCAAACTTAGGAGGTCAAAGTCCAAAATAAGTTCAATTAAGTCCCACAGTCAATCGTTTCACTGTTAAAAGCGGTACAACTTAGAAATATCGGAAAAACATCACTAAATACATGTTGGTACGAATATGTGACGCAACCGTTGTAACTTCAACGGATTGATACCACTAGAAAGTCATTGAAATGTAGTTTTTGAAACTGTCTCTATTTCTTCAGCGCGCGCTAACGGCTAGGATTGGTCCCACAGTAAAAAATGACTTACTTATCTACACTTTTAAATAAAGCGCTACCACAGCGCCAAGTGTAATCGCAGAGTTCCAGCAATCAGGTCAAATTGAAAAGAATGTTATTTCTTGGAGTCCAATTGTCTCATTTATCACATTTAGGAGGTGAAAGTCCAAAATAAGTTCAATTAAGTCCCACAGTCAATCGTTTCACTGTTAAAAGCGATGCAACCTACTATTATCAGAAAATTATCGCCAAATACATGTTGGTACGAATATGTGCGCAATCGTTATAACTCAACCGGATTGATACCGTTAGAAAGTCAATGAAATGTAGTTTTTGAAATTGTTTCCATTTCTTCAGCGTGCGCTAACGGCTAGGATTGTTCCCACAATAAAAAATGACTTACTTATCTACACTTTCATTAAAAGTGGTACCACAGCGCCCAGTGTAATCGCTGAGTTCCAGCAATCATGTCGAATTAGGAAGAATGTTATTTCTTGGAGTCCAATTGCCTCATTTATCACATTTAGGAGGTCAAAGTCCAAAATCAGTTTAATTAAATCCCACAGTCAATCGTTTCACTGTTAAAAGCGATGCAACCTAGAAATGTCAGAAAAATATTGCTAAATACATGTTGGTACGAATATGTGACGCAACTGTTGTAACTCAACCGGACTGATTCTGTCATAAAGTCAAGGAAATGTAGTTTTTGAAACTGTCTCTATTTCTTCAGCGCGCGCTAACGGCTACGATTGGTCCCACAGTACAAAATGACTTATTTATCTAATTTTTTTAATAAAGCGATACCACAGCGCCCAGTGTAATCGCAAAGTTCCAGTAATCATGTCACTTTAAGAACAATGTTACTTCTTAAAATCCAATTGTCTCATTTATCACATTTATGAGGTCAAAATTTAAAATCAGTTCAACATAGTCCTACAGTCAATCGCTTCGCTGTTAAAAGCGATGCAACATAGTAACATCAGTAAAATATCGCTAAATACATGTTGGTACGAATATGTGACGTAATCGTTGTAACTCAACCGGACTGATACTGCCAGAAAGTCAAGGAAATGTAGTTTCTGAAACTGTCTCTATTTCTTCAGTGCGCGCTAACGGCTAGGATTGGTCCCACAGTAAAAAATGACTTACTTATCTACACTTTCAAATAAAGCGGTACCACAGCGCCCAGTGTAATCGCTGAGTTCCAGCAATCACGTCAAATCAAGAATAATGTTATTTCTTGGAGTCCAATTGGCTCATTTGTCACATTTATAACGTCAAAGTCCAAAATAAGTTCCATTAGGTCCCACAGTCAATCGTTTCACTGTTAAAGGCGATACAACTTAGTAGTATCGGAAATATATAACTAAATACATGTTGGTACGAATATGTGACGCAACCGTTGTAACTCAAACGGATTGATACTGCTAGAAAGTCAATGAAATGTAGTTTTTGAAACTGTTTCAATTTCTTCAGCGCGCTATAACGGCTAGGATTGGTTCCACAGTAAAAAATGACTTACTTATCTACACTTTTAAATAAAGCGCTACCACAGCGCCCAGTGTAATCGCTGAGTTCCAGCAATCATGTCAAATTAAGAAGAATGTTATTTCTTGGGGTCAAATTGGCTCATTTATCACATTTAGGAGGTCAAAGACCAAAATAAGTTTAATTAAGTCCCACAGTCAATCTTTTTACTGTTACAAGCGATACAACTTAGTATTATCGAAAAATATCACTAAATACATATTGGTACGAATATATGACGCAACCGTTGTAACTCAAACGGATTGATACCGCTAGGAAGTCAGTGAAATGTAGTTTTTGAAACTGTCTCTGTTTCTTCAGCGCGCGCTAACTGCTACGATTGGTCCCACAGTACAAAATGACTTATTTATCTAATTTTTTTAATAAAGCGATACCACAGCGCCCAGTGTAATCGCAGAGTTCCAGTAATCATGTCAAATTAAGAGGAATGTTACTTCTTGGAGTCTAATTGGCTCATTTGTCACATCTATAACGTGAAAGTCCAAAATAAGTTCAATTAGGTCCCACAGTTAATCGTTTCACTGTTAAAAGCGATACAACTTAGTAATATCGGAAAAATATCACTAAATACATGTTGGTACGAATATGTGGCGCAACCGTTGTAACTCAACCGGACTGATTCTGTCAGAAAGGCAAGAAAATGTAGTTTTTGAAATTGTCTCTATTTCTTCAGCGCGCGCTAACGGCTACCATTGGTCCCACAGTACAAAATGACTTATTTATTTTATTTTTTTAATAAAGCGCTATCACAACGCCCAGTGTAATCGCAGAGTTCCAGCAATAAGCTCAAATTAAGAAGAATGTTAGTTTTCGGAGTCCAATTGGCTCATTTGTCACATTTATAACGTCAAAGTCAAAATAAGTCCAACTAGGTCCCACAGTCAATCGTTTCACCGTTAAAAGCGATACAACTTAGTGATATCGGAAAAATATCACTAAATACATGTTGGTACGAATATGTGACGCAACCGTTGTAACTCAAACTGATTGATACCGCTAGAAAGTCAATGAAATGTAGCTTTTGAAACTGTTTCCATTTCTTCAGCGCGTGTTAACGGCTAGGATTGGTACCACAGTAAAAAATGGATTACTTATCTACACTTTCAAATAAAGCGCTACAACAGAGGCCAGTGTAATCGCTGAGTTCCAGCAATCATGTCGAATTAAGAACAATGTTATTTCTTGGAGTCCAATTGGCTCATTTATCACATTTAAGAGGTCAAAGTCCAAAATAAGTTTAATTCAGTCCCACAGTCAATCGTTTTACTGTTACAAGCGATACAACTTAGTAATGTCGTGAAATATCACTAAATACATGTTGGTACGACTATGTGATGCAACCGTTGTAACTCAAACGGACTGATACCGCTAGAAAGTCAATGAAATGTAGTTTTTGAAACTGTTTCTATTTCTTTAGCGGGCGCTAACGCCTAGGATTGGTCCCATTGTAAAAAATGACTTACTTATCTACACTTTCAAGTACAGCGCTACCACAGCGCCCAGTGTAATCTCTGAGTTCCAGCAATCATGTCAAATTAAGAAGAATGCTTTTTCTTGGAGTCCAATTATCTCATTAATCACACTTAGGAGGTCAAAGTCCAAAACAAGTTTAATTAAGTCCCACAGTCAATCGTTTCACTGTTAAAACGGTACAACATAGAAATATCGGAAAAACATCACTAAATACATGTTGGTACGAATATGTGACGCAACCGTTGTAACTTCAACGGATTGATACCGCTTGAAAGTCAATGAAATGTAGTTTTTGAAACTGTTTCCATTTCTTCAGCGCGCGTTAACGGCTAGGATTGGTACCACAGTAAAAAATGGATTACTTATCTACACTTTCAAATAAAGCGCTACAACAGAGGCCAGTTTAATCGCTGAGTTCCAGCAATCATGTTGAATTAAGAACAATGTTATTTCTTGGAGTCCAATTGGCTCATTTATCACATTTAGGAGGTCAAAGTCCAAAATAAGTTTAATTCAGTCCCACAGTCAATCGTTTTACTGTTACAAGCGATACAACTTAGTAATGTCGTAAAATATCACTAAATACATGTTGGTACGACTATGTGATGCAACCGTTGTAACTCAAACGGACTGATACTGCTAGAAAGTCAATGAAATGTAGTTTTTGAAACTGTTTCTATTTCTATAGCGGGCGCTAACGCCTGGGATTGGTCCCATTGTAAAAAATGACTTACTTATCTACACTTTCAAGTACAGCGCTACCACAGCGCCCAGTGTAATCTCTGAGTTCCAGCAATCATGTCAAATTAAGAAGAATGCTTTTTCTTGGAGTCCAATTGTCTCATTAATCACACTTAGGAGGTCAAAGTCCAAAATAAGTTCAATTAAGTCCCACAGTCAATCGTTTCACTGTTAAAAGCGGTACAACTTAGAAATATCGGAAAAACATCACTAAATACATGTTGGTACGAATATGTGACGCAACCGTTGTAACTTCAACGGATTGATACCACTAGAAAGTCATTGAAATAGAGTTTTTGAAACTGTTTCCATTTCTTCAGCGCGCGCTAACGGCTAGGATTGGTCCCACAGTAAAAAATGACTTACTTATCTACACTTTTAAATAAAGGGCTACCATAGCGCTCTGTGTAATCGTTGAGTTCCAGCAATCATGTCAAATTAAGAAGAGTGTTATTTCTTGGAGTCGAATTGTCTTATTTATCTCAGTTTTAAGGTCAAAGTCTAAAATCTGTTCAATTAAGTCCCACAGTCAATCGTTTCACTGTTAAAAGCGATGCAACCTAGTATTATCAGAAAATTATCGCCAAATACATGTTGGTACGAACATGTGACGCAACGGTTGTAACTCAACCGGATTGATACTACTAGAAAGTCAAGGAAATAGAGTTTTTGAAACTGTCTCTATTTCTTCAGTGGGCGCTGACGGTTACGATTGGTCCCACAGTACAAATGACTTACTTTTCTACACTTTCAAATAAAGCGCTACCACAGCGCCCAGTGTAATCGCTGAGTTCCAGCAATCACGTCAAATCAAGAATAATGTTATTTCTTGGAGTCCAATTGGCTCATTTGTCAGATTTATAACGTCAAAGTCCAAAATAAGTTCCATTAGGTCCCACAGTCACTCGTTTCACTGTTAAAGGCGATACAACTTAGTAGTATCGGAAATATATAACTAAATACATGTTGGTACGAATATGTGACGCAACCGTTGTAACTCAAACGGATTGATACTGCTAGAAAGTCAATGAAATGTAGTTTTTGAAACTGTTTCAATTTCTTCAGCGCGCTATAACGGCTAGGATTGGTTCCACAGTAAAAAATGACTTACTTATCTACACTTTTAAATAAAGCGCTACCACAGCGCCCAGTGTAATCGCTGAGTTCCAGCAATCATGTCAAATTAAGAAGAATGTTATTTCTTGGGGTCAAATTGGCTCATTTATCACATTTAGGAGGTCAAAGACCAAAATAAGTTTAATTAAGTCCCACAGTCAATCTTTTTACTGTTACAAGCGATACAACTTAGTATTATCGAAAAATATCACTAAATACATATTGGTACGAATATATGACGCAACCGTTGTAACTCAAACGGATTGATACCGCTAGGAAGTCAATGAAATGTAGTTTTTGAAACTGTCTCTATTTCTTCAGCGCGCGCTAACTGCTACGATTGGTCCCACAGTACAAAATGACTTATTTATCTAATTTTTTTAATAAAGCGATACCACAGCGCCCAGTGTAATCGCAAAGTTCCAGTAATCATGTCACATTAAGAACAATGTTACTTCTTAAAATCCAATTGTCTCATTTATCACATTTATGAGGTCAAAATCCAAAATCAGTTCAACAAAGTCCTACAGTCAATCGCTTCGCTGTTAAAAGCGATGCAACATAGTAACATCAGAAAAATATCGCTAAATACATGTTGGTACGATTATGTGACGTAATCGTTGTAACTCAACCGGACTGATACTGCCAGAAAGTCAAGGAAATGTAGTTTCTGAAACTGTCTCTATTTCTTCAGTGCGCGCTAACGGCTAGGATTGGTCCCATAGTAAAAAATGACTTACTTATGTACAGTTTTAAATAAAGCGGCACCACAGCGCCCAGTCTAATCGCTGAGTTCCAGCAATCATGTCAAATTAAGAAGAATGTTACTTCTTGGAGTCCAATTGTCTCATTTATCACATTTAGGAGGTCAAAGTCCAAAGTAAGTTCAATTAAGTCCCACAGTAAACCATTTCACTGTTAAAAGCGATACAACTTAGAAATATCGGAAAAATATCACTAAATAAATGTTGGTACGAATATGTGACGCAACCGTTGTAACTCCAACGTATTGATACCGCTAGAAAGTCAATGAAATAGAGTTTTTGAAACTGTTTCCATTTCTTCAGCGCGCGCTAACTAATAGGATTGGTCCCACAGTAAAGAATGACTTACTTATCTACACTTTCAAATAAAGCGCTACCACAGCGACCAGTGTAATCGATGAATTCCAGCAATCATGTCAAATTAAGAAGAATGTTATTTTTTGGAGTCCAATTGTCTCATTTATCACATTTAGGAGGTCAAAGTCCAAAATCAGTTCAATTAAGTCCCACAGTCAATCGTTTCACTGTTACAAGCGAGACAACTTAGTAATATCGGAAAAATATCACTAACTACATGTTGGTACGAATATGTGACGCAACCGTTGCAACTCGAACGGATTAATACCGCTAGAAAATCAATGAAATGTAGTTTTTGAAACTTTTTCCATTTTTTCAGCGCGCGCTAACGGCTAGGATTGGTCCCACAATAAAAAATGACTTACTTATCTGCACTTTCAAATAAAGCGCTACCACAGCGCCCAGTGTAATCGCTGAGTTCCAGCAATCACGTCAAATCAAGAATAATGTTATTTCTTGGAGTCCAATTGGCTCATTTGTCACATTTATAACGTCAAAGTCCAAAATAAGTTTCATTAGGTCCCACAGTCAATCGTTTCACTGTTAAAGGCGATACAACTTAGTAGTATCGGAAATATATAACTAAATACATGTTGGTACGAATATGTGACGCAACCGTTGTAACTCAAACGGATTGATACTGCTAGAAAGTCAATGAAATGTAGTTTTTGAAACTGTTTCAATTTCTTCAGCGCGCTATAACAGCTAGGATTGGTTCCACAGTAAAAAATGACTTACTTATCTACACTTTTAAATAAAGCGCTACCACAGCGCCCAGTGTAATCGCTGAGTTCCAGCAATCATGTCAAATTAAGAAGAATGTTATTTCTTGGAGTCAAATTGACTCATTTATCACATTTAGGAGGTCAAGGAACAAAATAAGTTTAATTAAGTCCCACAGTCAATCTTTTCACTGTTACAAGCGATACAACTTAGTATTATCGGAAAATATCACTAAATACATATTGGTACGAATATATGACGCAACCGTTGTAACTCAAACGGATTGATACTGCCAGAAAGTCAAGGAAATGTAGTTTCTGAAACTGTCTCTATTTCTTCAGTGCGCGCTAACGGCTAGGATTGGTCCCACAGTAAAAAATGACTTACTTATCCGCACTTTCAAATAAAGCGCTACCACAGCGCCCAGTGTAATCGCTGAGTTCCAGCACTCATGTCAAGTTAATTAGAATGTTAGTTCTTGGAGTCGAATTGGCTCATTTGTCACATTTACAACGTCAAAGTCCAAAATCAGTTCAATTAAGTCCCACGGTCAATCGTTTCACTGTAAAAGGCGATACAACTTAGTAGTATCGGAAGTATATAACTAAATACATGTTGGTACGAATATGTGACGCAACCGTTGTAACTCAAACGGATTGATACTGCTAGAAAGTCAATGAAATGTAGTTTTTGAAACTGTTTCAATTTCTTCAGCGCGCTATAACGGCTAGGATTGGTTCCACAGTAAAAAATGACTTACTTATCTACACTTTTAAATAAAGAGCTACCACAGCGCCCAGTGTAATCGCTGAGTTCCAGCAATCATGTCAATTTAAGAAGAATGTTATTTCTTGGAGTCAAATTGGCTCATTTATCACATTTAGGAGGTCAAAGACCAAAATAAGTTTAATTAAGTCCCACAGTCAATCTTTTCACTGTTACAAGCGATACAACTTAGTATTATCGGAAAATATCACTAAATACATATTGGTACAAATATGTGACGTAATCGTTGTAACTCGAACGGATTAATACCGCTAGAAAATCAATGAAATGTAGTTTTTGAAACTTTTTCCATTTTTTCAGCGCGCGCTAACGGCTAGGATTGGTCCCACAATAAAAAATGACTTACTTATCTACACTTTCAAATAAAGCGCTACCACCGCGCCCAGTGTAATCGCTGAGTTCCAGCAATCACGTCAAATCAAGAATAATGTTATTTCTTGGAGTCCAATTGGCTCATTTGTCACATTTATAACGTCAAAGTCCAAAATAAGTTCCATTAGGTCCCACAGTCAATCGTTTCACTGTTAAAGGCGATACAACTTAGTAGTATCGGAAATATATAACTAAATACATGTTGGTACGAATATGTGACGCAACCGTTGTAACTCAAACGGATTGATACTGCTAGAAAGTCAATGGAATGTAGTTTTTGAAACTTTTTCCATTTTTTCAGCGCGCGCTAACGGCTAGGATTGGTCCCACAATAAAAAATGACTTACTTATCTACACTTTCAAATAAAGCGCTACCACAGCGCCCAGTGTAATCGCTGAGTTCCAGCAATCACGTCAAATCAAGAATAATGTTATTTCTTGGAGTCCAATTGGCTCATTTGTCACATTTAGGAGGTCAAAGACCAAAATAAGTTTAATTAAGTCCCACAGTCAATCGTTTGACTGTTAAAGGCGATACAACTTAGTAGTATCGGAAATATATAACTGAATACATGTTGGTACGAATATGTGACGCAACCGTTGTAACTCAAACGGATTGATACTGCTAGAAAGTCAATGGAATGTAGTTTTTGAAACTGTTTCAATTTCTTCAGCGCGCTATA
Source organism: Hydractinia symbiolongicarpus (assembly GCF_029227915.1). NCBI lineage: Eukaryota > Metazoa > Cnidaria > Hydrozoa > Anthoathecata > Hydractiniidae > Hydractinia > Hydractinia symbiolongicarpus. The sequence continues at coordinate 27,342,191 of NC_079884.1, forward strand.
ACGGCTAGGATTGGTTCCACAGTAAAAAATGAATTACTTATCTACACTTTTAAATAAAGCGCTACCACAGCGCCCAGTGTAATCGCTGAGTTCCAGCAATCATGTCAAATTAAGAAGAATGTTATTTCTTGGAGTCAAATTGGCTCATTTATCACATTTAGGAGGGCAAAGACCAAAATAAGTTTAATTAAGTCCCACAGTCAATCTTTTCACTGTTACAAGCGATACAACTTAGTATTATCGGAAAATATCACTAAATACATATTGGTACGAATATATGACGCAACCGTTGTAACTCAAACGGATTGATACCGCTAGGAAGTCAATGAAATGTAGTTTCTGAAACTGTCTCTATTTCTTCAGTGCGCGCTAACGGCTAGGATTGGTCCCACAGTAAAAAATGACTTACTTATCTACACTTTCTAATAAAGCGCTACCACAGCGCCCAGTGTAATCGCTGAGTTCCAGCAATCATGTCAAGTTAATTAGAATGTTAGTTCTTGGAGTTCAATTGGCTCATTTGTCACATTTACAACGTCAAAGTCCAAAATCAGTTCAATTAAGTCCCACGGTCAATCGTTTCACTGTTAAAGGCGATACAACTTAGTAGTATCGGAAGTATATAACTAAATACATGTTGGTACGAATATGTGACGCAACCGTTGTAACTCAAACGGATTGATACTGCTAGAAAGTCAATGAAATGTAGTTTTTGAAACTGTTTCAATTTCTTCAGCGCGATATAACGGCTAGGATTGGTTCCACAGTAAAAAATGACTTACTTATCTACACTTTTAAATAAAGCGCTACCACAGCGCCCAGTGTAATCGCTGAGTTCCAGCAATCATGTCAAATTAAGAAGAATGTTATTTCTTGGAGTCAAATTGGCTCATTTATCACATTTAGGAGGTCAAAGACCAAAATAAGTTTAATTAAGTCCCACAGTCAATCTTTTCACTGTTACAAGCGATACAACTTAGTATTATCGGAAAATATCACTAAATACATATTGGTACGAATATGTAACGTAATCGTTGTAACTCAACCGGACTGATACTGCCAGAAAGTCAAGGAAATGTAGTTTCTGAAACTGTCTCTATTTCTTCAGTGCGCGCTAACGGCTAGGATTGGTCCCATAGTAAAAAATGACTTACTTATCTACAGTTTTAAATAAAGCGGCACCACAGCGCCCAGTCTAATCGCTGAGTTCCAGCAATCATGTCAAATTAAGAAGAATGTTACTTCTTGGAGTCCAATTGTCTCATTTATCACATTTAGGAGGTCAAAGTCCAAAGTAAGTTCAATTAAGTCCCACAGTAAACCATTTTACTGTTAAAAGCGATACAACTTAGAAATATCGGAAAAATATCACTAAATACATGTTGGTACGAATATGTGACGCAACCGTTGCAACTCGAACGGATTAATACCGCTAGAAAATCAATGAAATGTAGTTTTTGAAACTTTTTCCATTTTTTCAGCGCGCGCTAACGGCTAGGATTGGTCCCACAATAAAAAATGACTTACTTATCTACACTTTCAAATAAAGCGCTACCACAGCGCCCAGTGTAATCGCTGAGTTCCAGCAATCACGTCAAATCAAGAATAATGTTATTTCTTGGAGTCCAATTGGCTCATTTGTCACATTTATAACGTCAAAGTCCAAAATAAGTTCCATTAGGTCCCACAGTCAATCGTTTCACTGTTAAAGGCGATACAACTTAGTAGTATCGGAAATATATAACTAAATACATGTTGGTACGAATATGTGACGCAACCGTTGTAACTAAAACGGATTGATAGTGCTAGAAAGTCAATGGAATGTAGTTTTTGAAACTGTTTCAATTTCTTCAGCGCGCTATAACGGCTAGGATTCGTTCCACAGTAAAAAATGAATTACTTATCTACACTTTTAAATAAAGCGCTACCACAGCGCCCAGTGTAATCGCTGAGTTCCAGCAATCATGTCAAATTATGAAGAATGTTGTTTCTTGGAGTCCAATTGGCTCATTTATCACATTTAGGAGGTCAAAGTCTAAAATAAGTTTAATTAAGTCCCACAGTCAATCTTTTCACTGTTACAAGCGATACAACTTAGTATTATCGGAAAATATCACTAAATACATATTGGTACGAATATATGACGCAACCGTTGTAACTCAAACGGATTGATACCGCTAGGAAGTCAATGAAATGTAGTTTTTGAAACTGTTTCCATTTCTTCAACGCGCGCTAAAAAATCTACACTTTTATATAAAGCGGTACCACAGCGCCCAGTGTAATCGCTGAGTTCCAGCAATTATGTCAAGTTAAGGGGAATGTTACTTCTTGTAGTCCAATTGTCTCATTTATCCCATTTAGGAGGTCAAAGTCTAAAGTAAGTTCAATTAAGTCCCACAGTCAATCGTTTCACTGTTACAAGCGATACAACTTAGTAATATCGGAAAAATATCACTAACTACATGTTGGTACGAATATGTGACGCAACCGTTGCAACTCGAACGGATTAATACCGCTAGAAAATCAATGAAATGTAGTTTTTGAAACTTTTTCCATTTTTTCAGCGCGCGCTAACGGCTAGGATTGGTCCCACAATAAAAAATGACTTACTTATCTACACTTTCAAATAAAGCGCTACCACAGCGCCCAGTGTCATCGCTGAGTTCAAGCAATCACGTCAAATCAAGAATAATGTTATTTCTTGGAGTCCAATTGGCTCATTTGTCACATTTATAACGTCAAAGTCCAAAATAAGTTCCATTAGGTCCCACAGTCAATCGTTTCACTGTTAAAGGCGATACAACTTAGTAGTATCGGAAATATATAACTAAATACATGTTGGTACGAATATGTGACGCAACCGTTGTAACTCAAACGGATTGATACTGCTAGAAAGTCAATGGAATGTAGTTTTTGAAACTGTTTCAATTTCTTCAGCGCGCTATAACGGCTAGGATTGGTTCCACAGTAAAAAATGAATTACTTATCTACACTTTTAAATAAAGCGCTACCACAGCGCCCAGTGTAATCGCTGAGTTCCAGCAATCATGTCAAATTAAGAAGAATGTTATTTCTTGGAGTCAAATTGGCTCATTTATCACATTTAGGAGGTCAAAGACCAAAATAAGTTTAATTAAGTCCCACAGTCAATCTTTTCACTGTTACAAGCGATACAACTTAGTATTATCGGAAAATATCACTAAATACATATTGGTACGAATATATGACGCAACCGTTGTAACTCAAACGGATTGATACCGCTAGGAAGTCAATGAAATGTAGTTTTTGAAACTGTTTCCATTTCTTCAGCGCGCGCTAAAAAATCTACACTTTAATATAAAGCGGTACCACAGCGCCCAGTGTAATCGCTGTGTTCCAGCAATTATGTCAAGTTAAGGAGAATGTTACTTCTTGTAGTCCAATTGTCTCATTTATCCTATTTAGGAGGTCAAAGTCTAAAGTAAGTTCAATTAAGTCCCACAGTCAATCGTTTCACTGTTACAAGCGATACAACTTAGTAATATCGGAAAAATATCACTAACTACATGTTGGTACGAATATGTGACGCAACCGTTGTAACTGAAACGGAATGATACTGGTAGAAAGTCAATGAAATGTAGTTTTTGAAACTGTTTCAATTTCTTCAGCGCGCTATAACGGCTAGGATTGGTTCCACAGTAAAAATGACTTACTTATCTACACTTTTAAATAAAGCGCTACCACAGCGCCCAGTGTAATTGCTGAGTTCCAGCAATCATGTCAAATTAAGAAGAATGTTATTTCTTGGAGTCAAATTGGCTCATTTATCACATTTAGGAGGTCAAAGTCCAAAATAAGTTTAATTAAGTCCCACAGTCAATCGTTTCACTGTTAAAAGCGATACAACTTAGTAATATCGGAAAAATATCACTAACTACATGTTGGTACGAATATGTGACGCAACGGTTGCAACTCGAACGGATTAACACCGCTAGAAAATCAATGAAATGTAGTTTTTGAAACTTTTTCCATTTTTTCAGCGCGCGCTAACGGCTAGGATTGGTCCCACAATAAAAAATGACTTACTTATCTACACTTTCAAATAAAGCGCTACCACAGCGCCCAGTGTCATCGCTGAGTTCCAGCAATCACGTCAAATCAAGAATAATGTTATTTCTTGGAGTCCAATTGGCTCATTTGTCACATTTATAACGTCAAAGTCCAAAATAAGTTCCATTAGGTCCCACAGTCAATCGTTTCACTGTTAAAGGCGATACAACTTAGTAGTATCGGAAATATATAACTAAATACATGTTGGTACGAATATGTGACGCAACCGTTGTAACTCAAACGGATTGATACTGCTAGAAAGTCAATGGAATGTAGTTTTTGAAACTGTTTCAATTTCTTCAGCGCGCGCTAAAAAATCTACACTTTTATATAAAGCGGTACCACAGCGCCCAGTGTAATCGCTGAGTTCCAGCAATTATGTCAAGTTAAGGAGAATGTTACTTCTTGTAGTCCAATTGTCTCATTTATCCTATTTAGGAGGTCAAAGTCTAAAGTAAGTTCAATTAAGTCCCACAGTCAATCGTTTCACTGTTACAAGCGATACAACTTAGTAATATCGGAAAAATATCACTAACTACATGTTGGTACGAATATGTGACGCAACCGTTGCAACTCGAACGGATTGATACCGCTAGAAAATCAATGAAATGTAGTTTTTGAAACTTTTTCCATTTTTTCAGCGCGCGCTAACGGCTAGGATTGGTCCCACAATAAAAAATGACTTACTTATCTACATTTTCAAATAAAGCGCTACCACAGCGCCCAGTGTAATCGCTGAGTTCCAGCAAACACGTCAAATCAAGAATAATGTTATTTCTTGGAGTCCAATTGGCTCATTTGTCTAATTTATAACGTCAAAGTCCAAAATAAGTTCCATTAGGTCCCACAGTCAATCGTTTCACTGTTAAAAGCGATGCAACTTAGTAATATCGGAAAAATATCATTAAATGTATGTTGATACGAATATGTGACACAACCGTTGTAACTCAAACGGATTGATACCGCTAGAAAGTCAATGAAATGTAGTTTTTGAAACTGTTTCCATTTTTTCAGCGAGCGCTAACGGCTAGGATTGGTCCCAAAGTAAAAAATGACTTACTTATCTACGCTTCCAAGTAAAGCGCTAGCACAGCGCCCAGTGTAATCGCTGAGTTCAAGCAATCATGCCAAATTAAGAAGAATGTTGTTTCTTGGAATCCAATTGTCTCATTTATCAAGTTTAGGAGGTCAAAGTTCAAAACCAGTTCAATTAAGTCCCACAGTCAATCCTTTCACTGTTAAAAGCGATGCAACCTAGTATTATCAGAAAAATATCGCTAAAAACATGTTGGTACGAATATGTGACGCAACCTTTGTAACTCAACCAGACTGATACTGTTAGAAAGACAATGAAATGTAGTTTTTGAAACTGTTTCCATTTTTCAGCGCGCGCTAACGGCTAGGATTGGTCCCGCAATAAAAAATGACTTTCTTATCTATACTTTCAAATAAAGCACTACCACAGCGCCTAGTGTAATCGCAGAGCTCAACCAATCATGTTAAATTGAGAAGAATGTTAGTTCTTGGAGTGCAATTGTCGCATTTATCACATGCAGGAGGTCGAAGTCTAAAATCTGTTGAACTAAGTCCCACAGTCAATCGTTTCACTGTTAAAAGCGATGCAAGCTAGTATTATCAGAAAAATATCTCCAAATACATGTTGGTACAAATATGTGACGCATCCGTTGTAACTCAAACATGTAGTTTACTGAAAATGGCTCTATTTCTTCAGTGCGTGCTAACGGCTATGATTAGTACCACAGTATAAAATAACTTACTTATCTAAATTTTTAATGAAGCGCTACTGCAGATCCCAGTGTAATCGATAAATTCCAGCAATCATGTCACAATCAGAGCAATTATACTTCTTGAAATCCAATTGTCTCATTTATCACATTTATGAGGTCATAGTCCAAAATCAGTTCAATTAAGTCCCACAGTCAATCGCTTCACTGTTAAAAGCTATGCAGCCTAGTAATATAAGAAAAATATCGCTAAATACATGTTGGTACGAATACGTTACGCAACCGTTGTAACTCCACCGGACTAATACTGTCAGAAAGTCAAGGAAATGTAGTTTTTAAAACTGTCTCTATTTCTTCAGCGCGCGCTAACGGCTACGATTGATCCCACAGTACAAAATGACTTGTTTATCTAAATTTTTAAATAAAGCGTTACCACAGCGCCCAGTGTAATCGCAGAGTTCCAGCAATCATGTCGAATTAAGAAGAATGTTAGTTCTTGGTGTCCCATTGGATCATTTGTCACATTTATACCGTCAAAGTCCGAAGTAAGTTCAATTAAGTCCCACAGACAATCGTTTCACTGTTAAAAGCGATGCAACTTAGTAATATCGGAAAAATATCATTAAATGTATGTTGATACGAATATGTGACACAACCGTTGTAACTCAAACGGATTGATACCGCTAGAAAGTCAATGAAATGTAATTTTTGAAACTGTTTCCATTTCTTCAGCGCGCGCTAACGGCTAGGATTGGTCCCAAAGTAAAAAATGACTTACTTATCTACGCTTCCAAGTAAAGCGCTAGCACAGCGCCCAGTGTAATCGCTGAGTTCAAGCAATCATGCCAAATTAAGAAGAATGTTGTTTCTTGGAGTCCAATTGTCTCATTTATCAAGTTTAGGAGGTCAAAGTTCAAAACCAGTTCAAATAAGTCCCACAGTCAATCCTTTCACTGTTAAAAGCGATGCAACCTAGTATTATCAGAAAAATATCGCTAAAAACATGTTGGTACGAATATGTGACGCAACCTTTGTAACTCAACCAGACTGATACTGTTAGAAAGACAATGAAATGCAGTTTTGGAAACTGTCTCTATATATTCAGCGCGCTAACGGCAAGGATTGGTCCCACTGTACAAAATGACTAATTTATCTAAATATTATAATAAAGCGCTCCCACACCGCCCAGTGTAATCGCTGAGTTCCAGCAATCATGTCAAATTAAGAAGAATGTTATTTCTTGGAGTACAATTGCCTCATTTATCACATTTATAAGGTCAAAGTCCAAGATCAGTTCAATTAAGTCCCATAGTCAATCGCTTCACTGTTACAAGCGATACAACTTAGTAATATCGGAAAAATATCACTAAATACATGTTGGTACAAATATGTGACGCATCCGTGGTAACTCAAACATGTAGTTTACTGAAAATGGCTCTATTTCTTCAGTGCGTGCTAACGGCTATGATTAGTACCACAGTATAAAATAACTTACTTATCTAAATTTTTTAATGAAGCGCTACTGCAGATCCCAGTGTAATCGATGAATTCCAGCAATCATGTCACATTAAGAACAATGTTACTTCTTAAAATCCAATTGTCTCATTTATCACATTTATGAGGTCAAAATCGAAAATCAGTTTAACTAAGCCCTACAGCCAATCGCTTCGCTGTTAAAAGCGATGCAACATAGTAACATCAGAAAAATATCGCTAAATACATGTTGGTACGAATATGTGACGCAACCTTTGTAACTCAACCAGACTGATACTGTTAGAAAGACAATTAAATGTACTTTTTGAAACTGTTTCCATTTCTTCAGCGCGCGCTAACGGCTAGGATTGGTCCCGCAATAAAAAATGACTTTCTTATCTATACTTTCAAATAAAGCACTACCACAGCGCCTAGTGTAATCGCAGAGCTCAACCAATCATGTTAAATTAAGAAGAATGTTAGTTCTTGGAGTGCAATTGTCGCATTTATCACATGCAGGAGGTCGAAGTCTAAAATCTGTTGAACTAAGTCCCACAGTCAATCGTTTCACTGTTAAAAGCGATGCAAGCTAGTATTATCAGAAAAATATCTCCAAATACATGTTGGTACAAATATGTGACGCATCCGTTGTAACTCAAACATGCAGTTTACTGAAAATGGCTCTATTTCTTCAGTGCGTGCTAACGGCTATGATTAGTACCACAGTATAAAATAACTTACTTATCTAAATTTTTTAATGAAGCGCTACTGCAGATCCCAGTGTAATCGATGAATTCCAGCAATCATGTCACATTAAGAACAATGTTACTTCTTAAAATCCAATTGTCTCATTTATCACATTTATGAGGTCAAAATCGAAAATCAGTTTAACTAAGCCCTACAGCCAATCGCTTCGCTGTTAAAAGCGATGCAACATAGTAACATCAGAAAAATATCGCTAAATACATGTTGGTACGAATATGTGACGCAACCTTTGTAACTCAACCAGACTGATACTGTTAGAAAGACAATTAAATGTAGTTTTTGAAACTGTTTCCATTTCTTCAGCGCGCGCTAACGGCTAGGATTGGTCCCGCAATAAAAAATGACTTTCTTATCTATACTTTCAAATAAAGCACTACCACAGCGCCTAGTGTAATCGCAGAGCTCAACCAATCATGTTAAATTAAGAAGAATGTTAGTTCTTGGAGTGCAATTGTCGCATTTATCACAGGCAGGAGGTCGAAGTCTAAAATCTGTTGAACTAAGTCCCACAGTCAATCGTTTCACTGTTAAAAGCGATGCAAGCTAGTATTATCAGAAAAATATCTCCAAATACATGTTGGTACAAATATGTGACGCATCCGTTGTAACTCAAACATGTAGTTTACTGAAAATGGCTCTATTTCTTCAGTGCGTGCTAACGGCTATGATTAGTACCACAGTATAAAATAACTTACTTATCTAAATTTTTAATGAAGCGCTACTGCAGATCCCAGTGTAATCGATGAATTCCAGCAATCATGTCACAATCAGAACAATTTTACTTCTTGAAATCCAATTGTCTCATTTATCACATTTATGAGGTCATAGTCCAAAATCAGTTCAATTAAGTCCCACAGTCAATCGCTTCACTGCTAAAAGCGATGCAGCCTAGTAATATAAAAAAAATATCGCTAAATACATGTTGGTACGAATACGTTACGCAACCGTTGTAACTCAACCGGACTAATACTGTCAGAAAGTCAAGGAAATGTAGTTTTTAAAACTGTCTCTATTTCTTCAGCGCGCGCCAACGGCTACGATTGATCCCACAGTACAAAATGACTTATTTATCTAAATTTTTAAATAAAGCGTTACCACAGCGCCCAGTGTAATCGCAGAGTTCCAGCAATCATGTCGAATTAAGAAGAATGTTAGTTCTTGGTGTCCCATTGGCTCATTTGTCACATTTATACCGTCAAAGTCCGAAGTAAGTTCAATTAAGTCCCACAGTCAATCGTTTCACTGTTAAAAGCGATGCAACTTAGTAGTATCGGAAAAATATCATTAAATGTATGTTGATTCGAATATGTGACACAACCGTTGTAACTCAAACGGATTGATACCGCTAGAAAGTCAATGAAATGTAGTTTTTGAAACTGTTTCCATTTCTTCAGCGCGTGCTAACGGCTAGGATTGGTCCTAAAGTAAAATATGACTTACTTATCTACGCTTCCAAGTAAAGCGCTAGCACAGCGCCCAGTGTAATCGCTGAGTTCAAGCAATCATGCCAAATTAAGAAGAATGTTGTTTCTTGGAATCCAATTGTCTCATTTATCAAGTTTCGGAGGTCAAAGTTCAAAACCAGTTCAATTAAGTCCCACAGTCAATCGTTTCACTGTTAAATGCGATGCAACCTAGTATTATCAGAAAAATATCGCTAAAAACATGTTGGTACGAATATGTGACGCAACCTTTGTAACTCAACGAGACTGATACTGTTAGAAAGACAATGAAATGCAGTTTTGGAAACTGTCTCTATATATTCAGTGCGCTAACGGCAAGGATTGGTCCCACTGTACAAAATGACTAATTTATCTAAATATTATAATAAAGCGCTCCCACACCGCCCAGTGTAACCGCTGAGTTCCAGAAATCATGTCAAATTAAGAAGAATGTTATTTCTTGGAGTACAATTACCTCATTTATCACATTTATAAGGTCAAAGTCCAAGATCAGTTCAATTAAGTCCCATAGTCAATCGCTTCACTGTTACAAGCGATACAACTTAGTAATATCGGAAAAATATCACTAAATACATGTTGGTACAAATATGTGACGCATCCGTTGTAACTCAAACATGTAGTTTACTGAAAATGGCTCTATTTCTTCAGTGCGTGCTAACGGCTATGATTAGTACCACAGTATAAAATGACTTACTCATCTACACTTTTAAATAAAGCGGTACCACAGCGCCCAGTGTAATCGCTGAGTTCCAGTAATCATGTCAAATTAAGAAGAATGTTACTTCTTGGAGTCCAATTTTCTCATTTATCCCATTTAGGAGGTCAAAGTCCAATGTAAGTTCAATTAAGTCCCACAGTCAATCGTTTCACTGTTAAAAGCGATGCAACCTAGAATTATCAGAAAAATGTCGCTAAATACATGTTGGTACGAATATGTGACGAGAACTTTGTAACTCAACCGGACTGATACTGTTAGAAAGACAAAGAAATGTAGTTTTTGAAACTGTCTCTATTTATTCAGCGCGCGCTAACGGCAAGGATGGGTCCTACAGTAAAAAATGACTTACTTATTTCCACTTTCAAATAAAGCGCTAGCACAGCGCCCAGTATAATCGCTGAGTTCCAGCAATCATGTCAAATTAAGAAGAATGTTACTTCTTGAAAGTCCAATTGTCTCAGTTATCACATTTAGGAGATCAAAGTCCAAAATAAGTTTAATTAAGTCCCACAGTCAATCGTTTCACTGTTACAAGCGATACAACTTAGTATTATCGGAAAATATCACTAAATACATGTTGGTACGAATATGTGACGCAACCGTTGTAACTCAAACGGATTGATACCGCTAGAAAGTCAATGAAATGTAGATTTTGAACCAGTTTCCATTTCTTCAGCGCGCCCTAACGGCTAGGATTGGTCCCATAGTAAAAAATGACTTACTCATCTACATTTTTAAATAAAGCGGTACCACAGCGCCCAGTGTAATCGCTGAGTTCCAGCAATCATGTCAAATTAAGAAAGAATGTTACTTCTTGGAGTCCAATTGTCTTATTTATCCCATATAGGAGGTCAAAGTCCAATGTAGGTTCAATTAAGTCCCACAGTCAATCGTTTCACTGTTAAAAGCGATGCAACCTAGAATTATCAGAGAAATATCGCTAAATACATGTTGGTACGAATATGTGACGAGACCTTTGTAACTCAACCGGACTGATACTGTTAGAAAGACAATGAAATGTAGTTTTTGAAACTGTCTTTATTTATTCAGTGCGCGCTAACGGCAAGGATTGGTCCCACAGTACAAAATGACTAATTTATCTAAATTTTTTAATAAAGCGCTCCCACACCGCCTAGTGTAATCGCTGAGTTCCAGCAATCATGTCAAATTAAGAAGAATGTTATTTCTTGAATCCAATTGCCTCATTTATCACATTTATAAGGTCAAAGTCCAAAATCAGTTCAATTAAGTGTCACAGTCAATCGTTTCACTGTTACAAGCGATACAACTTAGTAATATCGGAAAAATATCACAAAATACATGTTGGTGCGAATATGTGACGCAACCGTTGTAAATCAACCGGATTGATATCGCTAGAAAGTCAATGAAATGTAGTTTTGAAACTGTTTCCATTTCTTCAGCGCGTGCTAACGGTTAGGATTGCTCCCACAGTAAAAAATGACTTTCTTATTTACACTTGCAAATAAAGCGCTACCACAGCGACCAGTATAATCGCTGAGTTCCTGCAATCATGTCAAATTAAGAAGAATGTTATTTCTTAAAAGTCCAATTGTCTCAGTTATCACATTTAGGAGGTCAAAGTCTAAATCAGTTCAATTAAGTCACACAGTCAATCGTTTCACTGTTACAAGCGATACAACTTAGTAATATCGGAAAAATATCACTAACTACATGTTGGTACGAATATGTGACGCAACCGTTGCATCTCAAACGGATTGATACCGTTAGAAAATCAATGAAATGTAGTTTTTGAAACTGTTTCCATTTCTTCAGCGCGCTAACGGCTAGGAATGGTCCAACAATAAAAAATGACTTACTTATCTACAATTTCAAATAAAGCGCTACCAAAGCGCCCAGTGTAATCAATGAGTTCCAGCAATCATGTGAAATTAGGAAGAATGTTGTTTCTTGGAGTCCAATTGGCTCATTTATCACATTTAGGAGATCAAAGTCCAAAATAAGTTTAATTAATTCCCACAGTCAATCGTTTCACTGTTACAAGCGATACAACTTAGTATTATCGGAAAATATCACTAAATACATGTTGGTACGAATATGTGACGCAACCGTTGTAACTCAAACGGATTGATACCGCTAGGAAGTCAATGAAATGTAGTTTTTGAACCTGTTTCCATTTCTTCAGCGCGCGCTAACGGCTAGGATTGGTCCCATAGTAAAAAATGACCTACTCATCTACACTTTTAAATAAGGCGGTACCACAGCGCCCAGTGTAATCGCTGAGTTCCAGTAATCATGTCAAATTAAGAAGAATGTTACTTCTTGGAGTCCAATTGTCTCATTTATCCCATATAGGAGATCAAAGTCCAATGTAGGTTCAATTAAGTCCCACAGTCAATCGTTTCACTGTTAAAAGCGATGCAACCTAGAATTATCAGAGAAATATCGCTAAATACATGTTGGTACGAATATGTGACGAGACCTTTGTAACTCAACCGGACTGATACTGTTAGAACGACAATGAAATGTAGTTTTTGAAACTGTCTTTATTTATTCAGCGCGCGCTGACGGCAAGGATTGGTCCCACAGTACAAAATGACTAATTTATCTAAATTTTTTAATAAAGCGCTCCCACACCGCCTAGTGTAATCGCTGAGTTCCAGCAATCATGTCAAATTAAGAAGAATGTTATTTCTTGAATCCAATTGCCTCTTTTCACATTTATAAGGTCAAAGTCCAAAATCAGTTCAATTAAGTGTCACAGTCAATCGTTTCACTGTTACAAGCGATACAACTTAGTAATATCGGAAAAATATCACAAAATACATGTTGGTGCGAATATGTGACGCAACCGTTGTAAATCAACCGGATTGATATCGCTAGAAAGTCAATGAAATGTAGTTTTGAAACTGTTTCCATTTCTTCAGCGCGGGCTAACGGCTAGGATTGGTCCCACAGTAAAAAATGACTTTCTTATTTACACTTTCAAATAAAGCGCTACCACAGCGCCCAGTATAATCGCTGAGTTCCTGCAATCATGTCAAATTAAGAAGAATGTTATTTCTTGAAAGTCCAATTGTCTTAGTTATCACATTTAGGAGGTCAAAGTCTAATACAGTTCAATTAAGTCACACAGTCAATCGTTTCACTGTTGCAAGCGATACAACTTAGTAATATCGGAAAAATATCACTAACTACATGTTGGTACGAATATGTGACGCAACCGTTGCATCTCAAACGGATTGATACCGTTAGAAAATCAATGAAATGTAGTTTTTGAAACTGTTTCCATTTCTTCAGCGCGCGCTAACGGCTAGGAATGGTCCAACAATAAAAAATGACTTACTTATCTACACTTTCAAATAAAGCGCTACCAAAGCGCCCAGTGTAATCGCTGAGTTCCAGCAATCATGTCAAATTAAGAAGAATGTTGTTTCTTGGAGTCCAATTGGCTCATTTATCACATTTAGGAGGTCAAAGTCCAAAATAAGTTTAATTAAGTCCCACAGTCAATCGTTTCACTGTTACAAGCGATACAACTTAGTATTATCGGAAAATATCACTAAATACATGTTGGTACGAATATGTGACGCAACCGTTGTAACTCAAACGGATTGATACCGCTAGGAAGTCAATGAAATGTAGTTTTTGAACCTGTTTCCATTTCTTCAGCGCGCGCTAACGGCTAGGATTGGTCCCATAGTAAAAATGACTTACTCATCTACACTTTTAAATAAAGCGGTACCACAGCGCCCAGTGTAATCGCTGAGTTCCAGCAATCATGTCAAATTAAGAAGAATGTTACTTCTTGGAGTCCAATTGTCTCATTTATCCCATATAGGAGATCAAAGTCCAATGTAGGTTCAATTAAGTCCCACAGTCAATCGTTTCACTGTTAAAAGCGATGCAACCTAGAATTATCAGAGAAATATCGCTAAATACATGTTGGTACGAATATGTGACGAGACCTTTGTAACTCAACCGGACTGATACTGTTAGAACGACAATGAAATATAGTTTTTGAAACTGTCTTTATTTATTCAGCGCGCGCTAACGGCAAGGATTGGTCCCACAGTACAAAATGACTAATTTATCTAAATTTTTTAATAAAGCGCTCCCACACCGCCTAGTGTAATCGCTGAGTTCCAGCAATCATGTCAAATTAAGAAGAATGTTATTTCTTGAATCCAATTGCCTCATTTATCACATTTATAAGGTCAAAGTCCAAAATCAGTTCAATTAAGTGTCACAGTCAATCGTTTCACTGTTACAAGCGATACAACTTAGTAATATCGGAAAAATATCACAAAATACATGTTGGTGCGAATATGTGACGCAACCGTTGTAAATCAACCGGATTGATATCGCTAGAAAGTCAATGAAATGTAGTTTTGAAACTGTTTCCATTTCTTCAGCGCGTGCTAACGGCTAGGATTGGTCCCACAGTAAAAAATGACTTTCTTATTTACACTTTCAAATAAAGCGCCACCACAGCGCCCAGTATAATCGCTGAGTTGCTGCAATCATGTCAAATTAAGAAGAATGTTATTTCTTGAAAGTCCAATTGTCTCAGTTATCACATTTAGGAGGTCAAAGTCTAATACAGTTCAATTAAGTCACACAGTCAATCGTTTCACTGTTACAAGCGATACAACTTAGTAATATCGGAAAAATATCACTAACTACATGTTGGTACGAATATGTGACGCAACCGTTGCATCTCAAACGGATTGATACCGTTAGAAAATCAATGAAATGTAGTTTTTGAAACTGTTTCCATTTCTTCAGCGCGCGCTAACGGCTAGGAATGGTCCAACAATAAAAAATGACTTACTTATCTACACTTTCAAATAAAGCGCTACCAAAGCGCCCAGTGTAATCGCTGAGTTCCAGCAATCATGTCAAATTAAGAAGAATGTTGTTTCTTGGAGTCCAATTGGCTCATTTATCACATTTAGGAGGTCAAAGTCCAAAATAAGTTTAATTAAGTCCCACAGTCAATCGTTTCACTGTTACAAGCGATACAACTTAGTATTATCGGAAAATATCACTAAATACATGTTGGTACGAATATGTGACGCAACCGTTGTAACTCAAACGGATTGATACCGCTAGGAAGTCAATGAAATGTAGTTTTTGAACCTGTTTCCATTTCTTCAGCGCGCGCTAACGGCTAGGATTGGTCCCATAGTAAAAAATGACTTACTCATCTACACTTTTAAATAAAGCGGTACCACAGCGCTCAGTGTAATCGCTGAGTTCCAGCAATCATGTCAAATTAAGAAGAATGTTACTTCTTGGAGTCCAATTGTCTCATTTATCCCATTTAGGAGGTCAAAGTCCAATGTAAGTTCCATTAAGTCCCACAGTCAATCGTTTCACTGTTAAATGCGATGCAACCTAGAATTATGGGAAAAATATCGCTAAATACATGTTGGTACGAATATGTGACGAGACCTTTTTAACTCAACCGGACTGATACTGTTAGAAAGACAATGAAATGTAGTTTTTGAAACTGTCTCTATTTATTCAGCGCGCGCTAACGGCTAGGAATGGTCCAACAATAAAAAATGACTTACTTATCTACACTTTCAAATAAAGCGCTACCAAAGCGCCCAGTGTAATCGCTGAGTTCCAGCAATCATGTCAAATTAAGAAGAATGTTGTTTCTTGGAGTCCAATTGGCTCATTTATCACATTTAGGAGGTCAAAGTCCAAAATAAGTTTAATTAAGTCCCACAGTCAATCGTTTCACTGTTACAAGCGATACAACTTAGTATTATCGGAAAATATCACTAAATACATGTTGGTACGAATATGTGACGCAACCGTTGTAAATCAACCGGATTGATATCGCTAGAAAGTCAATGAAATGTAGTTTTGAAACTGTTTCCATTTCTTCAGCGCGTGCTAACGGCTAGGATTGGTCCCACAGTAAAAAATGACTTTCTTATTTACACTTTCAAATAAAGCGCTACCACAGCGCCCAGTATAATCGCTGAGTTCCTGCAATCATGTCAAATTAAGAAGAATGTTATTTCTTGAAAGTCCAATTGTCTCAGTTATCACATTTAGGAGGTCAAAGTCTAAATCAGTTCAATTAAGTCACACAGTCAATCGTTTCACTGTTACAAGCGATACAACTTAGTAATATTGGAAAAATATCACTAAATACATGTTGGTACGAATATGTGACGAGACCTTTGTAACTCAACCGGACTGATACTGTTAGAAAAACAATGAAATTTAGTTTTTGAAACTGTCTCTATTTATTCAGCGCGCGCTAACGGCAAGGATTGGTCCCACAGTACAAAATGACTAATTTATCTAAATTTTTTAATAAAGCGCTCCCACACCGCCTAGTGTAATCGCTGAGTTCCAGCAATCATGTCAAATTAAGAAGAATGTTATTTCTTGAATCCAATTGCCTCATTTATCACATTTATAAGGTCAAAGTCCAAAATCAGTTCAATTTAGTGTCAAAGTCAATCGTTTCACTGTTACAGGCGATACAACTTAGTAATATCGAAAAAAATATCACAAAATACATGTTGGTGCGAATATGTGACGCAACCGTTGTAAATCAACCGGATTGTTATCGCTAGAAAGTCAATGAAATGTAGTTTAGAAACTGTTTCCATTTCTTCAGCGCGTGCTAACAGCTAGGATTGGTCCCACAGTAAAAAATGACTTTCTTATTTACACTTTCAAATAAAGCGCTACCACAGCGCCCAGTATAATCGCTGAGTTCCTGCAATCATGTCAAATTAAGAAGAATGTTATTTCTTGAAAGTCCAATTGTCTCAGTTATCACATTTAGGAGGTCAAAGTCTAAATCAGTTAAATTAAGTCACACAGTCAATCGTTTCACTGTTACAAGCGATACAACTTAGTAATATCGGAAAAATATCACTAACTATATGTTGGTACGAATATGTGACGCAACCGTTGTAACTCAAACGGATTGATACCGCTAGGAAGTCAATGAAATGTAGTTTTTGAACCTGTTTCCATTTCTTCAGCGCGCGCTAACGGCTAGGATTGGTCCCATAGTAAAAAATGACTTACTCATCTACACTTTTAAATAAAGCGGTACCACAGCGCCCAGTGTAATCGCTGAGTTCCAGCAATCATGTCAAATTAAGAAGAATGTTACTTCTTGGAGTCCAATTGTCTCATTTATCCCATTTAGGAGGTCAAAGTCCAATGTAAGTTCCATTAAGTCCCACAGTCAATCGTTTCACTGTTAAATGCGATGCAACCTAGAATTCTGGGAAAAATATCGCTAAATACATGTTGGTACGAATATGTGACGAGACCTTTTTAACTCAACCGGACTGATACTGTTAGAAAGACAATGAAATGTAGTTTTTGAAACTGTCTCTATTTATTCAGCGCGCGCTAACGGCAAGGATTGGTCCCACAGTACAAAATGACTAATTTATCTAAATTTTTTAATAAAGCGCTCCCTCATCGCCTAGTGTAATCGCTGAGTTCCAGCAATCATGTCAAATAAAGAAGAATGTTATTTCTTGAATCCAATTGCCTCATTTATCACATTTATAAGGTCAAAGTCCAAAATCAGTTCAATTAAGTGTCACAGTCAATCGTTTCACTGTTACAAGCGATACAACTTAGTAATATCGGAAAAATATCACAAAATACATGTTGGTGCGAATATGTGACGCAACCGTTGTAAATCAACCGGATTGATATCGCTAGAAAGTCAATGAAATGTAGTTTTGAAACTGTTTCCATTTCTTCAGCGCGTGCTAACGGCTAGGATTGGTCCCACAGTAAAAAATGACTTTCTTATTTACACTTTCAAATAAAGCGCTACCACAGCGCCCAGTATAATCGCTGAGTTCCTGCAATCATGTCAAATTAAGAAGAATGTTATTTCTTGAAAGTCCAATTGTTTCAGTTATCACATTTAGGAGGTCAAAGTCTAAATCAGTTCAATTAAGTCACACAGTCAATCGTTTCACTGTTACAAGCGATACAACTTAGTAATATCGGAAAAATATCGCTAAATACATGTTGGTACGAATATGTGACGAGACCTTTGTAACTCAACCGGACTGATACTGTTAGAAAAACAATGAAATTTAGTTTTTGAAACTGTCTCTATTTATTCAGCGCGCGCTAACGGCAAGGATTGGTCCCACAGTACAAAATGACTAATTTATCTAAATTTTTTAATAAAGCGCTCCCACACCGCCTAGTGTAATCGCTGAGTTCCAGCAATCATGTCAAATTAAGAAGAATGTTATTTCTTGAATCCAATTGCCTCATTTATCACATTTATAAGGTCAAAGTCCAAAATCAGTTCAATTTAGTGTCACAGTCAATCGTTTCACTGTTACAAGCGATACAACTTAGTAATATCGGAAAAATATCACAAAATACATGTTGGTGCGAATATGTGACGCAACCGTTGTAAATCAACCGGATTGTTATCGCTAGAAAGTCAATGAAATGTAGTTTTGAAACTGTTTCCATTTCTTCAGCGCGTGCTAACGGCTAGGATTGGTCCCACAGTAAAAAATGACTTTCTTATTTACACTTTCAAATAAAGCGCTACCACAGCGCCCAGTATAATCGCTGAGTTCCTGCAATCATGTCAAATTAAGAAGAATGTTATTTCTTGAAAGTCCAATTGTCTCAGTTATCACATTTAGGAGGTCAAAGTCTAAATCAGTTAAATTAAGTCACACAGTCAATCGTTTCACTGTTACAAGCGATACAACTTAGTAATATCGGAAAAATATCACTAACTATATGTTGGTACGAATATGTGACGCAACCGTTGCATCTCAAACGGGTTGATACCGTTAGAAAATCAATGAAATGTAGTTTTTGAAACTGTTTCCATTTCTTCAGCGCGCGCTAACGGCTAGGATTGGTCCCATAGTAAAAAATTACTTACTCATCTACACTTTTAAATAAAGCGGTACCACAGCGCCCAGTGTAATCGCTGAGTTCCAGCAATCATGTCAAATTAAGAAGAATGTTACTTCTTGGAGTCCAATTGTCTCATTTATCCCATTTAGGAGGTCAAAGTCCAATGTAAGTTCAATTAAGTGCCACAGTCAATTGCTTCACTGTTACAAGCGATACAACTTTGTAATATCGGAAAAATATCACAAAATACATGTTAATGCGAACATGTGACGCAACAGTTGTAAATCAACCGGATTGATATCGCTAGAAAGTCAATGAAATGTAGTTTTGAAACTGTTTCCATTTCTTCAGCGCGTGCTAACGGCTAGGATTGGTCCCACAGTAAAAAATGACTTTCTTATTTACACTTTCTAATAAAGCGCTACCACAGCGGCCAGTATAATCGCTGAGTTCCTGCAATCATGTCAAATTAAGAAGAATGTTATTTCTTGAAAGTCCAATTGTCTCAGTTATCACATTTAGGAGGTCAAAGTCTAAATCAGTTCAATTAAGTCACACAGTCAATCGTTTCACTGTTACAAGCGATACAACTTAGTAATATCGGAAAAAATATCGCTAAATACATGTTGGTACGAATATGTGACGAGACCTTTGTAACTCAACCGGACTGATACTGTTAGAAAAACAATGAAATTTAGTTTTTGAAACTGTCTCTATTTATTCAGCGCGTGCTAACGGCAAGGAATGGTCCCACAGTACAAAATGACTAATTTATCTAAATTTTTTAATAAAGCGCTCCCACACCGCCTAGTGTAATCGCTGAGTTCCAGCAATCATGTCAAATTAAGAAGAATGTTATTTATTGAATCCAATTGCCTCATTTATCACATTTATAAGGTCAAAGTCCAAAATCAGTTCAATTTAGTGTCACAGTCAATCGTTTCACTGTTACAAGCGATACAGCTTAGTAATATCGGAAAAATATCACAAAATACATGTTGGTGCGCATATGTGACGCAACCGTTGTAAATCAACCGGATTGTTATCGCTAGAAAGGTAATGAAATGTAGTTTTGAAACTGTTTCCATTTCTTCAGCGCGTGCTAACGGCTAGGATTGGTCCCACAGTAAAAAATGACTTTCTTATTTACACTTTCAAATAAAGCGCTACCACAGCGCCCAGTATAATCGCTGAGTTCCTGCAATCATGTCAAATTAAGAAGAATGTTATTTCTTGAAAGTCCAATTGTCTCAGTTATCACATTTAGGAGGTCAAAGTCTAAATCAGTTCAATTAAGTCACACAGTCAATCGTTTCACTGTTACAAGCGATACAACTTAGTAATATCGGAAAAATATCACTAACTATATGTTGGTACGAATATGTGACGCAACCGTTGCATATCAAACGGATTGATACCGTTAGAAAATCAATGAAATGTAGTTTTTGAAAAACTGTTTCCATTTTTTCAGCGCGCGCTAACGGCTAGGAATGGTCCAACAATAAAAAATGACTTACTTATCTACACTTTCAAATAAAGCGCTACCAAAGCGCCCAGTGTAATCGCTGAGTTCCAGCAATCATGTCAAATTAAGAAGAATGTTGTTTCTTGGACTCCAATTGGCTGATTTATCACATTTAGGAGGTCAAAGTCCAAAATAAGTTTAATTAAGTCCCACAGTCAATCGTTTCACTGTTACAAGCGATACAACTTAGTATTATCGGAAAATATCACTAAATACATGTTGGTACGAATATGTGACGCAACCGTTGTAACTCAAACGGATTGATACCGCTAGGAAGTCAATGAAATGTAGTTTTTGAACCTGTTTCCATTTCTTCAGCGCGCGCTAACGGCTAGGATTGGTCCCATAGTAAAAAATGACTTACTTATCTACACTTTTAAATAAAGCGGTACCACAGTGCCCAGTGTAATCGCTGAGTTCCAGCAATCATGTCAAATTAAGAAGAATGTTACTTCTTGGAGTCCAATTGTCTCATTTATCCCATTTAGGAGGTCAAAGTCCAATGTAAGTTCAATTAAGTCCCACAGTCAATCGTTTCACTGTTAAAAAAGCGATGCAACCTAGAATTATCAGAAAAATATCGCTAAATACATGTTGGTACGAATATGTGACGAGACTTTTGTAACTCAACCGGACTGATACTGTTAGAAAGACAATGAAATGTAGTTTTTGAAACTGTCTCTATTTATTCAGCGCGCGCTAACGGCAAGGATTGGTCCCACAGTACAAAATGACTAATTTATCTAAATTTTTTAATAAAGCGCTCCCACACCGCCTAGTGTAATCGCTGAGTTCCAGCAATCATGTCAAATTAAGAAGAATGTTATTTCTTGAATCCAATTGCCTCATTTATCACATTTATACGGTCAAAGTCCAAAATCAGTTCAATTAAGTGCCACAGTCAATCGCTTCACTGTTACAAGCGATACAACTTAGTAATATCGGAAAAATATCACAAAATACATGTTGGTGCGAACATGTGACGCAACAGTTGTAAATCAACCGGATTGATACCGCTAGAAAGTCAATGAAATGTAGTTTTTGAAACTGTTTCCATTTTTTCAGCGCGTGCTAACGGCTAGGATTGGTCCCACAGTAAAAAATGATTTACTTATTTACACTTTCAAATAAAGCGCTAGCACAGCGCCCAGTATAATCGCTGAGTTCCAGCAATCATGTTAAATTAAGAAGAATGTTACTTCTTGAAAGTCCAATTGTCTCAGTTATCACATTAAGGAGATCAAAGTCCAAAATAAGTTTAATTAAATCCCACAGTCAATCGTTTCACTGTTACAAGCGATAAAACTTAGTATTATCGGAAAATATCACTAAATACATGTTGGTACGAATATGTGACGCAACCGTTGTATCTCAAACGGATTGATACCGCTAGGAAGTCAATGATATGTAGTTTTTGAACCTGTTTCCATTTCTTCAGCGCGCGCTAACGGCTAGGATTGGTCCCATAGTAAAAAATGACTTACTCATCTCCACTTTTAAATAAAGCGGTACCACAGCGCCCAGTGTAATCGCTGAGTTCCAGCAATCATGTCAAATTAAGAAGAATGTTACTTCTTGGAGTCCAATTGTCTCATTTATCCCATTTAGGAGGTCAAAGTCCAATGTAAGTTCAATTAAGTCCCACAGTCAATCGTTTCACTGTTAAAAGCGATGCAACCTAGAATTATCAGAAAAATATCGCTAAATACATGTTGGTACGAATATGTGACGAGACCTTTGTAACTCAACCGGACTGATACTGTTAGAAAGACAATGAAATGTAGTTTTTGAAACTGTCTCTATTTATTCAGCGCGCGCTAACGGCAAGGATTGGTCCCACAGTACAAAATGACTAATTTATCTAAATTTTTTAATAAAGCGCTCCCACACCGCCTAGTGTAATCGCTGAGTTCCAGCAATCATGTCAAATTAAGAAGAATGTTATTTCTTGAATCCAATTGCCTCATTTATCACATTTATAAGGTCAAAGTCCAAAATCAGTTCAATTAAGTGCCACAGTCAATCGCTTCACTGTTACAAGCGATACAACTTAGTAATATCGGAAAAATATCACAAAATACATGTTGGTGCGAACATGTGACGCAACAGTTGTAAATCAACCGGATTGATACCGCTAGAAAGTCAATGAAATGTAGTTTTTGAAACTGTTTCCATTTCTTCAGCACGTGCTAACGGCTAGGATTGGTCCCACAGTAAAAAATGACTTACTTATTTACACTTTCAAATAAAGCACTAGCACAGCGCCCAGTATAATCGCTGAGTTCCAGCAATCATGTTAAATTAAGAAGAATGTTACTTCTTGAAAGTCCAATTGTCTCAGTTATCACATTAAGGAGATCAAAGTCCAAAATAAGTTTAATTAAATCCCACAGTCAATCGTTTCACTGTTACAAGCGATAAAACTTAGTATTATCGGAAAATATCACTAAATACATGTTGGTACGAATATGTGACGCAACCGTTGTAACTCAAACGGATTGATACCGCTAGGAAGTCAATGATAAGTAGTTTTTGAACCTGTTTCCATTTCTTCAGCGCGCGCTAACGGCTAGGATTGGTCCCATAGTAAAAAATGACTTACTCATCTACACTTTTAAATAAAGCGGTACCACAGCGCCCAGTGTAATCGCTGAGTTCCAGCAATCATGTCAAATTAAGAAGAATGTTACTTCTTGGAGTCCAATTGTCTCATTTATCCCATATAGGAGGTCAAAGTCCAATGTAGGTTCAATTAAGTCCCACAGTCAATCGTTTCACTGTTAAAAGCGATGCAACCTAGAATTATCAGAAAAATATCGCTAAATACATGTTGGTACGAATATGTGACGAGACCTTTGTAACTCAACCGGACTAATACTGTTAGAAAGACAATGAAATGTAGTTTTTGAAACTGTCTCTATTTATTCAGCGCGTGCTAACGGCAAGGATTGGTCCCACAGTACAAAATGACTAATTTATCTAAATTTTTTAATAAAGCGCTCCCACACCGCCTAGTGTAATCGCTGAGTTCCAGCAATCATGTCAAATTAAGAAGAATGTTATTTCTTGAATCCAATTGCCTCATTTATCACATTTATCAGGTTAAAGTCCAAAATCAGTTCAATTAAGTGTCACAGTCAATCGCTTCACTGTTACAAGCGATACAACTTAGTAATATCGGAAAAATATCACTAACTACATGTTGGTACGAATATGTGACGCAACCGTTGCAACTCAAACGGATTGATACCGTTAGAAAATCAATGAAATGTAGTTTTTGAAACTGTTTCCATTTCTATAACGCGCTAGCGGCTAGGATTGGTCCCACAGTAAAAAATGACTTACTAATCCACACTTTCAAATAAAGCGCTACCACAGCGCGCAGTGTAATCGCTGAGTTCCAGCAATCATGTCAAATTAAGAAGAATGTTATTTTTTGGAGTCCAATTGTCTCATTTATCCCATTTAGGAGGTCAAAGTCCAATGTAAGTTCAATTAAGTCCCACAGTCAATCGTTTCATTGTTAAAAGTGATACAACTTAGTAATATCGGAAAAATATCGCTAAATACATGTTGGTGCGAATTTGTGACGCAACCATTGTAACTCCAACGGATTGAAACCGCTAGAAAGTCAAGGAAATAGAGTTTTCCAAACTGTTTCCATTTCTTTAGCGCGAGCTAACGGCTAGGATTGGTCCCACAGTAAAAAATGACTTACTTATTTACACTTTCAAATAAAGCACTAGCACAGCGCCCAGTATAATCGCTGAGTTCCAGCAATCATGTTAAATTAAGAAGAATGTTACTTCTTGAAAGTCCAATTGTCTCAGTTATCACATTAAGGAGATCAAAGTCCAAAATAAGTTTAATTAAATCCCACAGTCAATCGTTTCACTGTTACAAGCGATAAAACTTAGTATTATCGGAAAATATCACTAAATACATGTTGGTACGAATATGTGACGCAACCGTTGTAACTCAAACGGATTGATACCGCTAGGAAGTCAATGATAAGTAGTTTTTGAACCTGTTTCCATTTCTTCAGCGCGCGCTAACGGCTAGGATTGGTCCCATAGTAAAAAATGACTTACTCATCTACACTTTTAAATAAAGCGGTACCACAGCGCCCAGTGTAATCGCTGAGTTCCAGCAATCATGTCAAATTAAGAAGAATGTTACTTCTTGGAGTCCAATTGTCTCATTTATCCCATATAGGAGGTCAAAGTCCAATGTAGGTTCAATTAAGTCCCACAGTCAATCGTTTCACTGTTAAAAGCGATGCAACCTAGAATTATCAGAAAAATATCGCTAAATACATGTTGGTACGAATATGTGACGAGACCTTTGTAACTCAACCGGACTAATACTGTTAGAAAGACAATGAAATGTAGTTTTTGAAACTGTCTCTATTTATTCAGCGCGTGCTAACGGCAAGGATTGGTCCCACAGTACAAAATGACTAATTTATCTAAATTTTTTAATAAAGCGCTCCCACACCGCCTAGTGTAATCGCTGAGTTCCAGCAATCATGTCAAATTAAGAAGAATGTTATTTCTTGAATCCAATTGCCTCATTTATCACATTTATCAGGTTAAAGTCCAAAATCAGTTCAATTAAGTGTCACAGTCAATCGCTTCACTGTTACAAGCGATACAACTTAGTAATATCGGAAAAATATCACTAACTACATGTTGGTACGAATATGTGACGCAACCGTTGCAACTCAAACGGATTGATACCGTTAGAAAATCAATGAAATGTAGTTTTTGAAACTGTTTCCATTTCTTCAGCGCGCGATAACGGCTAGGAAGGGTCCAACATTAAAAAGTGACTTACTTATCTACACTTTCAAATAAAACGCTACCAAAGCGCCCAGTGTAATCGCTGAGTTCCAGCAATCATGTCAAATTAAGAAGAATGTTACTTCTTGGAGTCCAATTGTCTCATTCATACCATTTAGGAGGTCAAAGTCCAATGTAAGTTCAATTAAGTACCACAGTCAATCGTTTCACTGTTAAAAGCGATACAACTTAGAAATATCGGGAAAATATCACTAAATACATGTTGGTACGAATATGTGACGCAACCGTTGTGACTCCAACGGATTGATTTCGCTAGAAAGTCAAGGAAATAGAGTTTTCGAAACTGTTTCCATTTCTATAACGCGCTAGCGGCTAGGATTGGTCCCGCAGTAAAAAATGACTTACTTATCTACACTTTCAAATAAAGCGCTACCACAGCGCCCAGTGTAATCGCTGAGTTCCAGCAATCATGTCAAATTAAGAAGAATGTTATTTTTTGGGGTCCAATTGTCTCATTTATCACATTTATGAGGTCAAAGTCCAAAATCAGTTCAATTAAGTCCCACAGTCAATCGTTTCACTGTTACAAGCGATACAACTTAGTAATATCGGAAAAATATCGCTAAATACATGTTGGTGCGAATTTGTGACTCAACCATTGTAACTCCAACGGATTGATACCGCTAAAAAGGCAAGGAAATAGAGTTTTCGAAACTGTTTCCATTTCTTCAGCGCGCACTAACGGCTAGGATTGGTCCCACAGTAAAAAATGACTTACTTATCTACACTTTTAAATAACGCGCTCCCACACCGCCTAATGTAATCGCTGAGTTCCAGTAATCATGTCAAATTAAGAAGAATGTTATTTCCTGAATCCAATTGCCTCATTTATCCCATTTATAAGGTCAAAGTCCAAAATCAGTTCAATTAAGTGCCACAGTCAATCGCTTCACTGTTACAAGTGATACAACTTAGTAATATCGGAAAAATATCACAAAATACATGTTGGTGCGAATATGTGACGCAACCGTTGTAACTCAACCGGATTGATACCGCTAGGAAGTCAATGAAATGTAAATTTTAAACCTGTTTCCATTTCTTCAGCGCGCGCTAACGGCTAGGATTGGTCCCATAGTAAAAAATGACTTACTTATCTACACTTTTAAATAAAGGGGTACCACAGCGCCCAGTGTAATCGCTGAGTTCCAGCAATCATGTCAAATTAAGAAGAATGTTACTTCTTGGAGTCCAATTGTCTCATTTATCCCATTTAGGAGGTCAAAGTCCAAAATCAGTTCAATTAAGTGCCACAGTCAATCGCTTCACTGTTACAAGAGATACAACTTAGTAATATCGGAAAAATATCGCTAAATACATGTTGGTGCGAATTTGTGACGCAACAATTGTAACTCCAACGGATTGATACCGCTAAAAAGGCAAGGAAATAGAGTTTTCGAAACTGTTTCCATTTCTTCAGCGCGCGCTAACGCCTAGGATTGGTCCCATAGTAAAAAATGACTTACTTATCTACACTTTTAAATAAAGGGGTACCACAGCGCCCAGTGTAATCGCTGAGTTCCAGCAATCATGTCAAATTAAGAAGAATGTTACTTCTTGGAGTCCAATTGTCTCATTCATACCATTTAGGAGGTCAAAGTCCAATGTAGGTTCAATTAAGTCCCACAGTCAATCGTTTCACTGTTAAAAGCGATACAACTTAGAAATATCGGAAAAATATCACTAAATACATGTTGGTACGAATATGTGACGCAACCGTTGTAACTCCAACGAATTTAAACCGCTAGAAAGTAAGGATAATAGAGTTTTCGAAACTGATTGCACTTCTTCAGCGCGGGCTAGCGGCTAGGATTGGTCCCACAGTAAAAAATGACTTACTAATCCACACTTTCAAATAAAGCGCTACCACAGCGCGCAGTGTAATCGCTGAGTTCCAGCAATCATGTCAAATTAAGAAGAATGTTATTTTTTGGAGTCCAATTGTCTCATTTATCCCATTTAGGAGGTCAAAGTCCAATGTAAGTTCAATTAAGTCCCACAGTCAATCGTTTCATTGTTAAAAGTGATACAACTTAGTAATATCGGAAAAATATCGCTAAATACATGTTGGTGGGAATTTGTGACGCAACCATTGTAACTCCAACGGATTGAAACCGCTAGAAAGTCAAGGAAATAGAGTTTTCGAAACTGTTTCCATTTCTTTAGCGCGAGCTAACGGCTAGGATTGGTCCCACAGTAAAAAATGACTTACTTATCTACACTTTTAAATAAAGCGCTACCACAGCGCCCAGTGTAATCGCTGAGTTCCAGCAATCATGTCAAATTAAGAAGAATGTTACTTCTTGGAGTCCAATTGTCTCATTTATCCCACTTAGGAGGTCAAAGTCCAATGTAAGTTCAATTAAGTCCCACAGTCAATCGTTTCACTGTTAAAAGCGATACAACTTAGAAATATCGGAAAAACATCACTAAATACATGTTGGTACGAATATGTGACGCAACCGTTGTAACTCAAACGGATTGATACCGCTAGAAAGTCAAGGAAATGTAGGATTGAAAACTGTCTCTATTTATTGAGCGCGCTAACGGCAAGGATTTGTCCCACTGTACAAAATGACTAATTTATCTAAATATTTTAATAAAGCGCTTCCACACAGCCCAGTGTAATCGCTGAGTTCCAGCAATCATGTCAAATTAAGAAGAATGTTATTTCTTGGAGTCCAATTGCCTCATTTATAACATTTATAAGGCCAAAGTCCAAAATCAGTTCAATTAAGTCCCACAGTCAATCGCTTCACTGTTACAAGCGATACAACTTAGTAATATCGGAAAAATATCACAAAATACATGTTGGTACAAATATGTGAGGCAACCGTTGTAACTCAAACATGTAGTTTACTGAAAATGGCTCTGTTACTTCAGTGCAGGTTGACGGCCAGGATTGGTACCACAGTAAAAAATAACTTACTTATCTAAATTTTTTAATGAAGCGCTACTGCAGAGCCCAGTGTAATCGATGAATTCCAGCAATCATGTCAAATTAAGAACAATGTTATTTCTTGAAAGTCCAATTGTCTCAGTTATCACATTTAGGAGGTCAAAGTCTAATACAGTTCAATTAAGTCACACAGTCAATCGTTTCACTGTTACAAGCGATACAACTTAGTAATATCGGAAAAATATCACTAACTACATGTTGGTACGAATATGTGACGCAACCGTTGCATCTCAAACGGATTGATACCGTTAGAAAATCAATGAAATGTAGTTTTTGAAACTGTTTCTATTTCTTCAGCGCGCGCTAACGGCTAGGAATGGTCCAACAATAAAAAATGACTTACTTATCTACACTTTCAAATAAAGCGCTACCAAAGCGCCCAGTGTAATCGCTGAGTTCCAGCAATCATGTCAAATTAAGAAGAATGTTGTTTCTTGGAGTCCAATTGGCTCATTTATCACATTTAGGAGGTCAAAGTCCAAAATAAGTTTAATTAAGTCCCACAGTCAATCGTTTCACTGTTACAAGCGATACAACTTAGTATTATCGGAAAATATCACTAAATACATGTTGGTACGAATATGTGACGCAACCGTTGTAACTCAAACGGATTGATACCGCTAGGAAGTCAATGAAATGTAGTTTTTGAACCTGTTTCCATTTCTTCAGCGCGCGCTAACGGCTAGGATTGGTCCCATAGTAAAAAATGACTTACTCATCTACACTTTTAAATAAAGCGGTACCACAGCGCTCAGTGTAATCGCTGAGTTCCAGCAATCATGTCAAATTAAGAAGAATGTTACTTCTTGGAGTCCAATTGTCTCATTTATCCCATTTAGGAGGTCAAAGTCCAATGTAAGTTCCATTAAGTCCCACAGTCAATCGTTTCACTGTTAAATGCGATGCAACCTAGAATTATGGGAAAAATATCGCTAAATACATGTTGGTACGAATATGTGACGAGACCTTTTTAACTCAACCGGACTGATACTGTTAGAAAGACAATGAAATGTAGTTTTTGAAACTGTCTCTATTTATTCAGCGCGCGCTAACGGCTAGGAATGGTCCAACAATAAAAAATGACTTACTTATCTACACTTTCAAATAAAGCGCTACCAAAGCGCCCAGTGTAATCGCTGAGTTCCAGCAATCATGTCAAATTAAGAAGAATGTTGTTTCTTGGAGTCCAATTGGCTCATTTATCACATTTAGGAGGTCAAAGTCCAAAATAAGTTTAATTAAGTCCCACAGTCAATCGTTTCACTGTTACAAGCGATACAACTTAGTATTATCGGAAAATATCACTAAATACATGTTGGTACGAATATGTGACGCAACCGTTGTAAATCAACCGGATTGATATCGCTAGAAAGTCAATGAAATGTAGTTTTGAAACTGTTTCCATTTCTTCAGCGCGTGCTAACGGCTAGGATTGGTCCCACAGTAAAAAATGACTTTCTTATTTACACTTTCAAATAAAGCGCTACCACAGCGCCCAGTATAATCGCTGAGTTCCTGCAATCATGTCAAATTAAGAAGAATGTTATTTCTTGAAAGTCCAATTGTCTCAGTTATCACATTTAGGAGGTCAAAGTCTAAATCAGTTCAATTAAGTCACACAGTCAATCGTTTCACTGTTACAAGCGATACAACTTAGTAATATTGGAAAAATATCACTAAATACATGTTGGTACGAATATGTGACGAGACCTTTGTAACTCAACCGGACTGATACTGTTAGAAAAACAATGAAATTTAGTTTTTGAAACTGTCTCTATTTATTCAGCGCGCGCTAACGGCAAGGATTGGTCCCACAGTACAAAATGACTAATTTATCTAAATTTGTTAATAAAGCGCTCCCACACCGCCTAGTGTAATCGCTGAGTTCCAGCAATCATGTCAAATTAAGAAGAATGTTATTTCTTGAATCCAATTGCCTCATTTATCACATTTATAAGGTCAAAGTCCAAAATCAGTTCAATTTAGTGTCACAGTCAATCGTTTCACTGTTACAGGCGATACAACTTAGTAATATCGAAAAAAATATCACAAAATACATGTTGGTGCGAATATGTGACGCAACCGTTGTAAATCAACCGGATTGTTATCGCTAGAAAGTCAATGAAATGTAGTTTAGAAACTGTTTCCATTTCTTCAGCGCGTGCTAACAGCTAGGATTGGTCCCACAGTAAAAAATGACTTTCTTATTTACACTTTCAAATAAAGCGCTACCACAGCGCCCAGTATAATCGCTGAGTTCCTGCAATCATGTCAAATTAAGAAGAATGTTATTTCTTGAAAGTCCAATTGTCTCAGTTATCACATTTAGGAGGTCAAAGTCTAAATCAGTTAAATTAAGTCACACAGTCAATCGTTTCACTGTTACAAGCGATACAACTTAGTAATATCGGAAAAATATCACTAACTATATGTTGGTACGAATATGTGACGCAACCGTTGTAACTCAAACGGATTGATACCGCTAGGAAGTCAATGAAATGTAGTTTTTGAACCTGTTTCCATTTCTTCAGCGCGCGCTAACGGCTAGGATTGGTCCCATAGTAAAAAATGACTTACTCATCTACACTTTTAAATAAAGCGGTACCACAGCGCCCAGTGTAATCGCTGAGTTCCAGCAATCATGTCAAATTAAGAAGAATGTTACTTCTTGGAGTCCAATTGTCTCATTTATCCCATTTAGGAGGTCAAAGTCCAATGTAAGTTCCATTAAGTCCCACAGTCAATCGTTTCACTGTTAAATGCGATGCAACCTAGAATTCTGGGAAAAATATCGCTAAATACATGTTGGTACGAATATGTGACGAGACCTTTTTAACTCAACCGGACTGATACTGTTAGAAAGACAATGAAATGTAGTTTTTGAAACTGTCTCTATTTATTCAGCGCGCGCTAACGGCAAGGATTGGTCCCACAGTACAAAATGACTAATTTATCTAAATTTTTTAATAAAGCGCTCCCTCATCGCCTAGTGTAATCGCTGAGTTCCAGCAATCATGTCAAATAAAGAAGAATGTTATTTCTTGAATCCAATTGCCTCATTTATCACATTTATAAGGTCAAAGTCCAAAATCAGTTCAATTAAGTGTCACAGTCAATCGTTTCACTGTTACAAGCGATACAACTTAGTAATATCGGAAAAATATCACAAAATACATGTTGGTGCGAATATGTGACGCAACCGTTGTAAATCAACCGGATTGATATCGCTAGAAAGTCAATGAAATGTAGTTTTGAAACTGTTTCCATTTCTTCAGCGCGTGCTAACGGCTAGGATTGGTCCCACAGTAAAAAATGACTTTCTTATTTACACTTTCAAATAAAGCGCTACCACAGCGCCCAGTATAATCGCTGAGTTCCTGCAATCATGTCAAATTAAGAAGAATGTTATTTCTTGAAAGTCCAATTGTTTCAGTTATCACATTTAGGAGGTCAAAGTCTAAATCAGTTCAATTAAGTCACACAGTCAATCGTTTCACTGTTACAAGCGATACAACTTAGTAATATCGGAAAAATATCGCTAAATACATGTTGGTACGAATATGTGACGAGACCTTTGTAACTCAACCGGACTGATACTGTTAGAAAAACAATGAAATTTAGTTTTTGAAACTGTCTCTATTTATTCAGCGCGCGCTAACGGCAAGGATTGGTCCCACAGTACAAAATGACTAATTTATCTAAATTTTTTAATAAAGCGCTCCCACACCGCCTAGTGTAATCGCTGAGTTCCAGCAATCATGTCAAATTAAGAAGAATGTTATTTCTTGAAAGTCCAATTGTCTCAGTTATCACATTTAGGAGGTCAAAGTCTAAATCAGTTAAATTAAGTCACACAGTCAATCGTTTCACTGTTACAAGCGATACAACTTAGTAATATCGGAAAAATATCACTAACTATATGTTGGTACGAATATGTGACGCAACCGTTGCATCTCAAACGGGTTGATACCGTTAGAAAATCAATGAAATGTAGTTTTTGAAACTGTTTCCATTTCTTCAGCGCGCGCTAACGGCTAGGATTGGTCCCACAGTAAAAAATGACTTACTTATCTACACTTTTAAATAAAGCGGTACCACAGCGCCCAGTGTAATCGCTGAGTTCCAGCAATCATGTCAAATTAAGAAGAATGTTACTTCTTGGAGTCCAATTGTCTCATTTATCCCACTTAGGAGGTCAAAGTCCAATGTAAGTTCAATTAAGTCCCACAGTCAATCGTTTCACTGTTAAAAGCGATACAACTTAGAAATATCGGAAAAACATCACTAAATACATGTTGGTACGAATATGTGACGCAACCGTTGTAACTCAAACGGATTGATACCGCTAGAAAGTCAAGGAAATGTAGGATTGAAAACTGTCTCTATTTATTGAGCGCGCTAACGGCAAGGATTTGTCCCACTGTACAAAATGACTAATTTATCTAAATATTTTAATAAAGCGCTTCCACACAGCCCAGTGTAATCGCTGAGTTCCAGCAATCATGTCAAATTAAGAAGAATGTTATTTCTTGGAGTCCAATTGCCTCATTTATAACATTTATAAGGCCAAAGTCCAAAATCAGTTCAATTAAGTCCCACAGTCAATCGCTTCACTGTTACAAGCGATACAACTTAGTAATATCGGAAAAATATCACAAAATACATGTTGGTACAAATATGTGAGGCAACCGTTGTAACTCAAACATGTAGTTTACTGAAAATCGCTCTGTTACTTCAGTGCAGGTTGACGGCCAGGATTGGTACCACAGTAAAAAATAACTTACTTATCTAAATTTTTTAATGAAGCGCTACTGCAGAGCCCAGTGTAATCGATGAATTCCAGCAATCATGTCAAATTAAGAACAATGTTATTTCTTGAAAGTCCAATTGTCTCAGTTATCACATTTAGGAGGTCAAAGTCTAATACAGTTCAATTAAGTCACACAGTCAATCGTTTCACTGTTACAAGCGATACAACTTAGTAATATCGGAAAAATATCACTAACTACATGTTGGTACGAATATGTGACGCAACCGTTGCATCTCAAACGGATTGATACCGTTAGAAAATCAATGAAATGTAGTTTTTGAAACTGTTTCCATTTCTTCAGCGCGCGCTAACGGCTAGGAATGGTCCAACAATAAAAAATGACTTACTTATCTACACTTTCAAATAAAGCGCTACCAAAGCGCCCAGTGTAATCGCTGAGTTCCAGCAATCATGTCAAATTAAGAAGAATGTTGTTTCTTGGAGTCCAATTGGCTCATTTATCACATTTAGGAGGTCAAAGTCCAAAATAAGTTTAATTAAGTCCCACAGTCAATCGTTTCACTGTTACAAGCGATACAACTTAGTATTATCGGAAAATATCACTAAATACATGTTGGTACGAATATGTGACGCAACCGTTGTAACTCAAACGGATTGATACCGCTAGGAAGTCAATGAAATGTAGTTTTTGAACCTGTTTCCATTTCTTCAGCGCGCGCTAACGGCTAGGATTGGTCCCATAGTAAAAAATGACTTACTCATCTACACTTTTAAATAAAGCGGTACCACAGCGCTCAGTGTAATCGCTGAGTTCCAGCAATCATGTCAAATTAAGAAGAATGTTACTTCTTGGAGTCCAATTGTCTCATTTATCCCATTTAGGAGGTCAAAGTCCAATGTAAGTTCCATTAAGTCCCACAGTCAATCGTTTCACTGTTTAATGCGATGCAACCTAGAATTATGGGAAAAATATCGCTAAATACATGTTGGTACGAATATGTGACGAGACCTTTTTAACTCAACCGGGCTGATACTGTTAGAAAGACAATGAAATGTAGTTTTTGAAACTGTCTCTATTTATTCAGCGCGCGCTAACGGCTAGGAATGGTCCAACAATAAAAAATGACTTACTTATCTACACTTTCAAATAAAGCGCTACCAAAGCGCCCAGTGTAATCGCTGAGTTCCAGCAATCATGTCAAATTAAGAAGAATGTTGTTTCTTGGAGTCCAATTGGCTCATTTATCACATTTAGGAGGTCAAAGTCCAAAATAAGTTTAATTAAGTCCCACAGTCAATCGTTTCACTGTTACAAGCGATACAACTTAGTATTATCGGAAAATATCACTAAATACATGTTGGTACGAATATGTGACGCAACCGTTGTAAATCAACCGGATTGATATCGCTAGAAAGTCAATGAAATGTAGTTTTGAAACTGTTTCCATTTCTTCAGCGCGTGCTAACGGCTAGGATTGGTCCCACAGTAAAAAATGACTTTCTTATTTACACTTTCAAATAAAGCGCTACCACAGCGCCCAGTATAATCGCTGAGTTCCTGCAATCATGTCAAATTAAGAAGAATGTTATTTCTTGAAAGTCCAATTGTCTCAGTTATCACATTTAGGAGGTCAAAGTCTAAATCAGTTCAATTAAGTCACACAGTCAATCGTTTCACTGTTACAAGCGATACAACTTAGTAATATTGGAAAAATATCACTAAATACATGTTGGTACGAATATGTGACGAGACCTTTGTAACTCAACCGGACTGATACTGTTAGAAAAACAATGAAATTTAGTTTTTGAAACTGTCTCAATTTATTCAGCGCGCGCTAACGGCAAGGATTGGTCCCACAGTACAAAATGACTAATTTATCTAAATTTTTTAATAAAGCGCTCCCACACCGCCTAGTGTAATCGCTGAGTTCTAGCAATCATGTCAAATTAAGAAGAATGTTATTTCTTGAATCCAATTGCCTCATTTATCACATTTATAAGGTCAAAGTCTAAAATCAGTTCAATTTAGTGTCACAGTCAATCGTTTCACTGTTACAGGCGATACAACTTAGTAATATCGAAAAAAATATCACAAAATACATGTTGGTGCGAATATGTGACGCAACCGTTGTAAATCAACCGGATTGTTATCGCTAGAAAGTCAATGAAATGTAGTTTAGAAACTGTTTCCATTTCTTCAGCGCGTGCTAACAGCTAGGATTGGTCCCACAGTAAAAAATGACTTTCTTATTTACACTTTCAAATAAAGCGCTACCACAGCGCCCAGTATAATCGCTGAGTTCCTGCAATCATGTCAAATTAAGAAGAATGTTATTTCTTGAAAGTCCAATTGTCTCAGTTATCACATTTAGGAGGTCAAAGTCTAAATCAGTTAAATTAAGTCACACAGTCAATCGTTTCACTGTTACAAGCGATACAACTTAGTAATATCGGAAAAATATCACTAACTATATGTTGGTACGAATATGTGACGCAACCGTTGTAACTCAAACGGATTGATACCGCTAGGAAGTCAATGAAATGTAGTTTTTGAACCTGTTTCCATTTCTTCAGCGCGCGCTAACGGCTAGGATTGGTCCCATAGTAAAAAATGACTTACTCATCTACACTTTTAAATAAAGCGGTACCACAGCGCCCAGTGTAATCGCTGAGTTCCAGCAATCATGTCAAATTAAGAAGAATGTTACTTCTTGGAGTCCAATTGTCTCATTTATCCCATTTAGGAGGTCAAAGTCCAATGTAAGTTCCATTAAGTCCCACAGTCAATCGTTTCACTGTTAAATGCGATGCAACCTAGAATTCTGGGAAAAATATCGCTAAATACATGTTGGTACGAATATGTGACGAGACCTTTTTAACTCAACCGGACTGATACTGTTAGAAAGACAATGAAATGTAGTTTTTGAAACTGTCTCTATTTATTCAGCGCGCGCTAACGGCAAGGATTGGTCCCACAGTACAAAATGACTAATTTATCTAAATTTTTTAATAAAGCGCTCCCTCATCGCCTAGTGTAATCGCTGAGTTCCAGCAATCATGTCAAATTAAGAAGAATGTTATTTCTTGAAAGTCCAATTGTCTCAGTTATCACATTTAGGAGGTCAAAGTCTAAATCAGTTCAATTAAGTCACACAGTCAATCGTTTCACTGTTACAAGCGATACAACTTAGTAATATCGGAAAAAATATCGCTAAATACATGTTGGTACGAATATGTGACGAGACCTTTGTAACTCAACCGGACTGATACTGTTAGAAAAACAATGAAATTTAGTTTTTGAAACTGTCTCTATTTATTCAGCGCGTGCTAACGGCAAGGAATGGTCCCACAGTACAAAATGACTAATTTATCTAAATTTTTTAATAAAGCGCTCCCACACCGCCTAGTGTAATCGCTGAGTTCCAGCAATCATGTCAAATTAAGAAGAATGTTATTTATTGAATCCAATTGCCTCATTTATCACATTTATAAGGTCAAAGTCCAAAATCAGTTCAATTTAGTGTCACAGTCAATCGTTTCACTGTTACAAGCGATACAGCTTAGTAATATCGGAAAAATATCACAAAATACATGTTGGTGCGCATATGTGACGCAACCGTTGTAAATCAACCGGATTGTTATCGCTAGAAAGGTAATGAAATGTAGTTTTGAAACTGTTTCCATTTCTTCAGCGCGTGCTAACGGCTAGGATTGGTCCCACAGTAAAAAATGACTTTCTTATTTACACTTTCAAATAAAGCGCTACCACAGCGCCCAGTATAATCGCTGAGTTCCTGCAATCATGTCAAATTAAGAAGAATGTTATTTCTTGAAAGTCCAATTGTCTCAGTTATCACATTTAGGAGGTCAAAGTCTAAATCAGTTCAATTAAGTCACACAGTCAATCGTTTCACTGTTACAAGCGATACAACTTAGTAATATCGGAAAAATATCACTAACTATATGTTGGTACGAATATGTGACGCAACCGTTGCATATCAAACGGATTGATACCGTTAGAAAATCAATGAAATGTAGTTTTTGAAAAACTGTTTCCATTTTTTCAGCGCGCGCTAACGGCTAGGAATGGTCCAACAATAAAAAATGACTTACTTATCTACACTTTCAAATAAAGCGCTACCAAAGCGCCCAGTGTAATCGCTGAGTTCCAGCAATCATGTCAAATTAAGAAGAATGTTGTTTCTTGGACTCCAATTGGCTGATTTATCACATTTAGGAGGTCAAAGTCCAAAATAAGTTTAATTAAGTCCCACAGTCAATCGTTTCACTGTTACAAGCGATACAACTTAGTATTATCGGAAAATATCACTAAATACATGTTGGTACGAATATGTGACGCAACCGTTGTAACTCAAACGGATTGATACCGCTAGGAAGTCAATGAAATGTAGTTTTTGAACCTGTTTCCATTTCTTCAGCGCGCGCTAACGGCTAGGATTGGTCCCATAGTAAAAAATGACTTACTTATCTACACTTTTAAATAAAGCGGTACCACAGTGCCCAGTGTAATCGCTGAGTTCCAGCAATCATGTCAAATTAAGAAGAATGTTACTTCTTGGAGTCCAATTGTCTCATTTATCCCATTTAGGAGGTCAAAGTCCAATGTAAGTTCAATTAAGTCCCACAGTCAATCGTTTCACTGTTAAAAAAGCGATGCAACCTAGAATTATCAGAAAAATATCGCTAAATACATGTTGGTACGAATATGTGACGAGACTTTTGTAACTCAACCGGACTGATACTGTTAGAAAGACAATGAAATGTAGTTTTTGAAACTGTCTCTATTTATTCA
This sequence comes from Hydractinia symbiolongicarpus, assembly GCF_029227915.1. Taxonomy (NCBI): domain Eukaryota; kingdom Metazoa; phylum Cnidaria; class Hydrozoa; order Anthoathecata; family Hydractiniidae; genus Hydractinia; species Hydractinia symbiolongicarpus. The sequence goes on from NC_079884.1 coordinate 27,380,254, forward strand.
GCGCGCGCTAACGGCAAGGATTGGTCCCACAGTGCAAAATGACTAATTTATCTAAATTTTTTAATAAAGCGCTCCCACACCGCCTAGTGTAATCGCTGAGTTCCAGCAATCATGTCAAATTAAGAAGAATGTTATTTCTTGAATCCAATTGCCTCATTTATCACATTTATACGGTCAAAGTCCAAAATCAGTTCAATTAAGTGCCACAGTCAATCGCTTCACTGTTACAAGCGATACAACTTAGTAATATCGGAAAAATATCACAAAATACATGTTGGTGCGAACATGTGACGCAACAGTTGTAAATCAACCGGATTGATACCGCTAGAAAGTCAATGAAATGTAGTTTTTGAAACTGTTTCCATTTCTTCAGCGCGTGCTAACGGCTAGGATTGGTCCCACAGTAAAAAATGATTTACTTATTTACACTTTCAAATAAAGCGCTAGCACAGCGCCCAGTATAATCGCTGAGTTCCAGCAATCATGTTAAATTAAGAAGAATGTTACTTCTTGAAAGTCCAATTGTCTCAGTTATCACATTAAGGAGATCAAAGTCCAAAATAAGTTTAATTAAATCCCACAGTCAATCGTTTCACTGTTACAAGCGATAAAACTTAGTATTATCGGAAAATATCACTAAATACATGTTGGTACGAATATGTGACGCAACCGTTGTATCTCAAACGGATTGATACCGCTAGGAAGTCAATGATATGTAGTTTTTGAACCTGTTTCCATTTCTTCAGCGCGCGCTAACGGCTAGGATTGGTCCCATAGTAAAAAATGACTTACTCATCTCCACTTTTAAATAAAGCGGTACCACAGCGCCCAGTGTAATCGCTGAGTTCCAGCAATCATGTCAAATTAAGAAGAATGTTACTTCTTGGAGTCCAATTGTCTCATTTATCCCATTTAGGAGGTCAAAGTCCAATGTAAGTTCAATTAAGTCCCACAGTCAATCGTTTCACTGTTAAAAGCGATGCAACCTAGAATTATCAGAAAAATATCGCTAAATACATGTTGGTACGAATATGTGACGAGACCTTTGTAACTCAACCGGACTGATACTGTTAGAAAGACAATGAAATGTAGTTTTTGAAACTGTCTCTATTTATTCAGCGCGCGCTAACGGCAAGGATTGGTCCCACAGTACAAAATGACTAATTTATCTAAATTTTTTAATAAAGCGCTCCCACACCGCCTAGTGTAATCGCTGAGTTCCAGCAATCATGTCAAATTAAGAAGAATGTTATTTCTTGAATCCAATTGCCTAATTTATCACATTTATAAGGTCAAAGTCCAAAATCAGTTCAATTAAGTGCCACAGTCAATCGCTTCACTGTTACAAGCGATACAACTTAGTAATATCGGAAAAATATCACAAAATACATGTTGGTGCGAACATGTGACGCAACAGTTGTAAATCAACCGGATTGATACCGCTAGAAAGTCAATGAAATGTAGTTTTTGAAACTGTTTCCATTTCTTCAGCACGTGCTAACGGCTAGGATTGGTCCCACAGTAAAAAATGACTTACTTATTTACACTTTCAAATAAAGCACTAGCACAGCGCCCAGTATAATCGCTGAGTTCCAGCAATCATGTTAAATTAAGAAGAATGTTACTTCTTGAAAGTCCAATTGTCTCAGTTATCACATTAAGGAGATCAAAGTCCAAAATAAGTTTAATTAAATCCCACAGTCAATCGTTTCACTGTTACAAGCGATAAAACTTAGTATTATCGGAAAATATCACTAAATACATGTTGGTACGAATATGTGACGCAACCGTTGTAACTCAAACGGATTGATACCGCTAGGAAGTCAATGATAAGTAGTTTTTGAACCTGTTTCCATTTCTTCAGCGCGCGCTAACGGCTAGGATTGGTCCCATAGTAAAAAATGACTTACTCATCTACACTTTTAAATAAAGCGGTACCACAGCGCCCAGTGTAATCGCTGAGTTCCAGCAATCATGTCAAATTAAGAAGAATGTTACTTCTTGGAGTCCAATTGTCTCATTTATCCCATATAGGAGGTCAAAGTCCAATGTAGGTTCAATTAAGTCCCACAGTCAATCGTTTCACTGTTAAAAGCGATGCAACCTAGAATTATCAGAAAAATATCGCTAAATACATGTTGGTACGAATATGTGACGAGACTTTTGTAACTCAACCGGACTAATACTGTTAGAAAGACAATGAAATGTAGTTTTTGAAACTGTCTCTATTTATTCAGCGCGTGCTAACGGCAAGGATTGGTCCCACAGTACAAAATGACTAATTTATCTAAATTTTTTAATAAAGCGCTCCCACACCGCCTAGTGTAATCGCTGAGTTCCAGCAATCATGTCAAATTAAGAAGAATGTTATTTCTTGAATCCAATTGCCTCATTTATCACATTTATCAGGTTAAAGTCCAAAATCAGTTCAATTAAGTGTCACAGTCAATCGCTTCACTGTTACAAGCGATACAACTTAGAAATATCGGGAAAATATCACTAAATACATGTTGGTACGAATATGTGACGCAACCGTTGTGACTCCAACGGATTGATTTCGCTAGAAAGTCAAGGAAATAGAGTTTTCGAAACTGTTTCCATTTCTATAACGCGCTAGCGGCTAGGATTGGTCCCGCAGTAAAAAATGACTTACTTATCTACACTTTCAAATAAAGCGCTACCACAGCGCCCAGTGTAATCGCTGAGTTCCAGCAATCATGTCAAATTAAGAAGAATGTTATTTTTTGGGGTCCAATTGTCTCATTTATCACATTTATGAGGTCAAAGTCCAAAATCAGTTCAATTAAGTCCCACAGTCAATCGTTTCACTGTTACAAGCGATACAACTTAGTAATATCGGAAAAATATCGCTAAATACATGTTGGTGCGAATTTGTGACTCAACCATTGTAACTCCAACGGATTGATACCGCTAAAAAGGCAAGGAAATAGAGTTTTCGAAACTGTTTCCATTTCTTCAGCGCGCACTAACGGCTAGGATTGGTCCCACAGTAAAAAATGACTTACTTATCTACACTTTTAAATAACGCGCTCCCACACCGCCTAATGTAATCGCTGAGTTCCAGTAATCATGTCAAATTAAGAAGAATGTTATTTCCTGAATCCAATTGCCTCATTTATCCCATTTATAAGGTCAAAGTCCAAAATCAGTTCAATTAAGTGCCACAGTCAATCGCTTCACTGTTACAAGTGATACAACTTAGTAATATCGGAAAAATATCACAAAATACATGTTGGTGCGAATATGTGACGCAACCGTTGTAACTCAACCGGATTGATACCGCTAGGAAGTCAATGAAATGTAAATTTTGAACCTGTTTCCATTTCTTCAGCGCGCGCTAACGGCTAGGATTGGTCCCATAGTAAAAAATGACTTACTTATCTACACTTTTAAATAAAGGGGTACCACAGCGCCCAGTGTAATCGCTGAGTTCCAGCAATCATGTCAAATTAAGAAGAATGTTACTTCTTGGAGTCCAATTGTCTCATTTATCCCATTTAGGAGGTCAAAGTCCAAAATCAGTTCAATTAAGTGCCACAATCAATCGCTTCACTGTTACAAGAGATACAACTTAGTAATATCGGAAAAATATCGCTAAATACATGTTGGTGCGAATTTGTGACGCAACAATTGTAACTCCAACGGATTGATACCGCTAAAAAGGCAAGGAAATAGAGTTTTCGAAACTGTTTCCATTTCTTCAGCGCGCGCTAACGGCTAGGATTGGTCCCATAGTAAAAAATGACTTACTTATCTACACTTTTAAATAAAGGGGTACCACAGCGCCCAGTGTAATCGCTGAGTTCCAGCAATCATGTCAAATTAAGAAGAATGTTACTTCTTGGAGTCCAATTGTCTCATTCATACCATTTAGGAGGTCAAAGTCCAATGTAGGTTCAATTAAGTCCCACAGTCAATCGTTTCACTGTTAAAAGCGATACAACTTAGAAATATCGGAAAAATATCACTAAATACATGTTGGTACGAATATGTGACGCAACCGTTGTAACTCCAACGAATTTAAACCGCTAGAAAGTAAGGATAATAGAGTTTTCGAAACTGATTGCACTTCTTCAGCGCGGGCTAGCGGCTAGGATTGGTCCCACAGTAAAAAAATGACTTACTAATCCACACTTTCAAATAAAGCGCTACCACAGCGCGCAGTGTAATCGCTGAGTTCCAGCAATCATGTCAAATTAAGAAGAATGTTATTTTTTGGAGTCCAATTGTCTCATTTATCCCATTTAGGAGGTCAAAGTCCAATGTAAGTTCAATTAAGTCCCACAGTCAATCGTTTCATTGTTAAAAGTGATAACACTTAGTAATATCGGAAAAATATCGCTAAATACATGTTGGTGCGAATTTGTGACGCAACCATTGTAACTCCAACGGATTGAAACCGCTAGAAAGTCAAGGAAATAGAGTTTTCCAAACTGTTTCCATTTCTTTAGCGCGAGCTAACGGCTAGGATTGGTCCCACAGTAAAAAATGACTTACTTATTTACACTTTCAAATAAAGCACTAGCACAGCGCCCAGTATAATCGCTGAGTTCCAGCAATCATGTTAAATTAAGAAGAATGTTACTTCTTGAAAGTCCAATTGTCTCAGTTATCACATTAAGGAGATCAAAGTCCAAAATAAGTTTAATTAAATCCCACAGTCAATCGTTTCACTGTTACAAGCGATAAAAGTTAGTATTATCGGAAAATATCACTAAATACATGTTGGTACGAATATGTGACGCAACCGTTGTAACTCAAACGGATTGATACCGCTAGGAAGTCAATGATAAGTAGTTTTTGAACCTGTTTCCATTTCTTCAGCGCGCGCTAACGGCTAGGATTGGTCCCATAGTAAAAAATGACTTACTCATCTACACTTTTAAATAAAGCGGTACCACAGCGCCCAGTGTAATCGCTGAGTTCCAGCAATCATGTCAAATTAAGAAGAATGTTACTTCTTGGAGTCCAATTGTCTCATTTATCCCATATAGGAGGTCAAAGTCCAATGTAGGTTCAATTAAGTCCCACAGTCAATCGTTTCACTGTTAAAAGCGATGCAACCTAGAATTATCAGAAAAATATCGCTAAATACATGTTGGTACGAATATGTGACGAGACCTTTGTAACTCAACCGGACTAATACTGTTAGAAAGACAATGAAATGTAGTTTTTGAAACTGTCTCTATTTATTCAGCGCGTGCTAACGGCAAGGATTGGTCCCACAGTACAAAATGACTAATTTATCTAAATTTTTTAATAAAGCGCTCCCACACCGCCTAGTGTAATCGCTGAGTTCCAGCAATCATGTCAAATTAAGAAGAATGTTATTTCTTGAATCCAATTGCCTCATTTATCACATTTATCAGGTTAAAGTCCAAAATCAGTTCAATTAAGTGTCACAGTCAATCGCTTCACTGTTACAAGCGATACAACTTAGTAATATCGGAAAAATATCACTAACTACATGTTGGTACGAATATGTGACGCAACCGTTGCAACTCAAACGGATTGATACCGTTAGAAAATCAATGAAATGTAGTTTTTGAAACTGTTTCCATTTCTTCAGCGCGCGCTAACGGCTAGGAAGGGTCCAACATTAAAAAGTGACTTACTTATCTACACTTTCAAATAAAACGCTACCAAAGCGCCCAGTGTAATCGCTGAGTTCCAGCAATCATGTCAAATTAAGAAGAATGTTACTTCTTGGAGTCCAATTGTCTCATTTATCCCATATAGGAGGTCAAAGTCCAATGTAGGTTCAATTAAGTCCCACAGTCAATCGTTTCACTGTTAAAAGCGATGCAACCTAGAATTATCAGAAAAATATCGCTAAATACATGTTGGTACGAATATGTGACGAGACCTTTGTAACTCAACCGGACTAATACTGTTAGAAAGACAATGAAATGTAGTTTTTGAAACTGTCTCTATTTATTCAGCGCGTGCTAACGGCAAGGATTGGTCCCACAGTACAAAATGACTAATTTATCTAAATTTTTTAATAAAGCGCTCCCACACCGCCTAGTGTAATCGCTGAGTTCCAGCAATCATGTCAAATTAAGAAGAATGTTATTTCTTGAATCCAATTGCCTCATTTATCACATTTATCAGGTTAAAGTCCAAAATCAGTTCAATTAAGTGTCACAGTCAATCGCTTCACTGTTACAAGCGATACAACTTAGTAATATCGGAAAAATATCACTAACTACATGTTGGTACGAATATGTGACGCAACCGTTGCAACTCAAACGGATTGATACCGTTAGAAAATCAATGAAATGTAGTTTTTGAAACTGTTTCCATTTCTTCAGCGCGCGCTAACGGCTAGGAAGGGTCCAACATTAAAAAGTGACTTACTTATCTACACTTTCAAATAAAACGCTACCAAAGCGCCCAGTGTAATCGCTGAGTTCCAGCAATCATGTCAAATTAAGAAGAATGTTACTTCTTGGAGTCCAATTGTCTCATTCATACCATTTAGGAGGTCAAAGTCCAATGTAAGTTCAATTAAGTACCACAGTCAATCGTTTCACTGTTAAAAGCGATACAACTTAGAAATATCGGGAAAATATCACTAAATACATGTTGGTACGAATATGTGACGCAACCGTTGTGACTCCAACGGATTGATTTCGCTAGAAAGTCAAGGAAATAGAGTTTTCGAAACTGTTTCCATTTCTATAACGCGCTAGCGGCTAGGATTGGTCCCGCAGTAAAAAATGACTTACTTATCTACACTTTCAAATAAAGCGCTACCACAGCGCCCAGTGTAATCGCTGAGTTCCAGCAATCATGTCAAATTAAGAAGAATGTTATTTTTTGGGGTCCAATTGTCTCATTTATCACATTTATGAGGTCAAAGTCCAAAATCAGTTCAATTAAGTCCCACAGTCAATCGTTTCACTGTTACAAGCGATACAACTTAGTAATATCGGAAAAATATCGCTAAATACATGTTGGTGCGAATTTGTGACTCAACCATTGTAACTCCAACGGATTGATACCGCTAAAAAGGCAAGGAAATAGAGTTTTCGAAACTGTTTCCATTTCTTCAGCGCGCACTAACGGCTAGGATTGGTCCCACAGTAAAAAATGACTTACTTATCTACACTTTTAAATAACGCGCTCCCACACCGCCTAATGTAATCGCTGAGTTCCAGTAATCATGTCAAATTAAGAAGAATGTTATTTCCTGAATCCAATTGCCTCATTTATCCCATTTATAAGGTCAAAGTCCAAAATCAGTTCAATTAAGTGCCACAGTCAATCGCTTCACTGTTACAAGAGATACAACTTAGTAATATCGGAAAAATATCGCTAAATACATGTTGGTGCGAATTTGTGACGCAACAATTGTAACTCCAACGGATTGATACCGCTAAAAAGGCAAGGAAATAGAGTTTTCGAAACTGTTTCCATTTCTTCAGCGCGCGCTAACGGCTAGGATTGGTCCCATAGTAAAAAATGACTTACTTATCTACACTTTTAAATAAAGGGGTACCACAGCGCCCAGTGTAATCGCTGAGTTCCAGCAATCATGTCAAATTAAGAAGAATGTTACTTCTTGGAGTCCAATTGTCTCATTTATCCCATTTAGGAGGTCAAAGTCCAAAATCAGTTCAATTAAGTGCCACAATCAATCGCTTCACTGTTACAAGAGATACAACTTAGTAATATCGGAAAAATATCGCTAAATACATGTTGGTGCGAATTTGTGACGCAACAATTGTAACTCCAACGGATTGATACCGCTAAAAAGGCAAGGAAATAGAGTTTTCGAAACTGTTTCCATTTCTTCAGCGCGCGCTAACGGCTAGGATTGGTCCCATAGTAAAAAATGACTTACTTATCTACACTTTTAAATAAAGGGGTACCACAGCGCCCAGTGTAATCGCTGAGTTCCAGCAATCATGTCAAATTAAGAAGAATGTTACTTCTTGGAGTCCAATTGTCTCATTCATACCATTTAGGAGGTCAAAGTCCAATGTAGGTTCAATTAAGTCCCACAGTCAATCGTTTCACTGTTAAAAGCGATACAACTTAGAAATATCGGAAAAATATCACTAAATACATGTTGGTACGAATATGTGACGCAACCGTTGTAACTCCAACGAATTTAAACCGCTAGAAAGTAAGGATAATAGAGTTTTCGAAACTGATTGCACTTCTTCAGCGCGGGCTAGCGGCTAGGATTGGTCCCACAGTAAAAAATGACTTACTAATCCACACTTTCAAATAAAGCGCTACCACAGCGCGCAGTGTAATCGCTGAGTTCCAGCAATCATGTCAAATTAAGAAGAATGTTATTTTTTGGAGTCCAATTGTCTCATTTATCCCATTTAGGAGGTCAAAGTCCAATGTAAGTTCAATTAAGTCCCACAGTCAATCGTTTCATTGTTAAAAGTGATAACACTTAGTAATATCGGAAAAATATCGCTAAATACATGTTGGTGCGAATTTGTGACGCAACCATTGTAACTCCAACGGATTGAAACCGCTAGAAAGTCAAGGAAATAGAGTTTTCCAAACTGTTTCCATTTCTTTAGCGCGAGCTAACGGCTAGGATTGGTCCCACAGTAAAAAATGACTTACTTATTTACACTTTCAAATAAAGCACTAGCACAGCGCCCAGTATAATCGCTGAGTTCCAGCAATCATGTTAAATTAAGAAGAATGTTACTTCTTGAAAGTCCAATTGTCTCAGTTATCACATTAAGGAGATCAAAGTCCAAAATAAGTTTAATTAAATCCCACAGTCAATCGTTTCACTGTTACAAGCGATAAAACTTAGTATTATCGGAAAATATCACTAAATACATGTTGGTACGAATATGTGACGCAACCGTTGTAACTCAAACGGATTGATACCGCTAGGAAGTCAATGATAAGTAGTTTTTGAACCTGTTTCCATTTCTTCAGCGCGCGCTAACGGCTAGGATTGGTCCCATAGTAAAAAATGACTTACTCATCTACACTTTTAAATAAAGCGGTACCACAGCGCCCAGTGTAATCGCTGAGTTCCAGCAATCATGTCAAATTAAGAAGTATGTTACTTCTTGGAGTCCAATTGTCTCATTTATCCCATATAGGAGGTCAAAGTCCAATGTAGGTTCAATTAAGTCCCACAGTCAATCGTTTCACTGTTAAAAGCGATGCAACCTAGAATTATCAGAAAAATATCGCTAAATACATGTTGGTACGAATATGTGACGAGACCTTTGTAACTCAACCGGACTAATACTGTTAGAAAGACAATGAAATGTAGTTTTTGAAACTGTCTCTATTTATTCAGCGCGTGCTAACGGCAAGGATTGGTCCCACAGTACAAAATGACTAATTTATCTAAATTTTTTAATAAAGCGCTCCCACACCGCCTAGTGTAATCGCTGAGTTCCAGCAATCATGTCAAATTAAGAAGAATGTTATTTCTTGAATCCAATTGCCTCATTTATCACATTTATCAGGTTAAAGTCCAAAATCAGTTCAATTAAGTGTCACAGTCAATCGCTTCACTGTTACAAGCGATACAACTTAGTAATATCGGAAAAATATCACTAACTACATGTTGGTACGAATATGTGACGCAACCGTTGCAACTCAAACGGATTGATACCGTTAGAAAATCAATGAAATGTAGTTTTTGAAACTGTTTCCATTTCTTCAGCGCGCGCTAACGGCTAGGAAGGGTCCAACATTAAAAAGTGACTTACTTATCTACACTTTCAAATAAAACGCTACCAAAGCGCCCAGTGTAATCGCTGAGTTCCAGCAATCATGTCAAATTAAGAAGAATGTTACTTCTTGGAGTCCAATTGTCTCATTCATACCATTTAGGAGGTCAAAGTCCAATGTAAGTTCAATTAAGTACCACAGTCAATCGTTTCACTGTTAAAAGCGATACAACTTAGAAATATCGGGAAAATATCACTAAATACATGTTGGTACGAATATGTGACGCAACCGTTGTGACTCCAACGGATTGATTTCGCTAGAAAGTCAAGGAAATAGAGTTTTCGAAACTGTTTCCATTTCTATAACGCGCTAGCGGCTAGGATTGGTCCCGCAGTAAAAAATGACTTACTTATCTACACTTTCAAATAAAGCGCTACCACAGCGCCCAGTGTAATCGCTGAGTTCCAGCAATCATGTCAAATTAAGAAGAATGTTATTTTTTGGGGTCCAATTGTCTCATTTATCACATTTATGAGGTCAAAGTCCAAAATCAGTTCAATTAAGTCCCACAGTCAATCGTTTCACTGTTACAAGCGATACAACTTAGTAATATCGGAAAAATATCGCTAAATACATGTTGGTGCGAATTTGTGACTCAACCATTGTAACTCCAACGGATTGATACCGCTAAAAAGGCAAGGAAATAGAGTTTTCGAAACTGTTTCCATTTCTTCAGCGCGCACTAACGGCTAGGATTGGTCCCACAGTAAAAAATGACTTACTTATCTACACTTTTAAATAACGCGCTCCCACACCGCCTAATGTAATCGCTGAGTTCCAGTAATCATGTCAAATTAAGAAGAATGTTATTTCCTGAATCCAATTGCCTCATTTATCCCATTTATAAGGTCAAAGTCCAAAATCAGTTCAATTAAGTGCCACAGTCAATCGCTTCACTGTTACAAGTGATACAACTTAGTAATATCGGAAAAATATCACAAAATACATGTTGGTGCGAATATGTGACGCAACCGTTGTAACTCAACCGGATTGATACCGCTAGGAAGTCAATGAAATGTAAATTTTAAACCTGTTTCCATTTCTTCAGCGCGCGCTAACGGCTAGGATTGGTCCCATAGTAAAAAATGACTTACTTATCTACACTTTTAAATAAAGGGGTACCACAGCGCCCAGTGTAATCGCTGAGTTCCAGCAATCATGTCAAATAAAGAAGAATGTTACTTCTTGGAGTCCAATTGTCTCATTTATCCCATTTAGGAGGTCAAAGTCCAAAATCAGTTCAATTAAGTGCCACAGTCAATCGCTTCACTGTTACAAGAGATACAACTTAGTAATATCGGAAAAATATCGCTAAATACATGTTGGTGCGAATTTGTGACGCAACAATTGTAACTCCAACGGATTGATACCGCTAAAAAGGCAAGGAAATAGAGTTTTCGAAACTGTTTCCATTTCTTCAGCGCGCGCTAACGGCTAGGATTGGTCCCATAGTAAAAAATGACTTACTTATCTACACTTTTAAATAAAGGGGTACCACAGCGCCCAGTGTAATCGCTGAGTTCCAGCAATCATGTCAAATTAAGAAGAATGTTACTTCTTGGAGTCCAATTGTCTCATTCATACCATTTAGGAGGTCAAAGTCCAATGTAGGTTCAATTAAGTCCCACAGTCAATCGTTTCACTGTTAAAAGCGATACAACTTAGAAATATCGGAAAAATATCACTAAATACATGTTGGTACGAATATGTGACGCAACCGTTGTAACTCCAACGAATTTAAACCGCTAGAAAGTAAGGATAATAGAGTTTTCGAAACTGATTGCACTTCTTCAGCGCGGGCTAGCGGCTAGGATTGGTCCCACAGTAAAAAATGACTTACTAATCCACACTTTCAAATAAAGCGCTACCACAGCGCGCAGTGTAATCGCTGAGTTCCAGCAATCATGTCAAATTAAGAAGAATGTTATTTTTTGGAGTCCAATTGTCTCATTTATCCCATTTAGGAGGTCAAAGTCCAATGTAAGTTCAATTAAGTCCCACAGTCAATCGTTTCATTGTTAAAAGTGATACAACTTAGTAATATCGGAAAAATATCGCTAAATACATGTTGGTGGGAATTTGTGACGCAACCATTGTAACTCCAACGGATTGAAACCGCTAGAAAGTCAAGGAAATAGAGTTTTCGAAACTGTTTCCATTTCTTTAGCGCGAGCTAACGGCTAGGATTGGTCCCACAGTAAAAAATGACTTACTTATCTACACTTTTAAATAAAGCGCTACCACAGCGCCCAGTGTAATCGCTGAGTTCCAGCAATCATGTCAAATTAAGAAGAATGTTACTTCTTGGAGTCCAATTGTCTCATTTATCCCACTTAGGAGGTCAAAGTCCAATGTAAGTTCAATTAAGTCCCACAGTCAATCGTTTCACTGTTAAAAGCGATACAACTTAGAAATATCGGAAAAACATCACTAAATACATGTTGGTACGAATATGTGACGCAACCGTTGTAACTCAAACGGATTGATACCGCTAGAAAGTCAAGGAAATGTAGGATTGAAAACTGTCTCTATTTATTGAGCGCGCTAACGGCAAGGATTTGTCCCACTGTACAAAATGACTAATTTATCTAAATATTTTAATAAAGCGCTTCCACACAGCCCAGTGTAATCGCTGAGTTCCAGCAATCATGTCAAATTAAGAAGAATGTTATTTCTTGGAGTCCAATTGCCTCATTTATAACATTTATAAGGCCAAAGTCCAAAATCAGTTCAATTAAGTCCCACAGTCAATCGCTTCACTGTTACAAGCGATACAACTTAGTAATATCGGAAAAATATCACAAAATACATGTTGGTACAAATATGTGAGGCAACCGTTGTAACTCAAACATGTAGTTTACTGAAAATGGCTCTGTTACTTCAGTGCAGGTTGACGGCCAGGATTGGTACCACAGTAAAAAATAACTTACTTATCTAAATTTTTTAATGAAGCGCTACTGCAGAGCCCAGTGTAATCGATGAATTCCAGCAATCATGTCAAATTAAGAACAATGTTATTTCTTGAAAGTCCAATTGTCTCAGTTATCACATTTAGGAGGTCAAAGTCTAATACAGTTCAATTAAGTCACACAGTCAATCGTTTCACTGTTACAAGCGATACAACTTAGTAATATCGGAAAAATATCACTAACTACATGTTGGTACGAATATGTGACGCAACCGTTGCATCTCAAACGGATTGATACCGTTAGAAAATCAATGAAATGTAGTTTTTGAAACTGTTTCCATTTCTTCAGCGCGCGCTAACGGCTAGGAATGGTCCAACAATAAAAAATGACTTACTTATCTACACTTTCAAATAAAGCGCTACCAAAGCGCCCAGTGTAATCGCTGAGTTCCAGCAATCATGTCAAATTAAGAAGAATGTTGTTTCTTGGAGTCCAATTGGCTCATTTATCACATTTAGGAGGTCAAAGTCCAAAATAAGTTTAATTAAGTCCCACAGTCAATCGTTTCACTGTTACAAGCGATACAACTTAGTATTATCGGAAAATATCACTAAATACATGTTGGTACGAATATGTGACGCAACCGTTGTAACTCAAACGGATTGATACCGCTAGGAAGTCAATGAAATGTAGTTTTTGAACCTGTTTCCATTTCTTCAGCGCGCGCTAACGGCTAGGATTGGTCCCATAGTAAAAAATGACTTACTCATCTACACTTTTAAATAAAGCGGTACCACAGCGCTCAGTGTAATCGCTGAGTTCCAGCAATCATGTCAAATTAAGAAGAATGTTACTTCTTGGAGTCCAATTGTCTCATTTATCCCATTTAGGAGGTCAAAGTCCAATGTAAGTTCCATTAAGTCCCACAGTCAATCGTTTCACTGTTAAATGCGATGCAACCTAGAATTATGGGAAAAATATCGCTAAATACATGTTGGTACGAATATGTGACGAGACCTTTTTAACTCAACCGGACTGATACTGTTAGAAAGACAATGAAATGTAGTTTTTGAAACTGTCTCTATTTATTCAGCGCGCGCTAACGGCTAGGAATGGTCCAACAATAAAAAATGACTTACTTATCTACACTTTCAAATAAAGCGCTACCAAAGCGCCCAGTGTAATCGCTGAGTTCCAGCAATCATGTCAAATTAAGAAGAATGTTGTTTCTTGGAGTCAAATTGGCTCATTTATCACATTTAGGAGGTCAAAGTCCAAAATCAGTTCAATTTAGTGTCACAGTCAATCGTTTCACTGTTACAGGCGATACAACTTAGTAATATCGAAAAAAATATCACAAAATACATGTTGGTGCGAATATGTGACGCAACCGTTGTAAATCAACCGGATTGTTATCGCTAGAAAGTCAATGAAATGTAGTTTAGAAACTGTTTCCATTTCTTCAGCGCGTGCTAACAGCTAGGATTGGTCCCACAGTAAAAAATGACTTTCTTATTTACACTTTCAAATAAAGCGCTACCACAGCGCCCAGTATAATCGCTGAGTTCCTGCAATCATGTCAAATTAAGAAGAATGTTATTTCTTGAAAGTCCAATTGTCTCAGTTATCACATTTAGGAGGTCAAAGTCTAAATCAGTTAAATTAAGTCACACAGTCAATCGTTTCACTGTTACAAGCGATACAACTTAGTAATATCGGAAAAATATCACTAACTATATGTTGGTACGAATATGTGACGCAACCGTTGTAACTCAAACGGATTGATACCGCTAGGAAGTCAATGAAATGTAGTTTTTGAACCTGTTTCCATTTCTTCAGCGCGCGCTAACGGCTAGGATTGGTCCCATAGTAAAAAATGACTTACTCATCTACACTTTTAAATAAAGCGGTACCACAGCGCCCAGTGTAATCGCTGAGTTCCAGCAATCATGTCAAATTAAGAAGAATGTTACTTCTTGGAGTCCAATTGTCTCATTTATCCCATTTAGGAGGTCAAAGTCCAATGTAAGTTCCATTAAGTCCCACAGTCAATCGTTTCACTGTTAAATGCGATGCAACCTAGAATTCTGGGAAAAATATCGCTAAATACATGTTGGTACGAATATGTGACGAGACCTTTTTAACTCAACCGGACTGATACTGTTAGAAAGACAATGAAATGTAGTTTTTGAAACTGTCTCTATTTATTCAGCGCGCGCTAACGGCAAGGATTGGTCCCACAGTACAAAATGACTAATTTATCTAAATTTTTTAATAAAGCGCTCCCTCATCGCCTAGTGTAATCGCTGAGTTCCAGCAATCATGTCAAATAAAGAAGAATGTTATTTCTTGAATCCAATTGCCTCATTTATCACATTTATAAGGTCAAAGTCCAAAATCAGTTCAATTAAGTGTCACAGTCAATCGTTTCACTGTTACAAGCGATACAACTTAGTAATATCGGAAAAATATCACAAAATACATGTTGGTGCGAATATGTGACGCAACCGTTGTAAATCAACCGGATTGATATCGCTAGAAAGTCAATGAAATGTAGTTTTGAAACTGTTTCCATTTCTTCAGCGCGTGCTAACGGCTAGGATTGGTCCCACAGTAAAAAATGACTTTCTTATTTACACTTTCAAATAAAGCGCTACCACAGCGCCCAGTATAATCGCTGAGTTCCTGCAATCATGTCAAATTAAGAAGAATGTTATTTCTTGAAAGTCCAATTGTTTCAGTTATCACATTTAGGAGGTCAAAGTCTAAATCAGTTCAATTAAGTCACACAGTCAATCGTTTCACTGTTACAAGCGATACAACTTAGTAATATCGGAAAAATATCGCTAAATACATGTTGGTACGAATATGTGACGAGACCTTTGTAACTCAACCGGACTGATACTGTTAGAAAAACAATGAAATTTAGTTTTTGAAACTGTCTCTATTTATTCAGCGCGCGCTAACGGCAAGGATTGGTCCCACAGTACAAAATGACTAATTTATCTAAATTTTTTAATAAAGCGCTCCCACACCGCCTAGTGTAATCGCTGAGTTCCAGCAATCATGTCAAATTAAGAAGAATGTTATTTCTTGAATCCAATTGCCTCATTTATCACATTTATAAGGTCAAAGTCCAAAATCAGTTCAATTTAGTGTCACAGTCAATCGTTTCACTGTTACAAGCGATACAACTTAGTAATATCGGAAAAATATCACAAAATACATGTTGGTGCGAATATGTGACGCAACCGTTGTAAATCAACCGGATTGTTATCGCTAGAAAGTCAATGAAATGTAGTTTTGAAACTGTTTCCATTTCTTCAGCGCGTGCTAACGGCTAGGATTGGTCCCACAGTAAAAAATGACTTTCTTATTTACACTTTCAAATAAAGCGCTACCACAGCGCCCAGTATAATCGCTGAGTTCCTGCAATCATGTCAAATTAAGAAGAATGTTATTTCTTGAAAGTCCAATTGTCTCAGTTATCACATTTAGGAGGTCAAAGTCTAAATCAGTTAAATTAAGTCCCACAGTCAATCGTTTCACTGTTAAAAGCGATACAACTTAGAAATATCGGAAAAACATCACTAAATACATGTTGGTACGAATATGTGACGCAACCGTTGTAACTCAAACGGATTGATACCGCTAGAAAGTCAAGGAAATGTAGGATTGAAAACTGTCTCTATTTATTGAGCGCGCTAACGGCAAGGATTTGTCCCACTGTACAAAATGACTAATTTATCTAAATATTTTAATAAAGCGCTTCCACACAGCCCAGTGTAATCGCTGAGTTCCAGCAATCATGTCAAATTAAGAAGAATGTTATTTCTTGGAGTCCAATTGCCTCATTTATAACATTTATAAGGCCAAAGTCCAAAATCAGTTCAATTAAGTCCCACAGTCAATCGCTTCACTGTTACAAGCGATACAACTTAGTAATATCGGAAAAATATCACAAAATACATGTTGGTACAAATATGTGAGGCAACCGTTGTAACTCAAACATGTAGTTTACTGAAAATGGCTCTGTTACTTCAGTGCAGGTTGACGGCCAGGATTGGTACCACAGTAAAAAATAACTTACTTATCTAAATTTTTTAATGAAGCGCTACTGCAGAGCCCAGTGTAATCGATGAATTCCAGCAATCATGTCAAATTAAGAACAATGTTATTTCTTGAAAGTCCAATTGTCTCAGTTATCACATTTAGGAGGTCAAAGTCTAATACAGTTCAATTAAGTCACACAGTCAATCGTTTCACTGTTACAAGCGATACAACTTAGTAATATCGGAAAAATATCACTAACTACATGTTGGTACGAATATGTGACGCAACCGTTGCATCTCAAACGGATTGATACCGTTAGAAAATCAATGAAATGTAGTTTTTGAAACTGTTTCCATTTCTTCAGCGCGCGCTAACGGCTAGGAATGGTCCAACAATAAAAAATGACTTACTTATCTACACTTTCAAATAAAGCGCTACCAAAGCGCCCAGTGTAATCGCTGAGTTCCAGCAATCATGTCAAATTAAGAAGAATGTTGTTTCTTGGAGTCCAATTGGCTCATTTATCACATTTAGGAGGTCAAAGTCCAAAATAAGTTTAATTAAGTCCCACAGTCAATCGTTTCACTGTTACAAGCGATACAACTTAGTATTATCGGAAAATATCACTAAATACATGTTGGTACGAATATGTGACGCAACCGTTGTAACTCAAACGGATTGATACCGCTAGGAAGTCAATGAAATGTAGTTTTTGAACCTGTTTCCATTTCTTCAGCGCGCGCTAACGGCTAGGATTGGTCCCATAGTAAAAAATGACTTACTCATCTACACTTTTAAATAAAGCGGTACCACAGCGCTCAGTGTAATCGCTGAGTTCCAGCAATCATGTCAAATTAAGAAGAATGTTACTTCTTGGAGTCCAATTGTCTCATTTATCCCATTTAGGAGGTCAAAGTCCAATGTAAGTTCCATTAAGTCCCACAGTCAATCGTTTCACTGTTAAATGCGATGCAACCTAGAATTATGGGAAAAATATCGCTAAATACATGTTGGTACGAATATGTGACGAGACCTTTTTAACTCAACCGGACTGATACTGTTAGAAAGACAATGAAATGTAGTTTTTGAAACTGTCTCTATTTATTCAGCGCGCGCTAACGGCTAGGAATGGTCCAACAATAAAAAATGACTTACTTATCTACACTTTCAAATAAAGCGCTACCAAAGCGCCCAGTGTAATCGCTGAGTTCCAGCAATCATGTCAAATTAAGAAGAATGTTGTTTCTTGGAGTCCAATTGGCTCATTTATCACATTTAGGAGGTCAAAGTCCAAAATAAGTTTAATTAAGTCCCACAGTCAATCGTTTCACTGTTACAAGCGATACAACTTAGTATTATCGGAAAATATCACTAAATACATGTTGGTACGAATATGTGACGCAACCGTTGTAAATCAACCGGATTGATATCGCTAGAAAGTCAATGAAATGTAGTTTTGAAACTGTTTCCATTTCTTCAGCGCGTGCTAACGGCTAGGATTGGTCCCACAGTAAAAAATGACTTTCTTATTTACACTTTCAAATAAAGCGCTACCACAGCGCCCAGTATAATCGCTGAGTTCCTGCAATCATGTCAAATTAAGAAGAATGTTATTTCTTGAAAGTCCAATTGTCTCAGTTATCACATTTAGGAGGTCAAAGTCTAAATCAGTTCAATTAAGTCACACAGTCAATCGTTTCACTGTTACAAGCGATACAACTTAGTAATATTGGAAAAATATCACTAAATACATGTTGGTACGAATATGTGACGAGACCTTTGTAACTCAACCGGACTGATACTGTTAGAAAAACAATGAAATTTAGTTTTTGAAACTGTCTCTATTTATTCAGCGCGCGCTAACGGCAAGGATTGGTCCCACAGTACAAAATGACTAATTTATCTAAATTTTTTAATAAAGCGCTCCCACACCGCCTAGTGTAATCGCTGAGTTCCAGCAATCATGTCAAATTAAGAAGAATGTTATTTCTTGAATCCAATTGCCTCATTTATCACATTTATAAGGTCAAAGTCCAAAATCAGTTAAATTTAGTGTCACAGTCAATCGTTTCACTGTTACAGGCGATACAACTTAGTAATATCGAAAAAAATATCACAAAATACATGTTGGTGCGAATATGTGACGCAACCGTTGTAAATCAACCGGATTGTTATCGCTAGAAAGTCAATGAAATGTAGTTTAGAAACTGTTTCCATTTCTTCAGCGCGTGCTAACAGCTAGGATTGGTCCCACAGTAAAAAATGACTTTCTTATTTACACTTTCAAATAAAGCGCTACCACAGCGCCCAGTATAATCGCTGAGTTCCTGCAATCATGTCAAATTAAGAAGAATGTTATTTCTTGAAAGTCCAATTGTCTCAGTTATCACATTTAGGAGGTCAAAGTCTAAATCATTTAAATTAAGTCACACAGTCAATCGTTTCACTGTTACAAGCGATACAACTTAGTAATATCGGAAAAATATCACTAACTATATGTTGGTACGAATATGTGACACAACCGTTGTAACTCAAACGGATTGATACCGCTAGGAAGTCAATGAAATGTAGTTTTTGAACCTGTTTCCATTTCTTCAGCGCGCGCTAACGGCTAGGATTGGTCCCATAGTAAAAAATGACTTACTCATCTACACTTTTAAATAAAGCGGTACCACAGCGCCCAGTGTAATCGCTGAGTTCCAGCAATCATGTCAAATTAAGAAGAATGTTACTTCTTGGAGTCCAATTGTCTCATTTATCCCATTTAGGAGGTCAAAGTCCAATGTAAGTTCCATTAAGTCCCACAGTCAATCGTTTCACTGTTAAATGCGATGCAACCTAGAATTCTGGGAAAAATATCGCTAAATACATGTTGGTACGAATATGTGACGAGACCTTTTTAACTCAACCGGACTGATACTGTTAGAAAGACAATGAAATGTAGTTTTTGAAACTGTCTCTATTTATTCAGCGCGCGCTAACGGCAAGGATTGGTCCCACAGTACAAAATGACTAATTTATCTAAATTTTTTAATAAAGCGCTCCCTCATCGCCTAGTGTAATCGCTGAGTTCCAGCAATCATGTCAAATAAAGAAGAATGTTATTTCTTGAATCCAATTGCCTCATTTATCACATTTATAAGGTCAAAGTCCAAAATCAGTTCAATTAAGTGTCACAGTCAATCGTTTCACTGTTACAAGCGATACAACTTAGTAATATCGGAAAAATATCACAAAATACATGTTGGTGCGAATATGTGACGCAACCGTTGTAAATCAACCGGATTGATATCGCTAGAAAGTCAATGAAATGTAGTTTTGAAACTGTTTCCATTTCTTCAGCGCGTGCTAACGGCTAGGATTGGTCCCACAGTAAAAAATGACTTTCTTATTTACACTTTCAAATAAAGCGCTACCACAGCGCCCAGTATAATCGCTGAGTTCCTGCAATCATGTCAAATTAAGAAGAATGTTATTTCTTGAAAGTCCAATTGTTTCAGTTATCACATTTAGGAGGTCAAAGTCTAAATCAGTTCAATTAAGTCACACAGTCAATCGTTTCACTGTTACAAGCGATACAACTTAGTAATATCGGAAAAATATCGCTAAATACATGTTGGTACGAATATGTGACGAGACCTTTGTAACTCAACCGGACTGATACTGTTAGAAAAACAATGAAATTTAGTTTTTGAAACTGTCTCTATTTATTCAGCGCGCGCTAACGGCAAGGATTGGTCCCACAGTACAAAATGACTAATTTATCTAAATTTTTTAATAAAGCGCTCCCACACCGCCTAGTGTAATCGCTGAGTTCCAGCAATCATGTCAAATTAAGAAGAATGTTATTTCTTGAATCCAATTGCCTCATTTATCACATTTATAAGGTCAAAGTCCAAAATCAGTTCAATTTAGTGTCACAGTCAATCGTTTCACTGTTACAAGCGATACAACTTAGTAATATCGG
Organism: Hydractinia symbiolongicarpus; assembly: GCF_029227915.1. NCBI lineage: Eukaryota > Metazoa > Cnidaria > Hydrozoa > Anthoathecata > Hydractiniidae > Hydractinia > Hydractinia symbiolongicarpus. Next base: position 27,400,939 of record NC_079884.1, read on the forward strand.
AAAAATATCACAAAATACATGTTGGTGCGAATATGTGACGCAACCGTTGTAAATCAACCGGATTGTTATCGCTAGAAAGTCAATGAAATGTAGTTTTGAAACTGTTTCCATTTCTTCAGCGCGTGCTAACGGCTAGGATTGGTCCCACAGTAAAAAATGACTTTCTTATTTACACTTTCAAATAAAGCGCTACCACAGCGCCCAGTATAATCGCTGAGTTCCTGCAATCATGTCAAATTAAGAAGAATGTTATTTCTTGAAAGTCCAATTGTCTCAGTTATCACATTTAGGAGGTCAAAGTCTAAATCAGTTAAATTAAGTCACACAGTCAATCGTTTCACTGTTACAAGCGATACAACTTAGTAATATCGGAAAAATATCACTAACTATATGTTGGTACGAATATGTGACGCAACCGTTGCATCTCAAACGGGTTGATACCGTTAGAAAATCAATGAAATGTAGTTTTTGAAACTGTTTCCATTTCTTCAGCGCGCGCTAACGGCTAGGATTGGTCCCATAGTAAAAAATTACTTACTCATCTACACTTTTAAATAAAGCGGTACCACAGCGCCCAGTGTAATCGCTGAGTTCCAGCAATCATGTCAAATTAAGAAGAATGTTACTTCTTGGAGTCCAATTGTCTCATTTATCCCATTTAGGAGGTCAAAGTCCAATGTAAGTTCAATTAAGTGCCACAGTCAATTGCTTCACTGTTACAAGCGATACAACTTTGTAATATCGGAAAAATATCACAAAATACATGTTAATGCGAACATGTGACGCAACAGTTGTAAATCAACCGGATTGATATCGCTAGAAAGTCAATGAAATGTAGTTTTGAAACTGTTTCCATTTCTTCAGCGCGTGCTAACGGCTAGGATTGGTCCCACAGTAAAAAATGACTTTCTTATTTACAATTTCTAATAAAGCGCTACCACAGCGGCCAGTATAATCGCTGAGTTCCTGCAATCATGTCAAATTAAGAAGAATGTTATTTCTTGAAAGTCCAATTGTCTCAGTTATCACATTTAGGAGGTCAAAGTCTAAATCAGTTCAATTAAGTCACACAGTCAATCGTTTCACTGTTACAAGCGATACAACTTAGTAATATCGGAAAAAATATCGCTAAATACATGTTGGTACGAATATGTGACGAGACCTTTGTAACTCAACCGGACTGATACTGTTAGAAAAACAATGAAATTTAGTTTTTGAAACTGTCTCTATTTATTCAGCGCGTGCTAACGGCAAGGAATGGTCCCACAGTACAAAATGACTAATTTATCTAAATTTTTTAATAAAGCGCTCCCACACCGCCTAGTGTAATCGCTGAGTTCCAGCAATCATGTCAAATTAAGAAGAATGTTATTTATTGAATCCAATTGCCTCATTTATCACATTTATAAGGTCAAAGTCCAAAATCAGTTCAATTTAGTGTCACAGTCAATCGTTTCACTGTTACAAGCGATACAGCTTAGTAATATCGGAAAAATATCACAAAATACATGTTGGTGCGCATATGTGACGCAACCGTTGTAAATCAACCGGATTGTTATCGCTAGAAAGGTAATGAAATGTAGTTTTGAAACTGTTTCCATTTCTTCAGCGCGTGCTAACGGCTAGGATTGGTCCCACAGTAAAAAATGACTTTCTTATTTACACTTTCAAATAAAGCGCTACCACAGCGCCCAGTATAATCGCTGAGTTCCTGCAATCATGTCAAATTAAGAAGAATGTTATTTCTTGAAAGTCCAATTGTCTCAGTTATCACATTTAGGAGGTCAAAGTCTAAATCAGTTCAATTAAGTCACACAGTCAATCGTTTCACTGTTACAAGCGATACAACTTAGTAATATCGGAAAAATATCACTAACTATATGTTGGTACGAATATGTGACGCAACCGTTGCATATCAAACGGATTGATACCGTTAGAAAATCAATGAAATGTAGTTTTTGAAAAACTGTTTCCATTTTTTCAGCGCGCGCTAACGGCTAGGAATGGTCCAACAATAAAAAATGACTTACTTATCTACACTTTCAAATAAAGCGCTACCAAAGCGCCCAGTGTAATCGCTGAGTTCCAGCAATCATGTCAAATTAAGAAGAATGTTGTTTCTTGGACTCCAATTGGCTGATTTATCACATTTAGGAGGTCAAAGTCCAAAATAAGTTTAATTAAGTCCCACAGTCAATCGTTTCACTGTTACAAGCGATACAACTTAGTATTATCGGAAAATATCACTAAATACATGTTGGTACGAATATGTGACGCAACCGTTGTAACTCAAACGGATTGATACCGCTAGGAAGTCAATGAAATGTAGTTTTTGAACCTGTTTCCATTTCTTCAGCGCGCGCTAACGGCTAGGATTGGTCCCATAGTAAAAAATGACTTACTTATCTACACTTTTAAATAAAGCGGTACCACAGTGCCCAGTGTAATCGCTGAGTTCCAGCAATCATGTCAAATTAAGAAGAATGTTACTTCTTGGAGTCCAATTGTCTCAGTTATCACATTTAGGAGGTCAAAGTCTAAATCAGTTCAATTAAGTCACACAGTCAATCGTTTCACTGTTACAAGCGATACAACTTAGTAATATCGGAAAAAATATCGCTAAATACATGTTGGTACGAATATGTGACGAGACCTTTGTAACTCAACCGGACTGATACTGTTAGAAAAACAATGAAATTTAGTTTTTGAAACTGTCTCTATTTATTCAGCGCGTGCTAACGGCAAGGAATGGTCCCACAGTACAAAATGACTAATTTATCTAAATTTTTTAATAAAGCGCTCCCACACCGCCTAGTGTAATCGCTGAGTTCCAGCAATCATGTCAAATTAAGAAGAATGTTATTTATTGAATCCAATTGCCTCATTTATCACATTTATAAGGTCAAAGTCCAAAATCAGTTCAATTTAGTGTCACAGTCAATCGTTTCACTGTTACAAGCGATACAGCTTAGTAATATCGGAAAAATATCACAAAATACATGTTGGTGCGCATATGTGACGCAACCGTTGTAAATCAACCGGATTGTTATCGCTAGAAAGGTAATGAAATGTAGTTTTGAAACTGTTTCCATTTCTTCAGCGCGTGCTAACGGCTAGGATTGGTCCCACAGTAAAAAATGACTTTCTTATTTACACTTTCAAATAAAGCGCTACCACAGCGCCCAGTATAATCGCTGAGTTCCTGCAATCATGTCAAATTAAGAAGAATGTTATTTCTTGAAAGTCCAATTGTCTCAGTTATCACATTTAGGAGGTCAAAGTCTAAATCAGTTCAATTAAGTCACACAGTCAATCGTTTCACTGTTACAAGCGATACAACTTAGTAATATCGGAAAAATATCACTAACTATATGTTGGTACGAATATGTGACGCAACCGTTGCATATCAAACGGATTGATACCGTTAGAAAATCAATGAAATGTAGTTTTTGAAAAACTGTTTCCATTTTTTCAGCGCGCGCTAACGGCTAGGAATGGTCCAACAATAAAAAATGACTTACTTATCTACACTTTCAAATAAAGCGCTACCAAAGCGCCCAGTGTAATCGCTGAGTTCCAGCAATCATGTCAAATTAAGAAGAATGTTGTTTCTTGGACTCCAATTGGCTGATTTATCACATTTAGGAGGTCAAAGTCCAAAATAAGTTTAATTAAGTCCCACAGTCAATCGTTTCACTGTTACAAGCGATACAACTTAGTATTATCGGAAAATATCACTAAATACATGTTGGTACGAATATGTGACGCAACCGTTGTAACTCAAACGGATTGATACCGCTAGGAAGTCAATGAAATGTAGTTTTTGAACCTGTTTCCATTTCTTCAGCGCGCGCTAACGGCTAGGATTGGTCCCATAGTAAAAAATGACTTACTTATCTACACTTTTAAATAAAGCGGTACCACAGTGCCCAGTGTAATCGCTGAGTTCCAGCAATCATGTCAAATTAAGAAGAATGTTACTTCTTGGAGTCCAATTGTCTCATTTATCCCATTTAGGAGGTCAAAGTCCAATGTAAGTTCAATTAAGTCCCACAGTCAATCGTTTCACTGTTAAAAAAGCGATGCAACCTAGAATTATCAGAAAAATATCGCTAAATACATGTTGGTACGAATATGTGACGAGACTTTTGTAACTCAACCGGACTGATACTGTTAGAAAGACAATGAAATGTAGTTTTTAAAACTGTCTCTATTTATTCAGCGCGCGCTAACGGCAAGGATTGGTCCCACAGTACAAAATGACTAATTTATCTAAATTTTTTAATAAAGCGCTCCCACACCGCCTAGTGTAATCGCTGAGTTCCAGCAATCATGTCAAATTAAGAAGAATGTTATTTCTTGAATCCAATTGCCTCATTTATCACATTTATACGGTCAAAGTCCAAAATCAGTTCAATTAAGTGCCACAGTCAATCGCTTCACTGTTACAAGCGATACAACTTAGTAATATCGGAAAAATATCACAAAATACATGTTGGTGCGAACATGTGACGCAACAGTTGTAAATCAACCGGATTGATACCGCTAGAAAGTCAATGAAATGTAGTTTTTGAAACTGTTTCCATTTCTTCAGCGCGTGCTAACGGCTAGGATTGGTCCCACAGTAAAAAATGATTTACTTATTTACACTTTCAAATAAAGCGCTAGCACAGCGCCCAGTATAATCGCTGAGTTCCAGCAATCATGTTAAATTAAGAAGAATGTTACTTCTTGAAAGTCCAATTGTCTCAGTTATCACATTAAGGAGATCAAAGTCCAAAATAAGTTTAATTAAATCCCACAGTCAATCGTTTCACTGTTACAAGCGATAAAACTTAGTATTATCGGAAAATATCACTAAATACATGTTGGTACGAATATGTGACGCAACCGTTGTATCTCAAACGGATTGATACCGCTAGGAAGTCAATGATATGTAGTTTTTGAACCTGTTTCCATTTCTTCAGCGCGCGCTAACGGCTAGGATTGGTCCCATAGTAAAAAATGACTTACTCATCTCCACTTTTAAATAAAGCGGTACCACAGCGCCCAGTGTAATCGCTGAGTTCCAGCAATCATGTCAAATTAAGAAGAATGTTACTTCTTGGAGTCCAATTGTCTCATTTATCCCATTTAGGAGGTCAAAGTCCAATGTAAGTTCAATTAAGTCCCACAGTCAATCGTTTCACTGTTAAAAGCGATGCAACCTAGAATTATCAGAAAAATATCGCTAAATACATGTTGGTACGAATATGTGACGAGACCTTTGTAACTCAACCGGACTGATACTGTTAGAAAGACAATGAAATGTAGTTTTTGAAACTGTCTCTATTTATTCAGCGCGCGCTAACGGCAAGGATTGGTCCCAGAGTACAAAATGACTAATTTATCTAAATTTTTTAATAAAGCGCTCCCACACCGCCTAGTGTAATCGCTGAGTTCCAGCAATCATGTCAAATTAAGAAGAATGTTATTTCTTGAATCCAATTGCCTCATTTATCACATTTATAAGGTCAAAGTCCAAAATCAGTTCAATTAAGTGCCACAGTCAATCGCTTCACTGTTACAAGCGATACAACTTAGTAATATCGGAAAAATATCACAAAATACATGTTGGTGCGAACATGTGACGCAACAGTTGTAAATCAACCGGATTGATACCGCTAGAAAGTCAATGAAATGTAGTTTTTGAAACTGTTTCCATTTCTTCAGCACGTGCTAACGGCTAGGATTGGTCCCACAGTAAAAAATGACTTACTTATTTACACTTTCAAATAAAGCACTAGCACAGCGCCCAGTATAATCGCTGAGTTCCAGCAATCATGTTAAATTAAGAAGAATGTTACTTCTTGAAAGTCCAATTGTCTCAGTTATCACATTAAGGAGATCAAAGTCCAAAATAAGTTTAATTAAATCCCACAGTCAATCGTTTCACTGTTACAAGCGATAAAACTTAGTATTATCGGAAAATATCACTAAATACATGTTGGTACGAATATGTGACGCAACCGTTGTAACTCAAACGGATTGATACCGCTAGGAAGTCAATGATAAGTAGTTTTTGAACCTGTTTCCATTTCTTCAGCGCGCGCTAACGGCTAGGATTGGTCCCATAGTAAAAAATGACTTACTCATCTACACTTTTAAATAAAGCGGTACCACAGCGCCCAGTGTAATCGCTGAGTTCCAGCAATCATGTCAAATTAAGAAGAATGTTACTTCTTGGAGTCCAATTGTCTCATTTATCCCATATAGGAGGTCAAAGTCCAATGTAGGTTCAATTAAGTCCCACAGTCAATCGTTTCACTGTTAAAAGCGATGCAACCTAGAATTATCAGAAAAATATCGCTAAATACATGTTGGTACGAATATGTGACGAGACCTTTGTAACTCAACCGGACTAATACTGTTAGAAAGACAATGAAATGTAGTTTTTGAAACTGTCTCTATTTATTCAGCGCGTGCTAACGGCAAGGATTGGTCCCACAGTACAAAATGACTAATTTATCTAAATTTTTTAATAAAGCGCTCCCACACCGCCTAGTGTAATCGCTGAGTTCCAGCAATCATGTCAAATTAAGAAGAATGTTATTTCTTGAATCCAATTGCCTCATTTATCACATTTATCAGGTTAAAGTCCAAAATCAGTTCAATTAAGTGTCACAGTCAATCGCTTCACTGTTACAAGCGATACAACTTAGTAATATCGGAAAAATATCACTAACTACATGTTGGTACGAATATGTGACGCAACCGTTGCAACTCAAACGGATTGATACCGTTAGAAAATCAATGAAATGTAGTTTTTGAAACTGTTTCCATTTCTTCAGCGCGCGCTAACGGCTAGGAAGGGTCCAACATTAAAAAGTGACTTACTTATCTACACTTTCAAATAAAACGCTACCAAAGCGCCCAGTGTAATCGCTGAGTTCCAGCAATCATGTCAAATTAAGAAGAATGTTACTTCTTGGAGTCCAATTGTCTCATTCATACCATTTAGGAGGTCAAAGTCCAATGTAAGTTCAATTAAGTACCACAGTCAATCGTTTCACTGTTAAAAGCGATACAACTTAGAAATATCGGGAAAATATCATTAAATACATGTTGGTACGAATATGTGACGCAACCGTTGTGACTCCAACGGATTGATTTCGCTAGAAAGTCAAGGAAATAGAGTTTTCGAAACTGTTTCCATTTCTATAACGCGCTAGCGGCTAGGATTGGTCCCGCAGTAAAAAATGACTTACTTATCTACACTTTCAAATAAAGCGCTACCACAGCGCCCAGTGTAATCGCTGAGTTCCAGCAATCATGTCAAATTAAGAAGAATGTTATTTTTTGGGGTCCAATTGTCTCATTTATCACATTTATGAGGTCAAAGTCCAAAATCAGTTCAATTAAGTCCCACAGTCAATCGTTTCACTGTTACAAGCGATACAACTTAGTAATATCGGAAAAATATCGCTAAATACATGTTGGTGCGAATTTGTGACTCAACCATTGTAACTCCAACGGATTGATACCGCTAAAAAGGCAAGGAAATAGAGTTTTCGAAACTGTTTCCATTTCTTCAGCGCGCACTAACGGCTAGGATTGGTCCCACAGTAAAAAATGACTTACTTATCTACACTTTTAAATAACGCGCTCCCACACCGCCTAATGTAATCGCTGAGTTCCAGTAATCATGTCAAATTAAGAAGAATGTTATTTCCTGAATCCAATTGCCTCATTTATCCCATTTATAAGGTCAAAGTCCAAAATCAGTTCAATTAAGTGCCACAGTCAATCGCTTCACTGTTACAAGTGATACAACTTAGTAATATCGGAAAAATATCACAAAATACATGTTGGTGCGAATATGTGACGCAACCGTTGTAACTCAACCGGATTGATACCGCTAGGAAGTCAATGAAATGTAAATTTTGAACCTGTTTCCATTTCTTCAGCGCGCGCTAACGGCTAGGATTGGTCCCATAGTAAAAAATGACTTACTTATCTACACTTTTAAATAAAGGGGTACCACAGCGCCCAGTGTAATCGCTGAGTTCCAGCAATCATGTCAAATTAAGAAGAATGTTACTTCTTGGAGTCCAATTGTCTCATTTATCCCATTTAGGAGGTCAAAGTCCAAAATCAGTTCAATTAAGTGCCACAGTCAATCGCTTCACTGTTACAAGAGATACAACTTAGTAATATCGGAAAAATATCGCTAAATACATGTTGGTGCGAATTTGTGACGCAACAATTGTAACTCCAACGGATTGATACCGCTAAAAAGGCAAGGAAATAGAGTTTTCGAAACTGTTTCCATTTCTTCAGCGCGCGCTAACGGCTAGGATTGGTCCCATAGTAAAAAATGACTTACTTATCTACACTTTTAAATAAAGGGGTACCACAGCGCCCAGTGTAATCGCTGAGTTCCAGCAATCATGTCAAATTAAGAAGAATGTTACTTCTTGGAGTCCAATTGTCTCATTCATACCATTTAGGAGGTCAAAGTCCAATGTAGGTTCAATTAAGTCCCACAGTCAATCGTTTCACTGTTAAAAGCGATACAACTTAGAAATATCGGAAAAATATCACTAAATACATGTTGGTACGAATATGTGACGCAACCGTTGTAACTCCAACGAATTTAAACCGCTAGAAAGTAAGGATAATAGAGTTTTCGAAACTGATTGCACTTCTTCAGCGCGCGCTAGCGGCTAGGATTGGTCCCACAGTAAAAAATGACTTACTAATCCACACTTTCAAATAAAGCGCTACCACAGCGCGCAGTGTAATCGCTGAGTTCCAGCAATCATGTCAAATTAAGAAGAATGTTATTTTTTGGAGTCCAATTGTCTCATTTATCCCATTTAGGAGGTCAAAGTCCAATGTAAGTTCAATTAAGTCCCACAGTCAATCGTTTCATTGTTAAAAGTGATACAACTTAGTAATATCGGAAAAATATCGCTAAATCCATGTTGGTGCGAATTTGTGACGCAACCATTGTAACTCCAACGGATTGAAACCGCTAGAAAGTCAAGGAAATAGAGTTTTCGAAACTGTTTCCATTTCTTTAGCGCGAGCTAACGGCTAGGATTGGTCCCACAGTAAAAAATGACTTACTTATTTACACTTTCAAATAAAGCACTAGCACAGCGCCCAGTATAATCGCTGAGTTCCAGCAATCATGTTAAATTAAGAAGAATGTTACTTCTTGGAGTCCAATTGTCTCATTTATCCCATATAGGAGGTCAAAGTCCAATGTAGGTTCAATTAAGTCCCACAGTCAATCGTTTCACTGTTAAAAGCGATGCAACCTAGAATTATCAGAAAAATATCGCTAAATACATGTTGGTACGAATATGTGACGAGACCTTTGTAACTCAACCGGACTAATACTGTTAGAAAGACAATGAAATGTAGTTTTTGAAACTGTCTCTATTTATTCAGCGCGTGCTAACGGCAAGGATTGGTCCCACAGTACAAAATGACTAATTTATCTAAATTTTTTAATAAAGCGCTCCCACACCGCCTAGTGTAATCGCTGAGTTCCAGCAATCATGTCAAATTAAGAAGAATGTTATTTCTTGAATCCAATTGCCTCATTTATCACATTTATCAGGTCAAAGTCCAATGTAAGTTCAATTAAGTCCCACAGTCAATCGTTTCATTGTTAAAAGTGATACAACTTAGTAATATCGGAAAAATATCACTAACTACATGTTGGTACGAATATGTGACGCAACCGTTGCAACTCAAACGGATTGATACCGTTAGAAAATCAATGAAATGTAGTTTTTGAAACTGTTTCCATTTCTTCAGCGCGCGCTAACGGCTAGGAAGGGTCCAACATTAAAAAGTGACTTACTTATCTACACTTTCAAATAAAACGCTACCAAAGCGCCCAGTGTAATCGCTGAGTTCCAGCAATCATGTCAAATTAAGAAGAATGTTACTTCTTGGAGTCCAATTGTCTCATTCATACCATTTAGGAGGTCAAAGTCCAATGTAAGTTCAATTAAGTACCACAGTCAATCGTTTCACTGTTAAAAGCGATACAACTTAGAAATATCGGGAAAATATCATTAAATACATGTTGGTACGAATATGTGACGCAACCGTTGTGACTCCAACGGATTGATTTCGCTAGAAAGTCAAGGAAATAGAGTTTTCGAAACTGTTTCCATTTCTATAACGCGCTAGCGGCTAGGATTGGTCCCGCAGTAAAAAATGACTTACTTATCTACACTTTCAAATAAAGCGCTACCACAGCGCCCAGTGTAATCGCTGAGTTCCAGCAATCATGTCAAATTAAGAAGAATGTTATTTTTTGGGGTCCAATTGTCTCATTTATCACATTTATGAGGTCAAAGTCCAAAATCAGTTCAATTAAGTCCCACAGTCAATCGTTTCACTGTTACAAGCGATACAACTTAGTAATATCGGAAAAATATCGCTAAATACATGTTGGTGCGAATTTGTGACTCAACCATTGTAACTCCAACGGATTGATACCGCTAAAAAGGCAAGGAAATAGAGTTTTCGAAACTGTTTCCATTTCTTCAGCGCGCACTAACGGCTAGGATTGGTCCCACAGTAAAAAATGACTTACTTATCTACACTTTTAAATAACGCGCTCCCACACCGCCTAATGTAATCTCTGAGTTCCAGTAATCATGTCAAATTAAGAAGAATGTTATTTCCTGAATCCAATTGCCTCATTTATCCCATTTATAAGGTCAAAGTCCAAAATCAGTTCAATTAAGTGCCACAGTCAATCGCTTCACTGTTACAAGTGATACAACTTAGTAATATCGGAAAAATATCACAAAATACATGTTGGTGCGAATATGTGACGCAACCGTTGTAACTCAACCGGATTGATACCGCTAGGAAGTCAATGAAATGTAAATTTTAAACCTGTTTCCATTTCTTCAGCGCGCGCTAACGGCTAGGATTGGTCCCATAGTAAAAAATGACTTACTTATCTACACTTTTAAATAAAGGGGTACCACAGCGCCCAGTGTAATCGCTGAGTTCCAGCAATCATGTCAAATTAAGAAGAATGTTACTTCTTGGAGTCCAATTGTCTCATTTATCCCATTTAGGAGGTCAAAGTCCAAAATCAGTTCAATTAAGTGCCACAGTCAATCGCTTCACTGTTACAAGAGATACAACTTAGTAATATCGGAAAAATATCGCTAAATACATGTTGGTGCGAATTTGTGACGCAACAATTGTAACTCCAACGGATTGATACCGCTAAAAAGGCAAGGAAATAGAGTTTTCGAAACTGTTTCCATTTCTTCAGCGCGCGCTAACGGCTAGGATTGGTCCCATAGTAAAAAATGACTTACTTATCTACACTTTTAAATAAAGGGGTACCACAGCGCCCAGTGTAATCGCTGAGTTCCAGCAATCATGTCAAATTAAGAAGAATGTTACTTCTTGGAGTCCAATTGTCTCATTCATACCATTTAGGAGGTCAAAGTCCAATGTAGGTTCAATTAAGTCCCACAGTCAATCGTTTCACTGTTAAAAGCGATACAACTTAGAAATATCGGAAAAATATCACTAAATACATGTTGGTACGAATATGTGACGCAACCGTTGTAACTCCAACGAATTTAAACCGCTAGAAAGTAAGGATAATAGAGTTTTCGAAACTGATTGCACTTCTTCAGCGCGCGCTAGCGGCTAGGATTGGTCCCACAGTAAAAAATGACTTACTAATCCACACTTTCAAATAAAGCGCTACCACAGCGCGCAGTGTAATCGCTGAGTTCCAGCAATCATGTCAAATTAAGAAGAATGTTATTTTTTGGAGTCCAATTGTCTCATTTATCCCATTTAGGAGGTCAAAGTCCAATGTAAGTTCAATTAAGTCCCACAGTCAATCGTTTCATTGTTAAAAGTGATACAACTTAGTAATATCGGAAAAATATCGCTAAATACATGTTGGTGGGAATTTGTGACGCAACCATTGTAACTCCAACGGATTGAAACCGCTAGAAAGTCAAGGAAATAGAGTTTTCGAAACTGTTTCCATTTCTTTAGCGCGAGCTAACGGCTAGGATTGGTCCCACAGTAAAAAATGACTTACTTATCTACACTTTTAAATAAAGCGCTACCACAGCGCCCAGTGTAATCGCTGAGTTCCAGCAATCATGTCAAATTAAGAAGAATGTTACTTCTTGGAGTCCAATTGTCTCATTTATCCCATTTATAAGGTCAAAGTCCAAAATCAGTTCAATTAAGTGCCACAGTCAATCGCTTCACTGTTACAAGTGATACAACTTAGTAATATCGGAAAAATATCACAAAATACATGTTGGTGCGAATATGTGACGCAACCGTTGTAACTCAACCGGATTGATACCGCTAGGAAGTCAATGAAATGTAAATTTTAAACCTGTTTCCATTTCTTCAGCGCGCGCTAACGGCTAGGATTGGTCCCATAGTAAAAAATGACTTACTTATCTACACTTTTAAATAAAGGGGTACCACAGCGCCCAGTGTAATCGCTGAGTTCCAGCAATCATGTCAAATTAAGAAGAATGTTACTTCTTGGAGTCCAATTGTCTCATTTATCCCATTTAGGAGGTCAAAGTCCAAAATCAGTTCAATTAAGTGCCACAGTCAATCGCTTCACTGTTACAAGAGATACAACTTAGTAATATCGGAAAAATATCGCTAAATACATGTTGGTGCGAATTTGTGACGCAACAATTGTAACTCCAACGGATTGATACCGCTAAAAAGGCAAGGAAATAGAGTTTTCGAAACTGTTTCCATTTCTTCAGCGCGCGCTAACGGCTAGGATTGGTCCCATAGTAAAAAATGACTTACTTATCTACACTTTTAAATAAAGGGGTACCACAGCGCCCAGTGTAATCGCTGAGTTCCAGCAATCATGTCAAATTAAGAAGAATGTTACTTCTTGGAGTCCAATTGTCTCATTCATACCATTTAGGAGGTCAAAGTCCAATGTAGGTTCAATTAAGTCCCACAGTCAATCGTTTCACTGTTAAAAGCGATACAACTTAGAAATATCGGAAAAATATCACTAAATACATGTTGGTACGAATATGTGACGCAACCGTTGTAACTCCAACGAATTTAAACCGCTAGAAAGTAAGGATAATAGAGTTTTCGAAACTGATTGCACTTCTTCAGCGCGCGCTAGCGGCTAGGATTGGTCCCACAGTAAAAAATGACTTACTAATCCACACTTTCAAATAAAGCGCTACCACAGCGCGCAGTGTAATCGCTGAGTTCCAGCAATCATGTCAAATTAAGAAGAATGTTATTTTTTGGAGTCCAATTGTCTCATTTATCCCATTTAGGAGGTCAAAGTCCAATGTAAGTTCAATTAAGTCCCACAGTCAATCGTTTCATTGTTAAAAGTGATACAACTTAGTAATATCGGAAAAATATCGCTAAATACATGTTGGTGGGAATTTGTGACGCAACCATTGTAACTCCAACGGATTGAAACCGCTAGAAAGTCAAGGAAATAGAGTTTTCGAAACTGTTTCCATTTCTTTAGCGCGAGCTAACGGCTAGGATTGGTCCCACAGTAAAAAATGACTTACTTATCTACACTTTTAAATAAAGCGCTACCACAGCGCCCAGTGTAATCGCTGAGTTCCAGCAATCATGTCAAATTAAGAAGAATGTTACTTCTTGGAGTCCAATTGTCTCATTTATCCCACTTAGGAGGTCAAAGTCCAATGTAAGTTCAATTAAGTCCCACAGTCAATCGTTTCACTGTTAAAAGCGATACAACTTAGAAATATCGGAAAAACATCACTAAATACATGTTGGTACGAATATGTGACGCAACCGTTGTAACTCAAACGGATTGATACCGCTAGAAAGTCAAGGAAATGTAGGATTGAAAACTGTCTCTATTTATTAAGCGCGCTAACGGCAAGGATTTGTCCCACTGTACAAAATGACTAATTTATCTAAATATTTTAATAAAGCGCTTCCACACAGCCCAGTGTAATCGCTGAGTTCCAGCAATCATGTCAAATTAAGAAGAATGTTATTTCTTGGAGTCCAATTGCCTCATTTATAACATTTATAAGGCCAAAGTCCAAAATCAGTTCAATTAAGTCCCACAGTCAATCGCTTCACTGTTACAAGCGATACAACTTAGTAATATCGGAAAAATATCACAAAATACATGTTGGTACAAATATGTGAGGCAACCGTTGTAACTCAAACATGTAGTTTACTGAAAATGGCTCTGTTACTTCAGTGCAGGTTGACGGCCAGGATTGGTACCACAGTAAAAAATAACTTACTTATCTAAATTTTTTAATGAAGCGCTACTGCAGAGCCCAGTGTAATCGATGAATTCCAGCAATCATGTCAAATTAAGAACAATGTTATTTTTTGGAGTCCAATTGTCTCATTTATCACATTTAGGAGATCAAAGTCCAAAACAAGTTCAATTAGGTCCCACAGTCAATCGTTTCACTGTTAAAGGCGATACAACTTAGTAATATCGGAAAAATATCACTAAATACATGTTGGTACGAATATGTGACGCAACCGTTGTAACTCAAACGGATTGATACCGCTAGAAAGTCAAGGAAATAGAGTTTTCGAAACTGTTTCCATTTCTTCAGCGCGCGCTAACGGCTAGGATTGGTCCAACAGAAAAAAATGACTTACTTATTTACACTTTCAAATAAAGCGCTACCACAGCGCCCAGTGTAATCGCTGAGTTCCAGCAATCATGTCAAATTAAGAAGAATGTTATTTCTTGGAGTCCAATTGTCTCATTTATCACGTTTAGGAGATCAAAGTCCAAAACAAGTTCAATTAGGTCCCACAGTCAATCGTTTCACTGTTAAAGGCGATACAACTTAGTAATATCGGAAAAATATCACTAAATACATGTTGGTACGAATATGTGACGCAACCGTTGAAACTCAAACGGATTGATACCGCTAGAAAGTCAAGGAAATAGAGTTTTCGAAACTGTTTCCATTTCTTCAGCGCGCGCTAACGGCTAGGATTGGTCCAACAGTAAAAAATGACTTACTTATTTACACTTTCAAATAAAGCGCTACCACAGCGCCCAGTGTAATCGCTGAGTTCCAGCAATCATGTCAAATTAAGAAGAATGTTATTTCTTGGAGTCCAATTGTCTCATTTATCACATTTAGGAGGTCAAAGTCCAAAATCAGTTCAATTAAGTCCCACAGTCAATCGTTTCACTGTTACAAGCGATACACTTAGTAATATCGGAAAAATATCACTAACTACTTGTTGGTACGAATATGTGACGCAACCGTTGTAACTGAAACGGATTGATATCGCTAGAAAGTCAATGAAATGTAGTTTTCGAAACTGTTTCCATTTCTTCAGCGCGAGCTAACGCTAGGATTGGTCCCACAGTGTAAAATGACTTACTTATCTACACTTTCAAATAAAGCGCTACCACAGCACCCAGAGGAATCGCTGAATTCCAGCAATCATGCCTAATTAAGAAGAATGTTGTTTCTTGGAATCCAATTGTCTCATTTATCAAATTTAGGAGGTCAAAGTCCAAAACCAGTTCAATTAAGTCCCACAGTCAATCGTTTCACTGTTAAAAGCGATGCAACCTAGTTTTATCAGAAAAATATCGCTAAATACATGTTGGCACGAATATGTGACGCAACCTTTGTAACTCAACCGGACTGATACTGTTAGAAAGACAATGAAATGTAGGTTTGGAAACTGTCTCTATTTATTCAGCGCGCTAACGGCAAGGATTTGTCCCACTGTACAAAATGACTAATTTATCTAAATATTTTAATAAAGCGCTCCCACATCGCCCAGTGTAATCGCTGAGTTCCAGCAATCATTTCAAATTAAGAAGAATGCTATTTCTGGGAGTCCAATTGCCTCATTTATAACATTTATAAGGCCAAAGTCCAAAATCAGTTCAATTAAGTCCCACAGTCAATCGCTTCACTGTTACAAGCGATACAACTTAGTAATATCGGAAAAATATCACAAAATACATGTTGGTACAAATATGTGAGGCAACCGTTGTAACTCAAACATGTAGTTTACTGAAAATGGCTCTGTTACTTCAGTGCAGGTTGACGGCCAGGATTGGTACCACAGTAAAAAATAACTTACTTATCTAAATTTTTTAATGAAGCGCTACTGCAGAGCCCAGTGTAATCGATGAATTCCAGCAATCATGTCAAATTAAGAAAAATGTTATTTTTTGGAGTCCAATTGTCTCATTTATCACATTTAGGAGGTCAAAGTCCAAAACAAGTTCAATTAGGTCCCATAGTCAATCGTTTCACTGTTAAAGACGATACAACTTAGTAATATCGGAAAAATATCACTAAATACATGTTGGTACGAATATGTGACGCAACCGTTGTAACTCAAACGGATTGATACTGTTAGAAAGACAATGAAATGTAGGTTGGGGAACTGTCTCTATTTATTCAGCGCGCTAACGGCAAGGATATGTCCCACTGTACAAAATGACTAAGTTATCTAAATATTTTAATAAAGCGCTCCCACACCGCCCAGTGTAATCGCTGAGTTCCAGCAATCATGTCAAATTAAGAAGAATGTTATTTCTTGGAGTCCAATTTCCTCATTTATAACATTTATAAGGCCAAAGTCCAAAATCAGTTCAATTAAGTCCCACAGTCAATCGCTTCACTGTTACAAGCGATACAACTTAGTAATATCGGAAAAATATCACAAAATACATGTTGGTACAAATATGTGAGGCAACCGTTGTAACTCAAACATGTAGTTTACTGAAAATGGCTCTGTTACTTCAGTGCAGGTTGACGGCCAGGATTGGTACCACAGTAAAAAATAACTTACTTATCTAAATTTTTTAATGAAGCGCTACTGCAGAGCCCAGTGTAATCGATGAATTCCAGCAATCATGTCAAATTAAGAACAATGTTATTTTTTGGAGTCCAATTGTCTCATTTATCACATTTAGGAGGTCAAAGTCCAAAACAAGTTCAATTAGGTCCCACAGTCAATCGTTTCACTGTTACAAGCGATACACTTAGTAATATCGGAAAAATATCACTAACTACTTGTTGGTACGAATATGTGACACAACCGTTGCAACTGAAATGGATTGGTATCGCTAGAAAGTCAATGAAATGTAGTTTTTGAAACTGTTTCCATTTCTTCAGCGCGCGCTAACGGCTAGGATTGGTCCCACAGTGTAAAATGACTTACTTATCTACACTTTCAAATAAAGCGCTACCACAGCACCCAGAGGAATTGCTGAATTCCAGCAATCATGCCTAAATAAGAAGAATGTTGTTTCTTGGAATCCAATTGTCTCATTTATCAAATTTAGGAGGTCAAAGTCCAAAACCAGTTCAATTAAGTCCCACAGTCAATCGTTTCACTGTTAAAAGCGATGCAACCTAGTTTTATCAGAAAAATATCGCTAAATACATGTTGGCACGAATATGTGACGCAACCTTTGTAACTCAACCGGACTGATACTGTTAGAGAGACAATGAAATGTAGGTTTGGAAACTGTCGCAATTTATTCAGCGCGCTAACGGCAAGGATTTGTCCCACTGTACAAAATGACTAATTTATCTAAATATTTTAATAAAGCGCTCCCACACCGCCCAGTGTAATCGCTGAGTTCCAGCAATCATGTCAAATTAAGAAGAATGTTATTTCTTGGAGTCCAATTGCCTCATTTATAACATTTATAAGGCCAAAGTCCAAAATCAGTTCAATTAAGTCCCACAGTCAATCGCTTCACTGTTACAAGCGATACAACTTAGTAATATCGGAAAAATATCACAAAATACATGTTGGTACAAATATGTGAGGCAACCGTTGTAACTCAAACATGTAGTTTACTGAAAATGGCTCTGTTACTTCAGTGCAGGTTGACGGCCAGGATTGGTACCACAGTAAAAAATAACTTACTTATCTAAATTTTTTAATGAAGCGCTACTGCAGAGCCCAGTGTAATCGATGAATTCCAGCAATCATGTCAAATTAAGAAAAATGTTATTTTTTGGAGTCCAATTGTCTCATTTATCACATTTAGGAGGTCAAAGTCCAAAACAAGTTCAATTAGGTCCCATAGTCAATCGTTTCACTGTTAAAGACGATACAACTTAGTAATATCGGAAAAATATCACTAAATACATGTTGGTACGAATATGTGACGCAACCGTTGTAACTCAAACGGATTGATACTGTTAGAAAGACAATGAAATGTAGGTTTGGGAACTGTCTCTATTTATTCAGCGCGCTAACGGCAAGGATTTGTCCCACTGTACAAAATGACTAATTTATCTAAATATTTTAATAAAGCGCTCCCACACCGCCCAGTGTAATCGCTGAGTTCCAGCAATCATGTCAAATTAAGAAGAATGTTATTTCTTGGAGTCCAATTGCCTCATTTATAACATTTATAAGGCCAAAGTCCAAAATCAGTTCAATTAAGTCCCACAGTCAATCGCTTCACTGTTACAAGCGATACAACTTAGTAATATCGGAAAAATATCACAAAATACATGTTGGTACAAATATGTGAGGCAACCGTTGTAACTCAAACATGTAGTTTACTGAAAATGGCTCTGTTACTTCAGTGCAGGTTGACGGCCAGGATTGGTACCACAGTAAAAAATAACTTACTTATCTAAATTTTTTAATGAAGCGCTACTGCAGAGCCCAGTGTAATCGATGAATTCCAGCAATCATGTCAAATTAAGAACAATGTTATTTTTTGGAGTCCAATTGTCTCATTTATCACATTTAGGAGGTCAAAGTCCAAAACAAGTTCAATTAGGTCCCACAGTCAATCGTTTCACTGTTACAAGCGATACACTTAGTAATATCGGAAAAATATCACTAACTACTTGTTGGTACGAATATGTGACGCAACCGTTGCAACTGAAATGGATTGGTATCGCTAGAAAGTCAATGAAATGTAGTTTTTGAAACTGTTTCCATTTCTTCAGCGCGCGCTAACGGCTAGGATTGGTCCCACAGTGTAAAATGACTTACTTATCTACACTTTCAAATAAAGCGCTACCACAGCACCCAGAGGAATTGCTGAATTCCAGCAATCATGCCTAATTAAGAAGAATGTTGTTTCTTGGAATCCAATTGTCTCATTTATCAAATTTAGGAGGTCAAAGTCCAAAACCAGTTCAATTAAGTCCCACAGTCAATCGTTTCACTGTTAAAAGCGATGCAACCTAGTTTTATCAGAAAAATATCGCTAAATACATGTTGGCACGAATATGTGACGCAACCTTTGTAACTCAACCGGACTGATACTGTTAGAGAGACAATGAAATGTAGGTTTGGAAACTGTCTCAATTTATTCAGCGCGCTAACGGCAAGGATTTGTCCCACTGTACAAAATGACTAATTTATCTAAATATTTTAATAAAGCGCTCCCACACCGCCCAGTGTAATCGCTGAGTTCCAGCAATCATGTCAAATTAAGAAGAATGTTATTTCTTGGTGTCCAATTGCCTCATTTATAACATTTATAAGGCCAAAGTCCAAAATCAGTTCAATTAAGTCCCACAGTCAATCGCTTCACTGTTACAAGCGATACAACTTAGTAATATCGGAAAAATATCACAAAATACATGTTGGTACAAATATGTGAGGCAACCGTTGTAACTCAAACATGTAGTTTACTGAAAATGGCTCTGTTACTTCAGTGCAGGTTGTCGGCCAGGATTGGTACCACAGTAAAAAATAACATACTTATCTAAATTTTTTAATGAAGCGCTACTGCAGAGCCCAGTGTAATCGATGAATTCCAGCAATCATGTCAAATTAAGAACAATGTTATTTTTTGGAGTCCAATTGTCTCATTTATCACATTTAGGAGGTTAAAGTCCAAAACAAGTTCAATTAGGTCCCACAGTCAATCGTTTCACTGCTAAAGACGATACAACTTAGTAATATCGGAAAAATATCACTAAATACATGTTGGTACGAATATGTGACGCAACCGTTGTAACTCAAACGGATTGATACCGCTAGAAAGTCAAGGAAATAGAGTTTTCGAAACTGTTTCCCTTTCTTCAGTGCAGGTTGACGGCCAGGATTGGTACCACAGTAAAAAATAACTTACATATCTAAATTTTTTAATGAAGCCCTACTGCAGAGCCCAGTGTAATCGATGAATTCCAGCAATCATGTCAAATTAGGAAGAATGTTATTTTTTGGAGTCCAATTGTCTCATTTATCACATTTAGGGGATCAAAGTCCAAAACAAGTTCAATTAGGTCCCACAGTCAATCGTTTCACTGTTAAAGGCGATACAACTTAGTAATATCGGAAAAATATCACTAAATACATGTTGGTACGAATATGTGACGCAACCGTTGTAACTCAAACGGATTGATACCGCTAGAAAGTCAAGGAAATAGAGTTTTCGAAACTGTTTCCATTTCTTCAGCGCGCGCTAACGGCTAGGATTGGTCCAACAGTAAAAAATGACTTACTTATTTACACTTTCAAATAAAGCGCTACCACAGCGCCCAGTGTAATCGCTGAGTTTCAGCAATCATGTCAAATTAAGAAGAATGTTATTTCTTGGAGTCCAATTGTCTCATTTATCACATTTAGGAGGTCAAAGTCCAAAATCAGTTCAATTAAGTCCCACAGTCAATCGTTTCACTGTTACAAGCGATACACTTAGTAATATCGGAAAAATATCGCTAAATACATGTTGGTGCGAATATGTGACGCAACCATTGTAACTCCAACAGATTGATACCGCTAGGAAGTCAATGAAATGTAGTTTTTGAACCTGTTTCCATTTCTTCAGCGCGCGGTAACGGCTACAATTGATCACATAGTAAAAAATGACTTACTTATCTACACTTTTAAATAAAGCGGTACAACAGCGCCCAGTGTAATCGCTGAGTTCCAGCAATCATGTCAAATTAAGAAGAATGTTACTTCTTGGAGTCCAATTGTCTAATTTATCCCATTTATGAGGTCAAAGTCCAAAATCAGTTCAATTAAGTCCCACAGTCAATCGTTTCACTGTTACAAGCGATACAACTTAGTAATATCGGAAAAATATCGCTAAATACATGTTGGTGCGAATTTGTGACGCAACCATTGTAACTCCAACGGATTGATACCGCTAGAAAGTCAAGGAAATAGAGTTTTCGAAACTGTTTCCTTTTCTTCAGCGCGCGCTACCGGCTAGGATTGGTCCCACAGTAAAAAATGACTTACTTATCTACACTTTCAAATAAAGCGCTACCACAGCGCCCAGTGTAATCGCTGAGTTCCAGCAATCATGTCAAATTTAAGAAGAGTGTTATTTTTTGGAGTCCAATTGTCTCATTTATCACATTTATGAGGTCAAAGTCCAAAATCAGTTCAATTAAGTCCCACAGTCAATCGTTTCACTGTTACAAATGATACAACTTAGTAATATCGGAAAAATATCGCTAAATACATGTTGGTGCGAATTTGTGACGCAACCATTGTAACTCCAACGGATTGATACCGCTAGAAAGTCAAGGAAATAGAGTTTTCGAAACTGTTTCCATTTCTTCAGCGCGCGCTAACGGCTAGGATTGGTCCCACAGTAAAAAATGACTTACTTATCTACACTTTCAAATAACGCGCTACCACAGCGCCCAGTGAAATCGCTGAGTTCCAGCAATCATGTCAAATTAAGAAGAATGTTGTTTCTTGGAGTCCAATTGGCTCATTTATCACATTTAGGAGGTCAAAGTCCAAAATAAGTTTAATTAAGTCCCACAGACAATCGTTTCACTGTTACAAGCGATACAACTTAGTATTATCGGAAAAATATCACTAAATACATGTTGGTACGAATATGTGACGCAACCGTTGTAACTCCAACGGATTGATACCGCTAGAAAGTCAGGGAAATAGAGTTTTCGAAACTGTTTCCATTTCTTCAGCGCGCGCTAACGGCTAGGATTGGTCCCACAGTAAAAAATGACTTACTTATCTACACTTTCAAATAAAGCGCTACCACAGCGCCTAGTGTAATCGCTGAGTTCCAGCAATCATGTCAAATTTAAGAAGAGTGTTATTTTTTGGAGTCCAATTGTCTCATTTATCACATTTATGAGGTCAAAGTCCAAAATCAGTTCAATTAAGTCCCACAGTCAATTGTTTCACTGTTACAAGCGATACAACTTAGTAATATCGGAAAAATATCGCTAAATACATGTTAGTGCGAATTTGTGACGCAACCATTGTAACTCCAACGGATTGATACCGCTAGAAAGTCAAGGAAATAGAGTTTTTGAAACTGTTTCCATTTCTTCAGCGCGCGCTAACGGCTAGGATTGGTCCGACAGTAAAAAATGACTTACTTATCTACACTTTCAAATAACGCGCTACCACAGCGCCCAGTGAAATCACTGAGTTCCAGCAATCATGTCAAATTAAGAAGAATGTTGTTTCTTGGAGTCCAATTGGCTCATTTATCACATTTAGGAGGTCAAAGTCCAAAATAAGTTTAATTAAGTCCCACAGACAATCGTTTCACTGTTACAAGCGATACAACTTAGTAATATCGGAAAAATATCGCTAAATACATGTTGGTGCGAATTTGTGACGCAACCATTGTAACTCCAACGGATTGATACCGCTAGAAAGTCAAGGAAATAGAGTTTTCGAAACTGTTTCCATTTCTTCAGCGCGCGCTAACGGCTAGGATTGGTCCCACAGTAAAAAATGACTTACTCATCTACACTTTCAAATAACGTGCTACCACAGCGCCCAGTGTAATCGCTGAGTTCCAGCAATCGTGTCAAATTAAGAAGAATGTTACTTCTTGGAGTCCAATTGTCTCATTTATCCCATTTAGGAGGTTAAAGTCCAATGTAAGTTCAAATAAGTCCCACAGTCAATCGTTTCACTGTTAAAAGCGATACAACTTAGAAATATCGGAAAAATATCACTAAATACATGTTAGTGCGAATTTGTGACGCAACCATTGTAACTCCAACGGATTGATACCGCTAGAAAGTCAAGGAAATAGAGTTTTTGAAACTGTTTCCATTTCTTCAGCGCGCGCTAACGGCTAGGATTGGTCCGACAGTAAAAAATGACTTACTTATCTACACTTTCAAATAACGCGCTACCACAGCGCCCAGTGAAATCACTGAGTTCCAGCAATCATGTCAAATTAAGAAGAATGTTGTTTCTTGGAGTCCAATTGGCTCATTTATCACATTTAGGAGGTCAAAGTCCAAAATAAGTTTAATTAAGTCCCACAGACAATCGTTTCACTGTTACAAGCGATACAACTTAGTAATATCGGAAAAATATCGCTAAATACATGTTGGTGCGAATTTGTGACGCAACCATTGTAACTCCAACGGATTGATACCGCTAGAAAGTCAAGGAAATAGAGTTTTCGAAACTGTTTCCATTTCTTCAGCGCGCGCTAACGGCTAGGATTGGTCCCACAGTAAAAAATGACTTACTTATCTACACTTTCAAATAACGTGCTACCACAGCGCCCAGTGTAATCGCTGAGTTCCAGCAATCGTGTCAAATTAAGAAGAATGTTACTTCTTGGAGTCCAATTGTCTCATTTATCCCATTTAGGAGGTTAAAGTCCAATGTAAGTTCAAATAAGTCCCACAGTCAATCGTTTCACTGTTAAAAGCGATACAACTTAGAAATATCGGAAAAATATCACTAAATACATGTTGGTACGAATATGTGACGCAACCGTTGTAACTCCAACGGATTGATACCGCTAGAAAGTCAGGGAAATAGAGTTTTCGAAACTGTTTCCATTTCTTCAGCGCGCGCTACCGGCTAGGATTGGTCCCACAGTAAAAAATGACATACTTATCTACACTTTCAAATAAAGCGCTACCACAGCGCCCAGTGTAATCGCTGAGTTCCAGCAATCATGTTAAATTAAGAAGAATGTTATTTTTTGGAATCCAATTGTCTCATTTATCACATTTAGGAGGTCAAAGTCCAAAATCAGTTCAATTAAGTCCCACAGTCAATCGTTTCACTGTTACAAGCGATACAACTTAGTAATATCGGAAAAATATCGCTAAATACATGTTGTTGCGAATTTGTGACGCAACCATTGTAACTCCAACGGATTGATACCGCTAGAAAGTCAAGGAAATAGAGTTTTCGAAACTGTTTCCTTTTCTTCAGCGCGCGCTACCGGCTAGGATTGGTCCCACAGTAAAAAATGACTTACTTATCTACACTTTCAAATAAAGCGCTACCACAGCGCCCAGTGTAATCGCTGAGTTCCAGCAATCATGTCAAATTTAAGAAGAGTGTTATTTTTTGGAGTCCAATTGTCTCATTTACCACATTTATGAGGTCAAAGTCCAAAATCAGTTCAATTAAGTCCCACAGTCAATCGTTTCACTGTTACAAGCGATACAACTTAGTAATATCGGAAGAATATCGCTAAATACATGTTGGTGCGAATTTGTGACGCAACCATTGTAACTCCAACGGATTGATACCGCTAGAAAGTCAAGGAAATAGAGTTTTCGAAACTGTTTCCATTTCTTCAGCGCGCGCTAACGGCTAGGATTGGTCCCACAGTAAAAAATGACTTACTTATCTACACTTTCAAATAACGCGCTACCACAGCGCCCAGTGAAATCGCTGAGTTCCAGCAATCATGTCAAATTAAGAAGAATGTTGTTTCTTGGAGTCCAATTGGCTCATTTATCACATTTAGGAGGTCAAAGTCCAAAATAAGTTTAATTAAGTCCCACAGACAATCGTTTCACTGTTACAAGCGATACAACTTAGTATTATCGGAAAAATATCACTAAATACATGTTGGTACGAATATGTGACGCAACCGTTGTAACTCCAACGGATTGATACCGCTAGAAAGTCAGGGAAATAGAGTTTTCGAAACTGTTTCTATTTCTTCAGCGCGCGCTACCGGCTAGGATTGGTCCCACAGTAAAAAATGACTTACTTATCTACACTTTCAAATAAAGCGCTACCACAGCGCCCAGTGTAATCGCTGAGTTCCAGCAATCATGTCAAATTTAAGAAGAGTGTTATTTTTTGGAGTCCAATTGTCTCATTTATCACATTTATGAGGTCAAAGTCCAAAATCAGTTCAATTAAGTCCCACAGTCAATCGTTTCACTGTTAAAAGCGATACAACTTAGAAATATCGGAAAAATATCACTAAATACATGTTGGTACGAATATGTGACGCAACCGTTGTAACTCCAACGGATTGATACCGCTAAAAAGTCAGGGAAATAGAGTTTTCGAAACTGTTTCCATTTCTTCAGCGCGCGCTACCGGCTAGGATTGGTCACACAGTAAAAAATGACTTACTTATCTACACTTTCAAATAAAGCGCTACCACAGCGCCCAGTGTAATCGCTGAGTTCCAGCAATCATGTCAAATTTAAGAAGAGTGTTATTTTTTGGAGTCCAATTGTCTCATTTATCACCTTTATGAGGTCAAAGTCCAAAATCAGTTCAATTAAGTCCCACAGTCAATCGTTTCACTGTTACAAGCGATACAACTTAGTAATATCGGAAAAATATCGCTAAATACATGTTGGTGCGAATTTGTGACGCAACCATTGTAACTCCAACGGATTGATACCGCTAGAAAGTCAAGGAAATAGAGTTTTCGAAACTGTTTCCATTTCTTCAGCGCGCGCTAACGGCTAGGATTGGTCCCACAGTAAAAAATGCCTTACTTATCTACACTTTCAAATAACGTGCTACCACAGCGCCCAGTGTAATCGCTGAGTTCCAGCAATCATGTCAAATTAAGAAGAATGTTACTTCTTGGAGTCCAATTGTCTCATTTATCCCATTTAGGAGGTTAAAGTCCAATGTAAGTTCAAATAAGTCCCACAGTCAATCGTTTCACTGTTAAAAGCGATACAACTTAGAAATATCGGAAAAATATCACTAAATACATGTTGGTACGAATATGTGACGCAACCGTTGTAACTCCAACGGATTGATACCGCTAGAAAGTCAGGGAAATAGAGTTTTCGAAACTGTTTCCATTTCTTCAGCGCGCGCTACCGGCTAGGATTGGTCCCACAGTAAAAAATGACATACTTATCTACACTTTCAAATAAAGCGCTACCACAGCGCCCAGTGTAATCGCTGAGTTCCAGCAATCATGTTAAATTAAGAAGAATGTTATTTTTTGGAATCCAATTGTCTCATTTATCACATTTAGGAGGTCAAAGTCCAAAATCAGTTCAATTAAGTCCCACAGTCAATCGTTTCACTGTTACAAGCGATACAACTTAGTAATATCGGAAAAATATCGCTAAATACATGTTGGTGCGAATTTGTGACGCAACCATTGTAACTCCAACGGATTGATACCGCTAGAAAGTCAAGGAAATAGAGTTTTCGAAACTGTTTCCTTTTCTTCAGCGCGCGCTACCGGCTAGGATTGGTCCCACAGTAAAAAATGACTTACTTATCTACACTTTCAAATAAAGCGCTACCACAGCGCCCAGTGTAATCGCTGAGTTCCAGCAATCATGTCAAATTTAAGAAGAGTGTTATTTTTTGGAGTCCAATTGTCTCATTTATCACATTTATGAGGTCAAAGTCCAAAATCAGTTCAATTAAGTCCCACAGTCAATCGTTTCACTGTTACAAGCGATACAACTTAGTAATATCGGAAAAATATCGCTAAATACATGTTGGTGCGAATTTGTGACGCAACCATTGTAACTCCAACGGATTGATACCGCTAGAAAGTCAAGGAAATAGAGTTTTCGAAACTGTTTCCATTTCTTCAGCGCGCGCTAACGGCTAGGATTGGTCCCACAGTAAAAAATGACTTACTTATCTACACTTTCAAATAACGCGCTACCACAGCGCCCAGTGAAATCGCTGAGTTCCAGCAATCATGTCAAATTAAGAAGAATGTTGTTTCTTGGAGTCCAATTGGCTCATTTATCACATTTAGGAGGTCAAAGTCCAAAATAAGTTTAATTAAGTCCCACAGACAATCGTTTCACTGTTACAAGCGATACAACTTAGTATTATCGGAAAAATATCACTAAATACATGTTGGTACGAATATGTGACGCAACCGTTGTAACTCCAACGGATTGATACCGCTAGAAAGTCAGGGAAATAGAGTTTTCGAAACTGTTTCCATTTCTTCAGCGCGCGCTACCGGCTAGGATTGGTCCCACAGTAAAAAATGACTTACTTATCTACACTTTCAAATAAAGCGCTACCACAGCGCGCAGTGTAATCGCTGAGTTCCAGCAATCATGTCAAATTTAAGAAGAGCGTTATTTTTTGGAGTCCAATTGTCTCATTTATCACATTTATGAGGTCAAAGTCCAAAATCAGTTCAATTAAGTCCCACAGTCAATCGTTTCACTGTTAAAAGCGATACAACTTAGAAATATCGGAAAAATATCACTAAATACATGTTGGTACGAATATGTGACGCAACCGTTGTAACTCCAACGGATTGATACCGCTAGAAAGTCAGGGAAATAGAGTTTTCGAAACTGTTTCCATTTCTTCAGCGCGCGCTAACGGCTAGGATTGGTCCCACAGTAAAAAATGACTTACTTATCTACACTTTTAAATAAAGCGGTACAACAGCGCCCAGTGTAATCGCTGAGTTCCAGCAATCATGTCAAATTAAGAAGAATGTTACTTCTTGGAGTCCAATTGTCTAATTTATCCCATTTATGAGGTCAAAGTCCAAAATCAGTTCAATTAAGTCCCACAGTCAATCCTTTCACTGTTACAAGCGATACAACTTAGTAATATCGGAAAAATATCGCTAAATACATGTTGGTGCGAATTTGTGACGCAACCATTGTAACTCCAACGGATTGATACCGCTAGAAAGTCAAGGAAATAGAGTTTTCGAAACTGTTTCCTTTTCTTCAGCGCGCGCTACCGGCTAGGATTGGTCCCACAGTAAAAAATGACTTACTTATCTACACTTTCAAATAAAGCGCTACCACAGCGCCCAGTGTAATCGCTGAGTTCCAGCAATCATGTCAAATTTAAGAAGAGTGTTATTTTTTGGAGTCCAATTGTCTCATTTATAACATTTATGAGGTCAAAGTCCAAAATCAGTTCAATTAAGTCCCACAGTCAATCGTTTCACTGTTACAAATGATACAACTTAGTAATATCGGAAAAATATCGCTAAATACATGTTGGTGCGAATTTGTGACGCAACCATTGTAACTCCAACGGATTGATACCGCTAGAAAGTCAAGGAAATAGAGTTTTCGAAACTGTTTCCATTTCTTCAGCGCGCGCTAACGGCTAGGATTGGTCCCACAGTAAAAAATGACTTACTTATCTACACTTTCAAATAACGCGCTACCACAGCGCCCAGTGAAATCGCTGAGTTCCAGCAATCATGTCAAATTAAGAAGAATGTTGTTTCTTGGAGTCCAATTGGCTCATTTATCACATTTAGGAGGTCAAAGTCCAAAATAAGTTTAATTAAGTCCCACAGACAATCGTTTCACTGTTACAAGCGATACAACTTAGTATTATCGGAAAAATATCACTAAATACATGTTGGTACGAATATGTGACGCAACCGTTGTAACTCCAACGGATTGATACCGCTAGAAAGTCAGGGAAATAGAGTTTTCGAAACTGTTTCCATTTCTTCAGCGCGCGCTACCGGCTAGGATTGGTCCCACAGTAAAAAATGACTTACTTATCTACACTTTCAAATAAAGCGCTACCACAGCGCCTAGTGTAATCGCTGAGTTCCAGCAATCATGTCAAATTTAAGAAGAGTGTTATTTTTTGGAGTCCAATTGTCTCATTTATCACATTTATGAGGTCAAAGTCCAAAATCAGTTCAATTAAGTCCCACAGTCAATTGTTTCACTGTTACAAGCGATACAACTTAGTAATATCGGAAAAATATCGCTAAATACATGTTAGTGCGAATTTGTGACGCAACCATTGTAACTCCAACGGATTGATACCGCTAGAAAGTCAAGGAAATAGAGTTTTTGAAACTGTTTCCATTTCTTCAGCGCGCGCTAACGGCTAGGATTGGTCCGACAGTAAAAAATGACTTACTTATCTACACTTTCAAATAACGCGCTACCACAGCGCCCAGTGAAATCACTGAGTTCCAGCAATCATGTCAAATTAAGAAGAATGTTGTTTCTTGGAGTCCAATTGGCTCATTTATCACATTTAGGAGGTCAAAGTCCAAAATAAGTTTAATTAAGTCCCACAGACAATCGTTTCACTGTTACAAGCGATACAACTTAGTAATATCGGAAAAATATCGCTAAATACATGTTGGTGCGAATTTGTGACGCAACCATTGTAACTCCAACGGATTGATACCGCTAGAAAGTCAAGGAAATAGAGTTTTCGAAACTGTTTCCATTTCTTCAGCGCGCGCTAACGGCTAGGATTGGTCCCACAGTAAAAAATGACTTACTTATCTACACTTTCAAATAACGTGCTACCACAGCGCCCAGTGTAATCGCTGAGTTCCAGCAATCGTGTCAAATTAAGAAGAATGTTACTTCTTGGAGTCCAATTGTCTCATTTATCCCATTTAGGAGGTTAAAGTCCAATGTAAGTTCAAATAAGTCCCACAGTCAATCGTTTCACTGTTACAAGCGATACAACTTAGTAATATCGGAAGAATATCGCTAAATACATGTTGGTGCGAATTTGCTACGCAACCATTGTAACTCCAGCGGATTGATACCGCTAGAAAGTCAAGGAAATAGAGTTTTCGAAACTGTTTCCATTTCTTCAGCGCGCGCTAACGGCTAGGATTGGTCCCACAGTAAAAAATGACTTACTTATCTACACTTTCAAATAACGCGCTACCACAGCGCCCAGTGAAATCGCTGAGTTCCAGCAATCATGTCAAATTAAGAAGAATGTTGTTTCTTGGAGTCCAATTGGCTCATTTATCACATTTAGGAGGTCAAAGTCCAAAATAAGTTTAATTAAGTCCCACAGACAATCGTTTCACTGTTACAAGCGATACAACTTAGTATTATCGGAAAAATATCACTAAATACATGTTGGTACGAATATGTGACGCAACCGTTGTAACTCCAACGGATTGATACCGCTAGAAAGTCAGGGAAATAGAGTTTTCGAAACTGTTTCCATTTCTTCAGCGCGCGCTACCGGCTAGGATTGGTCCCACAGTAAAGAATGACTTACTTATCTACACTTTCAAATAAAGCGCTACCACAGCGCCCAGTGTAATCGCTGAGTTCCATCAATCATGTCAAATTTAAGAAGAGTGTTATTTTTTGGAGTCCAATTGTCTCATTTATCACATTTATGAGGTCAAAGTCCAAAATCAGTTCAATTAAGTCCCACAGTCAATCGTTTCACTGTTAAAAGCGATACAACTTAGAAATATCGGAAAAATATCACTAAATACATGTTGGTACGAATATGTGACGCAACCGTTGTAACTCCAACGGATTGATACCGCTAGAAAGTCAGGGAAATAGAGTTTTCGAAACTGTTTCCATTTCTTCAGCGCGCGCTACCGGCTAGGATTGGTCACACAGTAAAAAATGACTTACTTATCTACACTTTCAAATAAAGCGCTACCACAGCGCCCAGTGTAATCGCTGAGTTCCAGCAATCATGTCAAATTTAAGAAGAGTGTTATTTTTTGGAGTCCAATTGTCTCATTTATCACCTTTATGAGGTCAAAGTCCAAAATCAGTTCAATTAAGTCCCACAGTCAATCGTTTCACTGTTACAAGCGATACAACTTAGTAATATCGGAAAAATATCGCTAAATACATGTTGGTGCGAATTTGTGACGCAACCATTGTAACTCCAACGGATTGATACCGCTAGAAAGTCAAGGAAATAGAGTTTTCGAAACTGTTTCCATTTCTTCAGCGCGCGCTAACGGCTAGGATTGGTCCCACAGTAAAAAATGCCTTACTTATCTACACTTTCAAATAACGTGCTACCACAGCGCCCAGTGTAATCGCTGAGTTCCAGCAATCATGTCAAATTAAGAAGAATGTTACTTCTTGGAGTCCAATTGTCTCATTTATCCCATTTAGGAGGTTAAAGTTCAATGTAAGTTCAAATAAGTCCCACAGTCAATCGTTTCACTGTTAAAAGCGATACAACTTAGAAATATCGGAAAAATATCACTAAATACATGTTGGTACGAATATGTGACGCAACCGTTGTAACTCCAACGGATTGATACCGCTAGAAAGTCAGGGAAATAGAGTTTTCGAAACTGTTTCCATTTCTTCAGCGCGCGCTACCGGCTAGGATTGGTCCCACAGTAAAAAATGACATACTTATCTACACTTTCAAATAAAGCGCTACCACAGCGCCCAGTGTAATCGCTGAGTTCCAGCAATCATGTTAAATTAAGAAGAATGTTATTTTTTGGAATCCAATTGTCTCATTTATCACATTTAGGAGGTCAAAGTCCAAAATCAGTTCAATTAAGTCCCACAGTCAATCGTTTCACTGTTACAAGCGATACAACTTAGTAATATCGGAAAAATATCGCTAAATACATGTTGGTGCGAATTTGTGACGCAACCATTGTAACTCCAACGGATTGATACCGCTAGAAAGTCAAGGAAATAGAGTTTTCGAAACTGTTTCCTTTTCTTCAGCGCGCGCTACCGGCTAGGATTGGTCCCACAGTAAAAAATGACTTACTTATCTACACTTTCAAATAAAGCGCTACCACAGCGCCCAGTGTAATCGCTGAGTTCCAGCAATCATGTCAAATTTAAGAAGAGTGTTATTTTTTGGAGTCCAATTGTCTCATTTATCACATTTATGAGGTCAAAGTCCAAAATCAGTTCAATTAAGTCCCACAGTCAATTGTTTCACTGTTACAAGCGATACAACTTAGTAATATCGGAAAAATATCGCTAAATACATGTTGGTGCGAATTTGTGACGCAACCATTGTAACTCCAACGGATTGATACCGCTAGAAAGTCAAGGAAATAGAGTTTTCGAAACTGTTTCCATTTCTTCAGCGCGCGCTAACGGCTAGGATTGGTCCCACAGTAAAAAATGACTTACTTATCTACACTTTCAAATAACGCGCTACCACAGCGCCCAGTGAAATCGCTGAGTTCCAGCAATCATGTCAAATTAAGAAGAATGTTGTTTCTTGGAGTCCAATTGGCTCATTTATCACATTTAGGAGGTCAAAGTCCAAAATAAGTTTAATTAAGTCCCACAGACAATCGTTTCACTGTTACAAGCGATACAACTTAGTATTATCGGAAAAATATCACTAAATACATGTTGGTACGAATATGTGACGCAACCGTTGTAACTCCAACGGATTGATACCGCTAGAAAGTCAGGGAAATAGAGTTTTCGAAACTGTTTCCATTTCTTCAGCGCGCGCTACCGGCTAGGATGGGTCCCACAGTAAAAAATGACTTACTTATCTACACTTTCAAATAAAGCGCTACCACAGCGCGCAGTGTAATCGCTGAGTTCCAGCAATCATGTCAAATTTAAGAAGAGTGTTATTTTTTGGAGTCCAATTGTCTCATTTATCACATTTATGAGGTCAAAGTCCAAAATCAGTTCAATTAAGTCCCACAGTCAATCGTTTCACTGTTAAAAGCGATACAACTTAGAAATATCGGAAAAATATCACTAAATACATGTTGGTACGAATATGTGACGCAACCGTTGTAACTCCAACGGATTGATACCGCTAGAAAGTCAGGGAAATAGAGTTTTCGAAACTGTTTCCATTTCTTCAGCGCGCGCTACCGGCTAGGATTGGTCCCACAGTAAAAAATGACATACTTATCTACACTTTCAAATAAAGCGCTACCACAGCGCCCAGTGTAATCGCTGAGTTCCAGCAATCATGTTTAATTAAGAAGAATGTTATTTTTTGGAATCCAATTGTCTCATTTATCACATTTAGGAGGTCAAAGTCCAAAATCAGTTCAATTAAGTCCCACAGTCAATCGTTTCACTGTTACAAGCGATACAACTTAGTAATATCGGAAAAATATCACTAACTACTTGTTGGTACGAATATGTGACGCAACTGTTGTAACTCAAACGGATTGATACCGCTAGGAAGTCAATGAAATGTAGTTTTTGAACCTGTTTCCATTTCTTCAGCGCGCGCTAACGGCTAGGATTGGTCCCATAGTAAAAAATGACTTACTTATCTACACTTTTAAATTAAGCGGTACAACAGCGCCCAGTGTAATCGCTGAGTTCCAGCAATCATGTCAAATTAAGAAGAATGTTACTTCTTGGAGTCCAATTGTCTCATTTATCCCATTTAGGAGGTCAAAGTCCAATGTAAGTTCAAATAAGTTCCACAGTCAATCGTTTCACTGTTACAAGCGATACAACTTAGTAATATCGGAAAAATATCGCTAAATACATGTTGGTGCGAATTTGTGACGCAACCATTGTAACTCCAACGGATTGATACCGCTAGAAAGTCAAGGAAATAGAGTTTTCGAAACTGTTTCCATTTCTTCAGCGCGCGCTAACGGCTAGGATTGGTCCCACAGTGAAAAATGACTTACTTATCTACACTTTCAAATAAAGCGCTACCACAGCGCCCAGTGTAATCGCTGAGTTCCAGCAATCATGTCAAATTAAGAAGAATGTTATTTTTTGGAATCCAATTGTCTCATTTATCACATTTAGGAGGTCAAAGTCCAAAATCAGTTCAATTAAGTCCCACAGTCAATCGTTTCACTGTTACAAGCGATACAACTTAGTAATATCGGAAAAATATCACTAACTACTTGTTGGTACGAATATGTGACGCAACTGTTGTAACTCAAACGGATTGATACCGCTAGAAAGTCAATGAAATGTAGTTTTTGAGACTGCTTCCATTTCTTCAGCGCGCGCTAACGGCTAGGATTGGTCCCACAGTATAAAATGACTTACTTATCTACACTTTCAAATAAAGCGCTACCACAGCACCCAGAGGAATCGCTGAATTCCAGCAATCATGCCTAATTAAGAAGAATGTTGTTTCTTGGAATCCAATTGTCTCATTTATCAAATATAGGAGGTCAAAGTCCAAAATAAGTTTAATTAAGTCCCAAAGTCAAGTGTAGTCGCTGAGTTCCAGCAATCATGTCAAATTAAGAAGAATGTTACTTCTTGGAGTCCAATTGTCTCATTTATCCCATTTAGGAGGTCAAAGTCCAATGTAAGTTCAATTAAGTCCCACAGTCAATCGTTTCACTGCTAAAAGCGATACAACTTAGAAATATCGGAAAAATATCACTAAATACATGTTGGAACGAATATGTGACGCAACCGTTGTAACTCCAACGGATTTATACCGCTAGAAAGTCAGGGAAATAGAGTGTTCGAAAGTGGTTCCATTTCTTCAGCGCGCGCTAGCGGCTAGGATTGGTCCCACAGTAACAAATGACTTACTTATCTACACTTTTAAATCAAGCGCTACCACAGCGCCCAGTGTAATCGCTGAGTTCCAGCAATCATGTCAAATTAAGAAGAGTGTTATTTTTTGGAGTCCAAATGGCTCATTTATCACATTTAGGAGGTCAAAGTCCAAAATAAGTTTAATTAAGTCCCACAGACAATCGTTTCACTGTTACAAGCGATACAACTTAGTAATATCGGAAAAATATCACTAAATACATGTTGGTACGAATATGTGACCCAACCGTTGTAACTCAAACGGATGGATACCGCTAGGAAGTCAATGAAATGTAGTTTTTGAACCTGTTTCCATTTCTTCAGCGCGCAATAACGGCTAGGATTGGTCCCATAGTATAAAATGACTTACTTATCTACACTTTTAAATAAAGCGGTACAACAGCGCCCAGTGTAATCGCTGAGTTCCAGCAATCATGTCAAATTAAGAAGAGTGTTATTTTTTGGAGTCCAATTGTCTCATTTATCACATTTATGAGGTCAAAGTCCAAAATCAGTTCAATTAAGTCCCACAGTCAATCGTTTCACTGTTACAAGCGATACAACTTAATAATATCGGAAAAATATCGCTAAATACATGTTGGTGCGAATTTGTGACGCAACCATTGTAACTCCAACGGATTGATACCGCTAGAAAGTCAAGGAAATAGAGTTTTCGAAACTGTTTCCATTTCTTCAGCGCGCGCTAACGGCTAGGATTGGTCCCACAGTAAAAAATGACATACTTATCTACACTTTCAAATAACGTGCTACCACAGCGCCCGGTGTAATCGCTGAGTTCCAGCAATCATGTCAAATTAAGAAGAATGTTATTTTTTGGAATCCAATTGTCTCATTTATCACATTTAGAAGGTCAAAGTCCAAAATCAGTTCAATTAAGTCCCACAGTCAATCGTTTCACTGTTACAAGCGATACAACTTAGTAATATCGGAAAAATATCACTAACTACTTGTTGGTACGAATATGTGACGCAACTGTTGTAACTCAAACGGATTGATACCGCTAGAAAGTCAATGAAATGTAGTTTTTGAGACTGTTTCCATTTCTTCAGCGCGCACTAACGGCTAGGATTGGTCCCACAGTATAAAATGACTTACTTATCTATACTTTCAAATAAAGCGCTACCACAGCACCCAGAGGAATTGCTGAATTCCAGCAATCATGCCTAATTAAAAAGAATGTTTTTTCTTGGAATCCAATTGTCTCATTTATCAAATTTTGGAGGTCAAAGTCCAAAATAAGTTTAATTAAGTCCCAAAGTCAATCGTTTCACTGTTACAAGCGATACAACTTAGTATCATCGGAAAATATCACTAAATACATGTTGGTACGGATATGTGACGCAACCGTTGTAACTCAAACGGATTGATACCGCTAGGAAGTCAATGAAATGTAGGTTTGGAAACTGTCTCTATTTATTCAGCGCGCTAACGGCAAGGATTTGTCCCACTGTACAAAATGACTATTTTATCTAAATATTTTAATAAAGCGCTCCCACACCTCCCAGTGTAATCGCTGAGTTCCAGCAATCATGTCAAATTAAGAAGAATGTTATTTCTTGGAGTCCAATTGCCTCATTTATAACATTTATAAGGCCAATGTCCAAAATCAGTTCAATTAAGTCCCACAGTCAATCGCTTCACTGTTACAAGCGATACAACTTAGTAATATCGGAAAAATATCACAAAATACATGTTGGTACAAATATGTGAGGCAACCGTTGTAACTCAAACATGTAGTTTACTGAAAATGGCTCTGTTACTTCAGTGCAGGTTGACGGCCAGGATTGGTACCACAGTAAAAAATAACTTACTTATCTAAATTTTTTAATGAAGCGCTACTGCAGAGACCAGTGTAACCGATGAATTCCAGCAATCATGTCAAATTAAGAACAATGTTATTTTTTGGAGTCCAATTGTCTCATTTATCACATTTAGGAGGTCAAAGTCCAAAACAAGTTCAATTGGGTCCCACAGTCAATCGTTTCACTGTTAAAGGCGATACAACTTAGTAATATCGGAAAAATATCACTAAATACATGTTGGTAGGAATATGTGACGCAACCGTTGTAACTCAAACGGATTGATGCCGCTAGAAAGTCAAGGAAATAGAGTTTTCGAAACTGTTTCCATTTTTTCAGCGCGCGCTAACGGCTAGGATTGGTCCCACAGTAAAAAATGACTTACTTATCTACACTTTCAAATAACGCGCTACCACAGGGCCCAGTGAAATCGCTGAGTTCCAGCAATCATGTCAAATTAAGAAGAATGTTGTTTCTTGGAGTCCAATTGGCTCATTTATCACATTTAGGAGGTCAAAGTCCAAAATAAGTTTAATTAAGTCCCACAGTCAATCGTTTCACTGTTACAAGCGATACAACTTAGTATTATCGGAAAATATCACTAAATACATGTTGGTACGAATATGTGACGCAACCGTTGTAACTCAAACGGATGGATACCGCTAGGAAGTCAATGAAATGTAGTTTTTGAACCTGTTTCCATTTCTTCAGCGCGCGCTAACGGCTAGGATTGGGCCCATAGTAAAAAATGACTTACTTATCTACACTTTTAAATAAAGCGGTACAACAGCGCCCAGTGTAATCGCTGAGTTCCAGCAATCATGTCAAATTAAGAAGAATGTTACTTCTTGGAGTCCAATTGTCTCATTTATCACATTTATAAGGTCAAAGTCCAAAATCAGTTCAATTAAGTCCCACAGTCAATCGTTTCACTGTTACAAGCGATACAACTTAGTAATATCGGAAAAATATCGCTAAATACATGTTGGTGCGAATTTGTGACGCAACCATTGTAACTCCAACGGATTGATACCGCTAGAAAGTGAAGGAAATAGAGTTTTCGAAACTGTTTCCATTTCTTCAGCGCGCGCTAACGGCTAGGATTGGTCCCACAGTATAAAATGACTTACTTATCTACACTTTCAAATAAAGCGCTACCACAGCGCCTAGTGTAATCGCTGAGTTCCAGCAATCATGTCAAATTAAGAAGAATGTTATTTTTTGGAGTCCAATCAGCTCATTTATCACATTTAGGAGGTCAAAGTCCAAAATCAGTTTAATTAAATCCCACAGTCAATCGTTTCACCGTTACAAGCGATACAACTTAGTAATATCGGAAAAATATCGCAAAATACATGTTGGTGCGAATATGTGACGCAACCATTGTAACTCCAACGGATTGATACTGCTAGAAAGTCAAGGAAATAGAGTTTTCGAAAGTGTTTCCATTTCTTCAGCGTGCGCTAACGGCTAGGATTGGTCCCACAGTAAAAAATGACTTACTAATCTACACTTTCAAATAACGCGCTACCACATCGCCCAGTGTAATCGCTGAGTTCCAGCAATCATGTCAAATTAAGAAGAATGTTATTTTTTAGAGTCCAATTGTCTCATTTATCACATTTAGGAGGTCAAAGTCCAAAATCAGTTCAATTAAGTCCCACAGTCAATCGTTTCGCTGTTACAAGCGATACAACTTAGTAATATCGGAAAAATATCACTAACTACTTGTTGGTACAAA